>NC_136501.1:41845607-42203107 GCF_053919585.1 Euprymna scolopes
ATATATATATATATATATATATATATATATATGGTCACTCATAACCAATTTTTAATATATTTTTTCATTAATTTCAATCATGTTTACAAGAGATAATTTGGTTATCCGTTAACAGAATACAACATAAAATCGTGACTTTTCAAAACAGTTGAGTAAAATTTTTTTCAACCAATAATTAAACATCAGTAACCCACCACTTCGTATGGATGATAAAAAAAATACAGTGCTTCCGAAAATAATTGTTGTCGTGTAGAATAATTCGAGAAAAATAATGATGAGTCGGAATGTAGGATCATGGAATATTAAAGCTGTGCCTCTTAGTAAATGATATCCTTACACACAGTCAATAAAATTAAATACATATGGCTTCTTTCGGGCGAGTATTTAGTGACTAATAATAGAAAACAAAACGTATTTTGTAAGCTAGTGAGCGATTTCCTTTTCTCCACTATACAACATTCATGTTAACAGATAATTCATATAAGTTATTGTTTTTCTAAACCGCCATTGTTTTCAAACGAGGCACAATTTACTAAACCGCCATTAGTTTCATGGCTGGGACTCCAGTGAAATACCGGCAATAAAACTTGTCAATTAATATGATTTCACTCTTTGTGTTTAGAAACACCTAGAATTACCACGTGTAAAGTATTTCACGTAGAACTTTCCGTGTATGTTTAACAGTACCACGGGGCTTCTTCCCTGCTGACTGTTACATTGATGTTTACAACTCTAAAATAAACAATATCGTGCTGACCAGTTCTATTAGATAAGCAATACTTCGATCAGTAGAAATATAAATATACACCCCCCGTTTACTCACGTTTTACGTGTTGGACGAAACTAATAGCCGTCATCCTCGATTAGGATTTGAGTCTTAGTAAATTGTGCCTCGTTTTGAAAACAACATATTACTGCTGAATTGGAATCCTCGAATGTTTAGTGGTGTTCACAATATCGCTCCATCAGGCGTGTAGGCGGTCTAATGAAGCTGCAATTTAATCTTCCCGACTGAGATAATTAGATGAAACAAAAATGAAATATATCAATTCATTATCTACTCATAGAAATCCAGGCATATAAATACAGATTAAAATCCATTGTAATCGATAAGATGTCTACTTTATGTAATGAATAGATACAGAAGTTGGTGAATAAATACGCGATATAATCTACCACAGACTCTGTTATTCTAAGCTTTTGTGAAAGAAATGATAATTTAAACTATTCAGCATAAACCGAAACCTAGAATAAAGCGATTATCTCATCTTTATTGCGCTTTTTTTAAATGTTGTTTAAAAGTACGCACTTATATAAGCAGTGTACATGACAATTCTCAACATAAATTCGAATATAAAACAAATGTTTCGTTTTGAACACGGTACTTTTGACTCCACAACATAGTTTAGTTACTAATATTAATTTAATATAATGATAGATTATGGCAACAACTGGGTTTCTATCTAACAAATATTACTTTGCAACGCAGAAATATAAGAATATAAATAATAACTGCAGTACAGGTTTCGTAACGCAGTGATTGAGAGCTCAATACACCTTACATCTGGATGCCCAATCTTATTGACAGATTTTCTTTACACTGCCCACCCTAACAAAGTGTGTACATACCTCTAATGGAAGATCTGTGGAGACAGGAACCTTGAGAGATCGTCAAACATCCGGGTATATGATCAAGCACCGATAACATCAAACTGATAAGGTTACAGTGTCCTATGACAAAGACATAGAGGCGGGCGGATAAAAAGACAACACTATCAAACCAAATAGTGTAATATGGAACAAGCCCTTAAAGAACTGCGTTCATTCTTGATGTCAAAGTTCCAAATGACTAAGGCGATAATACAGCTGAACGGGAAAAGATGAGAAAATATCAGGATCTTAAGTATGATTTAAAAACTGGACGGTCTCTGAAAGAAAAAAAATAATTGTTATAGAAGCAACTGACCTTATTGAAATAATATTCAGAAATACTTAGAAGCAACTCCTGGAAGACCGGCCACTAACAAAATACGGATAGCAGCCATACAAGGATCAAATTCGATCCTTTAAAGAGCCTCATATACAAGTTACGATAGTAATGGAATCAAGTTTCACTTGGACGGATCCTCTTGATATTCTTAAACAAAAAAGTAAATTATACCTGTTATTCATATTCTAAAAATGCAACATATAATAGAGTACGTACTTATATTTTATTGGCCTTAATGGGCCGTTTCATAGAAAGCTGCGACAAAAACTGTATTGGATCTGTAGATATGCTACGTTAGTATAAAGGAAACTGAATATTTTATATATATATATATATACATATATATATATATATATATATATATATATATATATATAGTGTGTGTGGGGGGTGAATGACAGGATACGGATTGTTTGTTGTCAGCCAGAATATACGTGGGGTGGTATCATTATCTATTTTTCTATTTAGAACGGGGGAAAAACGTAATGTATTAATATTAGTGTACGATTATATATATATATATATATACTTATATCTATTATATATATAAACATCTATATACGCATATATAGATATGTATATATATATATATATATATATATATATATATATATATATATTGGTTTGCAATAAAGCGATACGCAGGGTTATATATATATATATATATATATATATATTTATATATATATATAAATTTATAGCTTGTGCACATATTCACAAGATCTACGTGTTTTTCTCTAAATATTTCTCTTTATGTAATTTCCTTCGCTATCATTAATGGTCAAATTTCATTTATATATCCATTACCACTGGGATGCGAACCAATGTAAATAACACTTTATAATAATAAAAGAGAAAACGATGTCTTGAGAGAGTTATATATTTAACTCAATTTCTTCACTGCTGCTGGGGATACAAAAAACATAACAAAATATATCATATGCTTAATATTACGATTATATCTCTTGGGTAATTTGTACCAAGCAATATATTTACATACACGGGTAAATAATTGCGCAAAGAAGACATAGACGCCCCACCAAACACACACACACGCACAGATATAGACGTATATATATGTTGCACATTTATGTTGTATATATTAACATATACATTTATGTATATGCATATATACATATGTGTATATACATGTGTTAATAGCGACAGTGAGAGTATGTATATATACAAAAATTAGTATATTTATTATTACGTAAAACTATAACATAATATAATAAAGAGTGGAACGATTAATTAGTCGCCCTAGAAAAACAACAATGCATTCTTTTTTTAATTTTTATGGGAAAGATTACTACATGTATCTTGCATATGTAGTAGATATGTATCTATTACATGAGGTTGCATGATGTGGGCATCACTTAAAACTACACCAAAGAATATAATCGTGACTGGAAACTTCGTTAAGCTACGTCATCAAACGTTAGACAGTCCGGATTTGTATTTTGAGGATGTTGGCAATGGTCCTCTTTTCAAATTTGAATCCTTGGAGATCATGAGTTGTACAGGGGAGCATCTCTGATCTCCCTCGTTGAATATTGCGACACTTGCCTATTTGATAGACAGCTTCTCTCGGTCTTGGGATTCGTGCACAGCTAAGTAACTAGTCGATAGTCTGCAACAAAAGAAATGAAAACTGGTTTTCATTAAACGGAAATGGAAACATGTTGTCTTTTCTAGGATGAAAATTTATATGTAAGCGAGTATGGTCAACAAGGGAATAACTATTCATACAAAGATCAGTGTCTATCAATCTTTTTTTTTACCATCCCTGCTTTTCGCTTCTGTGGTCTGGACAACTTATGGGAGACACATAAAAGTCAGAGAGAGAGTGCACCAGAAATTCCTGAGACACATTCTGGCCATAAAGTGGATCACTTTTTACCTGACATGGATTTTCTCATGCAAGCTGACGTACCTTGTATCGAGAAGTGTATTATACGACCCCCGAATGAGGTGGGCTGGGCATCTGACAAGGATGGACGACGATAGATTGCCAAAGCGCCTGTTCTATGCTGAAATTACACAAGGAAAGCGTCCACAACATACACCGAGGAAACGCTTTAAGGATAACCTCAAAGATAATCTTAAAGCTCTTGGTATTGACGTGTTCAGTTGGGAAAGTGCTTCCAATGATCGCAAAAAGTGTCGGTTCTTGATCTATCATGGCTGTGATAGTTTTGAGAAGAAAAAGTATAAGCATGCAAAAATGAAGCATGGCATCCGGAAGAAAATCTGTCTGACATGTCAGGTCTGTCGGAGGATTTCTTGCAGAACCACACCTGTGATTTATGCGGTAAAATGACTTTATCCGGAGCTGTCCTAGCAAGCCACAAGCGTTCACATGGATATCAATCTTTCTTTGGTGGGGAAAACATTGCAGGGCACAGATGTTCTGTTTGCTCTGTGGTCTGTAAATCGAGTGGAGGCCTGAAGCGTCGTATGAGCGTCCACAGTAGAGCAGCACCAGTTGGCATCCCTAAATCTCAGCTTGAGTGTGACCTTTGCAACAGACTGTGTAAGATCACACTGAAACGCTTATCACAATACTCTGTGGATCTATATTAAAAAGCCTTGTTAAACTTTGTGACATATTTCCATTCTATGGAGGTCAATTGCGAACGGACACCCCCATGATTGTATTATACCATATTTCTTCAAACGGAAATATAATTACAAATGTATATATACGTAGGTAGATATGAAAAGTCTTTATTAAAGTTTGTGCCTATTTCCATTCTATGGAGACCAGGCACGAACTCAGACCCCACAATTTTAATGAATCATAATAATGCCAGATCAACCATCCCTACTCCTATGTCTCGATACACTTTCTATCATTTTATGCGATCAGTTTTATATAATAGTCAATCATATAGGAACCTATTCGTGACCAGACACACATAGGGACGTTCAGCGTTTTATTATATACATATATATATATATATATATATATATATATATATATATATATATATATATATATATAATTATGTCTGTGTAGGTTTAAGAAATTTATGTTTTGCAAAATATATTTTGTTTCAAAAGCTTCATCGCCTTATTTATATTTGTTACACAATTTAGGAAAAACATATTAAAAGGTGTTAGTTGAGATTATTTCTAGGTTTTATTGGAGAGAATACATGTACGAAGAGAGAGACTGCTTGAATATTTAATTCTTTTTCTACTAATTTAACAAATAAGCAACATATAATGTAATACATTGCTGCTAGGCATTTCATGGACGTTCAGCCTGAATAGAGACCCCGTGAAATTTTTGTAGTTTGGTAAAACTGTAAATGTATTTATTTAAGTAATCTGGTTAAAGTAGTGTCAGAATATATCTGTTTATTATGGTTTTCCTCCATTACACTAATAGGAGTATTTTACATATTCCCAATTTCTTGACGCCCGGCGTTAATGTAAACTGCACGGTACAATTATACCATCTCTAAACAAAACATATCTTACTTTTTCATACTACCCAGAAAACCAAGAAGGTATATTTTAGATTTACTTACGGTAATCGAGATTTAATTTTTTTAATTTAGTTATTTTTTTACCTTGCGTCTTCAATGACCGGGGGATCTCATTCATTAAAAAGGGGTATAGAAAGTGATAACATACTAGAAAATTTAAATTAGCGTATGTATATACTAATGTTATTAATAGGATCTCCCGATCGAAGGGTTTATAATTTAGAATCGTGATACATGTACGTATGTTAAAGGTAATACTGTATTGATATATAGATTACCTTCTCCTACTATTAAAAAGCATTTTTATGGTACTCGTAAAATCACGGACATGCGTCTATATTTACTTACACTCGTCTATTTTTTTAGAAGACGTCTTCTGGTAATAAAGATTATATACTATACACCGACGTTTACTATAAATGCTCGTATAAGGTTGGTCTTTCCTCTATTTATTTCTACCTAGGTTTTTTAAGAGTGATGGCATTTAATGAATACGAAATATAGATGGATAAATATATAGAAGATCACATAGGAAAATCTAAAACGAAATATAAAGAAAATAAATGGAAAAAAATATAGCGTTTGAAGTCTTTTTCTCATGTTGTGCAAATTGTAAACACGGAAAAATTGTCAGTTGACTTTTTATTCCAAATTGAAAAGAAGAAAATATCCAAAACATAAATCTTCTCGACTTAAGTACTGAGAAAATTAAAAAAAAACGGATTAAATAGAAAGTCAAAGCACCAAGAAAATACGACGCAATTATAACAAAAAAAAACATGCAAAAGACTACAACAGTGATGCCTCTTTTATTTATGTAAAATCAATTCATTGCGATTACATTTTGCTATATTTAAACTGACAGCTCTACTTTATTTTTTTATCGTATGATATCGTGAAATAATCGATATTTGTTCTTTTTATAAATCCCCATTTTCCTGTTTTCTGATTACGTGATTGATCTAATCGATAGCTCCACCGTTTATAAACTTAGTTATATGACTTATAATGTCGATCCTCATTTGGCGGCTTGTATCTGATCGGTGCAGATCATAATGGACTGTGTAACATTATGTTTTATTCGTTGTATTTAGATTACTGCCGTGATTCCTATTTCAAGGTTGTTTTGATAAAAGACTCATCATTGCCGCATTAAAAGCCGACATGGTTTATTTTTATTTACAACGCAGCAATTACGTTTTCTCTTCAGCAAGAGTATAATCTAGCAGCGTGTACTCAATAAATTCTATCTATCCATTTTTGACATCTTTCTAAAAATTAAGAAAAAAATAACAGAAGTAAATTATATTTATAATCGATAATATGTATTGTCTAGCTCTTCTCGGGATTCAGTATACATTTTAAGTTTGTTTGGAGATTAAAAACACATTAAACACAAAAAAATTGAATAGCAATTGTATGGAAGAAAACACACGTATCCCCCATAAAATATAGGTTATCCGCTTGACGATTTTATAATGTTAAAGCAGAATGAATGTATTGCTATTTTCTTGTCTTTTTAGGTGTACAATATTATCCTTTAAATACGCTTCATTAAAACGGGTTATTACAGCACAAAAAAAAACACGAAAGCAACTATAAAGCATTAAAATGTAATCGACAGTTTAATATGTAAGCAACAATACTATAAAGTACAGCCTTTTGGAATCTCAAGTCATAATATTACACATAATATGCATAAATCTTAACACTGCAATAATACAATCATATTTATCGCACAACCATTGCAATAATTGTGTTGTCGATTTCAGATCAAGAATAATCAAATAATCTACATCCTCTCTAGAAATAAGGGCATTATATATTTGATAACTTATATTTGCTATTTTTAACACAGAAGATTTGAAGTGGTTTGGTCCAACAATGTTTATACTCCAAAATAGAGCGTTTCGTATTACCATATTGTGTAATTTCTCAATAGCATTGCTTTATGTTGCCCGAATTCCACGTTTAAATTTGAAGCGTTTATTAACGTTATTATCTATATATGTAAACGGCTGAGTTTTTTTTTCTCACTCCAGCATTGATATTAAAAATCTATTTTGTCCATTGAAAAATATTAAAACAAAATTTTTAATATATTTAGTCATGGATTTTCGAGCATGTGAATACATAGTGCTTCCACAAGACGAGCGCTATTCATTTTAGCCCTGGCAGGTGATGGAGGGATTATGGTGAAATATGAGAACTTGGGTGCAGCTTTATTAACATTAATCAGACACTCATTTCCCTATTAAACCATGTGTTCAAAATCAGAAGATAGAGAATCAGAAAGGTGTTGGTCATTGCTGGCCATTAATATGTTGCCATACATTGTAAGACACGTGCAATAAAATAATACAGACTTAAAATTACTAGTTAATTGAGAAATTAGCATAATTCTGTAAATATTTGTTTAAATTCCAAAAAATTAGGAAAATAAGGCTCCTTGTAATACTCTTCTGATGTACCAAATTTCACTTCTGTGCGTTTCGTAGCAATTTCAAAATGAATATATATATATATATATATATATATATATATATATATATATATATATATATATATATATATATTGTCCTGCAATAAAGCGATACGGTAGGTTTATATTATAAACATTTGTCTCCGCCCTCCATTTTCCTGTATCTAAGCCTATCAATTTCTCTATATTTCCTTCTCTCTTTCCCTTTTTGTTAGAAGGTAGATCTTTTGAAAATAAATATTAGAAAACGTAACGTCGTTCTCTTTAAACTACTAGACGCTTTTCCATCGAATGCTCACTGTTTTATAATGCTTATAAAAATGTTAGTCAAGAAAATATTAAATAGTAATAATTATGCATATGCATAATAAAGAAACAATAATTATATATTTTATTGTGTAAAGACTTTGCATTCGATAATTCTGCTATGTATACAACACAAATAAAACAAATAAATAAAGATAAACTGCTATGTTTCCTTTCCTTATATTTCATTTTCGGCTGATATTCAATTAACGAAATAGGTTTCCGCATTATTACCAACCAATACACACACAGACATACATGCACACATAAATTAAATATATATATATATATATATATATATATATATATATATATATATATATATATATAACAAACATATATATATATATATAACATACAAGTTTATATATATATATATATATATATATATATATATATATATATATATAAACCTATGTATTAAAAAAAACAAACACAAACATATTAGGAAACGAAATTAAGTGGGAAAAGTTTAGGTTCAATTAAAATACACCGAGAAACAATCTGCTTATTTTATTAGAATATGTTTTCACTTAAAAGAATATGGATTATATTTTTTCGTCCTTAAATCGTTAGAATATTTTAATTGTTTATAAAGATGGCGACTATAACCTTCATTTATTGGGGAGAAAGCAAGAAGTCGAATTAAACAGCTATAATGTTTATACAATTAATTAAAAAAGTATAGGTAGAATAATGTTTGCTGAATGAGTAACTCTACAAAATCCAAACAAATATACATATTTACACTAATATTTTTAGGATAATACTAACAGGATGAAAAAGATCAATGGATCAAATATAGAATAGAGCTGTATATAAATGCTACAAAATGACGCCCTTGACATTTAACTCACCCGTATAATCTTTATAAAGCGGTGACTAGCTTGACTATCTGAGTAGAATACTAGTTGTGTTTTAATCCAGCAAATTTTCGTTTTAATAATGTTCGAGGCTAATTAGTTTACTGATTGATTATTGAGCTCAATCTTAACACTAATTAGCTTCCCCAGATTAGGATTGCCTATGTAAGCGCTCATATATATATATATATATATATATATATATATATATATATATATATATATATATATATATATATATATATATATACACTATTTGTTTTAACATAAGTAGTAATATGTTGCTACACATTAATAAGCATGTTTCGCTCAGCCAGTTGCAAGTAACTAGAAAATTTTTCAGGTGATACAGCTTATACAGAACAACAGGAGTTTCGTTCAAATGTGAAAAATAAGATTTTTGTGAATCAAATTTCTCAAATGTTCTGAAAAGATAATAATCAGCTGTATGTAAATAAAACCTATAAATGTTTTCGGATTATAATAGTCTATATATATGAATTATTGAAACAGTGTGTGTGGTGACAGGTCGAGGTACAGGCAATGGAAGACAAAGAAGAAAGGTGTTAGCATGCGTTTTTGATATCCGTCCTCAATCTAAACGTACTAATGTGTATAGGTTAAAAGATAAGGGAGAAAATGGATCCGACATATCTATTCTAAAAGAGGTTTCAGATTTAATCAGGATTATTCAGTCATAAAAATGCTTTTCTTCCAACTACAATTTTTATGTGGTCGGAAAATGTTGGCCTCTTGTATGTATGTCTCCGGAACACGACTATCATTCCCACACACATCAGTGAAGACCTTAAAAGATAAGGAAGACGTAAGGGAGAAGAGAAAAAAATCAAGAAAAAAAGGAGGGAAAGAGGAAGAATGAAAAGGGAAACCCAAAAATTATCCATTGTTGATAAGTCTAAGGCATGTCTTTCCCCTTCCCTATTCGCCCCCCCCCATCCCGGTCTACTAACTCCCATCTCTCATAATATACTTTTTTTCTTAATTTACTACGGAGAAGCTTTGACACTTGTTTAATAATAATAATAATAATAATAATAATAATAATAATAATAATAATAATAATAAAATCTCAAATATATATGATTAGATTATCTCCATGTCTAGATAAACATATCTAATCTAATAGTGATACAGACAATTAAGAAAAAAAAGTAAGTGGGGATACACTTGTTGATGACTATTATGTTTATGATAATAAGTAATGATAATTTTTAATAATAATTATATTGATTAATAATCTAACATTAGTGGTTTGAAAATGTTAAAAGTAAGATTACAAAATCAAAATGTAAAGAGAATTGGATTAAAAACGACGATAAAATACAAATGGCATAGGATAAAATGATACGATACAGCATAAGTAAAGATAATTGATCTGAAGGTATCCGCGGATATACATGCATATATATATATATATATATATATATATATATATATATATATATATATATATATATATATATATATATATATATATATATATATATATAAGGTTTCTAATCAATTAGAGGAGATCCAAAGAAAAATAGTTCACGGTTAGTCTATAAGTTTACGTTATATAACCGTGCATATTCTAAATTTATAATAAACTTGGGGGTGTGAGAGGTTAAACTAGTCAGAGTATAGAGTTGGCGATTTAAAAGTGATGCGTAACAGTGGTGTTATATAGTAGAGTAAACTATTGATTTCAATTTAAAAAAAGTTAAAATTAAAGTTTAAGTTTAGGCTGATTATTTATTAATTTTCATTTGTTTGAGTTAAGTCGGGTGAAAGCATTTCTATATTATAAGATTTAAGGGCTAGATATTAACACAGAACATAAAGATTATCTTAATTTTTGTCGACTATTTCTATGAACAGTAATCATCACTATAAGTTGTATCCTACAAATCGGATTTGATTTTATATCAGCACGAAGTTATAATTAGATATTAAAAAATACCCAGGTTAACATCTTGAAGATTTTTCTATGAATGCTTGTTTGCCCAAGGATGCCTGAAGGATTTATCTCGAAAATATGAAAACACATATTCAGTTATAGATTTGCATTACCTAAAAACATTTTCATTATCTCTAGTGCAAATTAGATTCGTTTTTAATGTTGCAATTTCAACTGATATGCTAAAAATCAAAATCAATAGTTAACTATATAAAATTTTCAAAAAATGTGTAAAAATAAGACACTCTTCGAACTCTGCGCAATAAAGAATTGCTAAATTGGCATTGTGTTTTCCGTTATTGAATAAAACTTTTTTGTAAATCCTAATATATTAGATCTGAAATTAGATGCTTATATATATATATATATATATATATATATATATATATATATATATATATATATACATATATATAAATTATATTCATATATGTGTATATATACATATATATGAGCATAATTTATATATATATATGATATATATATTATATATATACCTATATATAAATATATATATATATATATATATATATTACACTATTTTCAGAATCTAGCCACATTTACATATATATTTCAATAAAATTTATATTTTTACATTGTAATTTATTATAACATCCTTAATAGCAATGCATAATTTATGATGAATATGAAAACATATTTAATCGAGTATTGAATAACTGATGGCAAAAATAATGATCAATGACTGTTTTCATAGATAAATAATCCGGACAAAATGCTACTTGTTAAGTAATCAACACAAAACTCAAATTCAGTCTTAAAAACTATTGTTAGTGCCACAAGTTTACCATACACACACGCACACATATATATATATATATATATGCATATGTGTGTATATATATGTATATATATACATATATATATATATATATATATATATATATATATATATATATAGATTTGTGTGTACTAGCAAAAGTACACGTCGTTGACTGGGTTCACAAACAGCCTACAGAAAATGGATTCTTATTTATGAAAGTATGATAGTTTATGAAAAGGAAGGGTTGTAGAGAGATAGCTTCGAATTTTGGGGTATCAAAACCAAAGCAAAATATGATGAAAGCAAAAATGAAATAGATAAATCCCATAATTTATTATACCATACCTGTTCACACTGAAACACTTATCACAATATTCTGTGGATCTATAATAAAAACCCTTGTTGAACTTTGTGACATATTTCCATTCTTACGAACACACGGACATTTTATTATACCATATTTCTTAAAACTGAAACATAATCATCAGAGTATACTTACGCCGATAGATATGAAAAGTCTTTATTAAAGTGTTTGCCTATTTCCATTCTATGGAGGTCAGGCGTGAACGCAGACCCCACAATGTTATTATACCATCCTTATTTAAGTTAAAACATATTTATCAAATTATTCTTATGTACATCTATTCCAAAAACACTTGCCAACGATTTTTTTAATTTTTAATTTTTTTATTTCCATAATTTGGAGGCCAGACGCGAACGAAGACCCCACAATTTTAACGAACCACCGTTCTGCCCCATAAAACATACCCATTCCTGTGTCTCGATACATCTGCTATCATTATATGCAATCAGTTTTTTAAAACAGTCAACCATATAGGAGCTTATGTGTGAGCAGACACACACACCCACAAGCACCCCCCACACACACAGACATTCAGCTTTATATTATAATTTTATTTATATTTTTAATTTTGCGGCCGAAAGTTATAAAATATGCCTGCCGGAATTTAAATAGACCGCTTGGAAAATCGAAAAGATATACATGAAGATCGGAAAAAAGAATAAATTAGTAGTGTTCAATCAAACGTGCTTGAATATATATATGTATATATATATATATATATATATATATATATAAATATATATATTTATATATACATGTATATATATATATACATGTATATATATATATGTGTGTGTTTTTGTGTGTGAGTGTATGTGTGTATTTGACTATACGCGCCTGTGTATGGATGCTTATAGTGTGTATGCACATGTGTGGTATAATCTATATGCTAATGTTGTGGTGAAAATAATGCAAAGGGTGACTCATGCAAAGGAAAGCGACTACTCCTGTCTTCTTACATGACAGTATGAATGTAGGAAACAGAGAAAAAGCTTTTGTGTATAAACGGTTTATTAATATACTTATTTCGTTAATTTGCATATGACGAGTGTTACGACTATTAGAATGACGAATTGTTCTCACAGTTGAGGAAGAGAACGGACGTTAATGATTTCAGTTGAAATCTGCAGTTGGCATGTACAAATTCCGATGCATATTTATTAATATCGTTATTTTTATTATTATTATTATTATTATTATTATTATTATTATTATTATTATTATTATTATTATTATTGGCTCACATGGAGCTTTCACACAAGTAAAATATATGATTAGAAACCTTGGTGTTCTCTGGAAGCTGAGTGAGAACAAGTCTCCCCAGACTCCTTCGATAGCATTTGACAATACATTGTCGTCATAGCAATAGACTCTTACCATTGATTTCTCGCTGGCAGTAGCAATTTGTATAAACTGAGATTTGAGTGGCACTAAGCTTCCCTAAGGTCCTAGTTCTCTTCGCGCTTGTCCAGCGGAGGTCTAGTCAGCGCTCTCTCCTCGGTCTTTCTCTTCAGCTTGACCATTCTCGGCCCTTTCGTATCACTTTTTTCGAGGGTGGTGAGACAATTGGAGGGGATGAGTGATGGGTGTGTAGAAACTGTAGACATGCAGATTCAGTGTTCTTCATTCCCTGTAACGCTTGTTCATTATATTGTATACTTGTATTTTTCTCCACGTTCAAGGATTTTTCTTAATATTTCAGCCGTTTTTATTATCATTAGTCTTTGTATTTTTGTTTCCATTCCTCTGCTTCCTATTTCTCCCATACTTTTACAAAGCTTTTTGGAATAGTTCCTAGGTCTCCGAATATTATAGGTATTATTTTGATTATCTTCATCAGCCAAATCCCTTTTATCTCTCTGGCTAGCTCTGTGTATTTGCTCTGTTTCTCCTTTTCTTTTACACTCAACCTGTAGTCGGCTGGGACAAAAAATCTATGATTTAACAGGATTTTTCTTTCTTGTAAATCATTACGGCATCTCGTCTTCTTGCTTGGATGGGGTTTCTGTCTGCATGTCCATGCCCCATAGGATTTTATGGTTCTCATTTTCGAGTACTGTTGCGGGTTTATGCTTGTACCGTTCAAAATGCAACTGTTTGCACCTTTCCCAGTGTACCGCCCTCCCCACTTGCTTTGTATTTCTTTTGGGCCAGTTTGCTGTATTCACTTGCTATATGGTTTATCGTTTCGTCTCTTTATCCACAGAGACTGCATTTGCTTTTTTCTATTGTTTATCGATCTTTGCTTTAATATTGCTGGTTCTTATCGAGTTATCGTGTGGTGCAATTATTAGAAATTCGTTTTATCGATTTATATGTCTTTTCGCATTAGGTCCAGGTGTTTTTTTTTATTCTCATCTTTTGTCATTCTTCTGAATCGTCCGTGGATTGTTTCTCTTCCCATTTTTATTTTCTCGTTCTGTCATGTGTCTCTCTGTTTTCTGTTTTGTTGCTTTTTTCAATGTCTATCGCCTCGCTGCCATAATTATTCCTTCAGTATTTTGCATTATGTATTTTTCAAGTTCTTTTTCTCATTCACAAAGTCTTCTATGCAGACCAGTCCTCTCCCGCCGTCTTTGATTTTCACATAGAGTCTATCAAAGTATAGTGCATTATGCATAGTCATGAGTTTCCTAATCTTCTGGTCGAGCTGTCTCAATTCGACTTTTTTCTACCCCATAAACGGTCCAGAGTATGTTATTAGTTACACTTCACATGTCTTTATTCCTTGTATTAGGTTTCTGCTATATAATTTCGTTTCCAGGAGTTTTAATGTTCTCCTGGGGTATTCCTGTTCAATTCTCTCTTTGATTTCTGTTGCTTTAATGGTGTTCTCTCTCAGAAGTCCCAAGTATTTATAGTCGTCTTGTTCCCTTAGTGTCCTCATCTCCGGTTGGTTGAGTAGTTCAAAGCATTTTTTACATTGAAGTCACCGCTTATCAAGGCACGGAGGTCACTCGGGGATGAGAGTTATTGCGTGTACAGTAATCACCGGGACGATATCGTAGTAATCCTTAGTAAGAGAGATCTGATGAAGTGTCTTAGTTAAGGCGGCAGTTCATCAGGAACTTTTTATGTTGGACTTGAAGACATCCAAGTTCTAGTCAGATGGGAAACAGGCAAACCGAAGAGAGTTCCACAGGCGTTCACTTGTAAGAAAGAATATTTGTTTATAGAATCTACTTTTTTGTTAAGGCACAGATAAACAGTCGGAAAATTTATTGACAGTGGTTTAAGCTAGACGGGTGTTTTTCGTGAAAAATTGTCGAGGGGCGACCAGAGATTGAAGCTCAGACGAGCCCTTCCCATTGAAATGGCGATATAACAAAGACAGACTCGCAACGTCCCTTCTGTGGCTGCAGGGAAAAGAAAAGGGCATCCCCCACTAGGCTTAGGAAATATATTTTGTACGCTGTCAAGGCAGGATAGGCTGTTTTAGCAGCTCCTACCCAGAGTTGGCAGCAGTACTACATTCTTGGACGTATTTGGCTTTTATATAGATAGAGAATTGCATCAGCACTGAGATATCTACTGGAACGGCAAATGCATTCCACCATTTTTCCTGCGACCTTGGCAACATATTTTATGTACGTGTTCCATTTCAGATAGGGAGTATGGGTCAATCCCAGAAGCTTGTCAAAACATGGATTCACTCCAAGACGAGAGCCATCCATTTTAATTGATGCCGGATAGGGATCAGAGCGTTGATGCTTTAAAGATAGAAGCTTGGTTTTAGATGTATTAACAGTAACCGGCCACCTCTTCCTCCACTGTACCACGCGCTCAAGATCAGAGGAGAAAGAATCAGAGAGAACTTTGTCATTTACGGCCTTTGATGTGTTGCCATAGATGGTCGTGTCATCAGCATAGATATCAACGAATGATTTAAGTGTGTGGTTTGGGAGATCATTGATGTAGATCAGAAGTTGGGCCCAGGGTGGAACCGTGTGGGGCACCAGCATTAATACTGTGGGCTTCTGATGTCTGCCCATTAACCACTACTCTTATGAGCCTATCAGAGAAAAAAGATTTAATATTGAGAAAACATTTCCAGTTATAACGTAGCTGGAAATCTTGTGTGGTAGACCTTGATGCCAAACCTTATCGAAGGTCTTTGATATGTCAAGAGTAATTGCCCTAGAAAAGAATCCTTTGGCGAGAGATTAACTTATCCTATGAGATATAACCGTTAGCACATCTGCTGTAGATGTAGCAGAACGGAAACTATATTGCATGCAACTTATTTCTGCTGAGCTTTTATAACTAGTAGTGCGCTCTTTTCCATTCAACATTCCATTTGAATATCATGACTGAGTATCCTGGTAGTGTTAATTTGAGTCTCTACCCCCATTTTAGGTCCTTGCAAATGTTTCAAATCCACCATGTGTTATATACTGTTTGGTATGGCGGTGACCTCTATTTTATTAGCACCAAGCCTGTATTTTAACTCTCCGAGATTTTTGAATATCTCGATAAATATAGAGATAGTTCGTTTGCCATTTATGCCTATATGTTTGTTGTAAGTCGTCTAGTGAATGGAATGACCGCTGTTCATTTATCTATGAATAACGAGACGCTTTGTTATAAAACAACTTTGTTTATTTAATAAACATTCATATACACATAATTGGCGGTAGAGGTGGTGGTGGAGATAGTGTAGGGGAGAGGGTGTGGTTGCGACCGTGACAGGCAGTTGAGCGTCGTCTACCCTCCCCTTTCTGCTGTCACACTCTGACTGACTCCGACTCTTGTTTATCATTTCTTTTTATGGATTTTCCCGTTAACCAATTTACATCATCGACCCACATTCTGACCCTGTCGACGTTTGGTTGTGGTCTTACTTGCGGCCGAATTACGTCATCTTATTCCCGGGTTTCATTTTTGTCGGTCAGGGTTAAAGTTCATCCGAACTTTGCTCCATTCAACGGTCTGACCCATAAACCGACTTGCGTCATAGGACCAGTTCATCCAATTCCGTGTTCCATATTTGATGGCCCGGATTTCCAGTTCATTCGCACCTCTTCTCTCTCTATTACACATGTACATCAAGTGGTTTATGTTTCCTCTGTATTTGTGTACTTTTATTCGGCACTTGCTCAGAATACTACTCAGGGCCATCATGTCTATTATTATTATTATTATTATTATTATTATTATTATTATTATTAGTTTAAATCCCAGTGTCTGTCAAATAAATCAATGATGTTTTTAAAATCGTGCTTGTTTTGAAATCGTATATGTTGGGATAGGTGTGCGTAAGTCTAGATATGAGAAGTATGTGCGTAGACATATGTACACTGGTGAATGTCTATATGTCTATAGGTTGTGAAAAAAAGAAGATTATGGGAGAAAAATTGTTTGTGTACATTTCAACTGAAGAACATTTCGCATGAGGTGGCGGATTGATCACGAATGAAAAAGTGCTATAACATCATTTTGAACGAAAGTGGCCAGAAAAAATACATGAAAAGAACCATAAACATTTACTCTGCAATTACTTGTTTGAAAAAAAAGAAATTAGATTATATATATATATATATATATATATATATATATATATATATATATATATATATATATATATATATAAACTGATCTTATTTTACCCTCTGATTTTGACCTTAATAGGATTAAATATCAAGACATTTCATGCAAATGTCATACGCAAAAACTGCAACACAATATCTGAGGTGTGTTATAGGCATATTATCTATCCACTCCCTCGATAATAGTAGATTCCTATGTTCTATCTGCTGAGAGTTCGCTGCAAATATCGATTAAGATCAATGGAAGTGGTAAAATCTTTTCTCTCTAATAGATTCCTCCTTCCCCGGTCACCACTTAACACCGTTGTGGCATCGTCCACAAGAGACAGTTACGAAGGAATACCGGTTTGGGTTTTCTTTACTTCCTAGTTGCTTAAAAAACTGGAATGGAATTTTAATTCTACTGGGTGAAACGCCCCATGGAGTTAACCGAAGAGTTATTTATGCCATTTTTTTCGCTGTGTGTTTTTTTTTGTTTTTTGTTTTTACGAACACATCCATCATTACTTCCCCATATTCATGGCTTTTGTTTTTCCGCTGATTTTCTTTTTTTTTCTTTCTTTTTTTTGTTTTGGTTTTGCGGATTTTTTAAAGAAGTTTAACATCGTTGTTTTTAATTTTTATATTTAAACAGGGTGAGTACTTCGCATTTTCTTTATTTACCCCCCGCTTAACCACACACCTCCAAACAACAGGGCAACGCCGGGTACCCCCGCTAGTATATACATTTATTATAGATTTTAATAAAATATACTTTTAAATGATGAGAAAAAGATTATTAACTCTACAGCCGTATTGGAAACTCAATATTGAACATGTTTTTACATCAGGTTTTATTAAAATAATAACTCCACATTCGAAACTCACTCCGAATTCTGGCATATAAATAAATATTTATATATACCTTGCCATTATTTATTTTTCTTTATCTTAATACATTTTTCTATACTTCTGAATTCTTCCACTATCACTATAAGACGGGCGCAATTTGCGTCTGCCATTTCGAAAGATGGGAAGAAATAACCACTTTGCTATCATTTTTTTTCGTTTCCATTTGTCCACTGAAGTTTTGATAAATATGTAAGTCTCGTGTGCACAGAGCATCTTTCTTATCGATCGATATAATGGAATACGCATAATTTTTAATTTCTATTACAGTTGGAATCACGCAGGTGATACTTTTTTTAGACGAAAACAGAAATAAATGAAATCATGTTTCAGCGCATAGATATTGCGACTGATTTATAATAATGAAAAAGAAAATCTGTTCGGATAGTGATATGTCCCATATATATATATATATATAAAAGGTGGCGGGTAAGTCGCATTAGGATTGAATGAATTCTTTTTAAATAAATGAATTCTGAGATATCTGGAATTCTATTTCATGTAATCATCCATCAAAATGCCAAACGTTAAACTTTGCATAAAACGGATTATAAAGGGTCACTCAATAAAAAAAACCCAGTATAACTTGAAGTATATAAATACACTTTGCCATTATGTAATTTCATTTTATATTGACCCGAGAAATGGTTGCGTCGAATATTTTCAGATTTCGCACAAATGTACTGAATGTTGCTGGGGGTGTTCTTAGAAACGCTCTGGATGGAAATGTCTGAAATAAGATTCGAAGCGTGATAACTGAAAAAAGAAATCTGATTAAAGAAGGTACAGTCCAATTATGTTTAAAGTAAAGACCGCTATAAAAGATAACATTTGCATTTGTGAAGTTTTATGACGTAACAAGGAGAAGAACAATACGTATAAAAGTAACAGTACATGCTGTGATGAGAAAGAAAGTTTTCTGTTTTCAGTTTAATTACACGTGGTATTGAGTTGTACATGTTAAACTTTAATTTAAGCAATAACATATATATATATGTGTGTGTGTGCGCGCGCGTGTATATACATATTAAATAAACAGAGTGCTCTCTACAGTGCAATGTAGACTTTGATTAATAATTGAAATAGCATTTTGCGATATCAAATACTAATAAGTTATGCACAATGCAGATAATATGCATAAACAGAACTCTGTGTAATAGAAATGTAATAGAATAGAGAAATTAAATTAATCATCTAATAACAAGCACAAAAAAATAATGACTTAGTAAAATAAGTTTAAAAGAAATTAAAAAATGTGTTATTAGCTAAAGTCGCTTGTATATTCACGTCTAACTCGATAAGGATGTTTTATACCCTTTAAAATAGAAACGTCAGCATTTCATCTCAATATTAAGGCGACAATTAAGTAAACTGAAATCATGTAGTAGCTAGTCGCTTGGCGTTGACCGTTTATATAACATTCTTAAATATTATATCATAATTTC
Source organism: Euprymna scolopes (assembly GCF_053919585.1). Taxonomy (NCBI): domain Eukaryota; kingdom Metazoa; phylum Mollusca; class Cephalopoda; order Sepiida; family Sepiolidae; genus Euprymna; species Euprymna scolopes. Next base: position 41,865,727 of record NC_136501.1, read on the forward strand.
TGCAGATTTCGAATCAATAAATCTAACGCTTATTCTGTATTAATTATTATAATATCCATAGTGTATAATAGTGGATGCCTAAATGAGTTATAATTCGTGTAGATTTCGTATTTATTATTATAACGTAAATTCTATATTCATTATTATAGTATAGCGAATATAATCCGTTATCAGATTTTAAGCCTGAAAGCCAAATAGTGAAAGAGGTGTTTTGTAAATGTTCCCCTCATTGACAGACAAAATTACTGTTTTAAATTCACACTTTCGGATTTATGATTATAAAGTCAATTCTGTATTGATTAATATGTTATACCCAGTATATACAGGGACGCCTAACGTAGTTTGGTAGTAAAATCAGCTTGCATGTGCTATTTTAATTCGTGCAGAATTTGTATTTAGTATTATAAAGTCAATATACTTTACATTAATATATTATAGGCACTATATACTCTCATCACATTTCTAGCTGACGGCCAAACAGTAACAGATGAGTTTGGTATTTTTTTTCCTCACACAGCCACACAATGTTACATTTTTATATGTATAGCCGGATTGATAGACGGATAGTACTGTAAAAACCCGGGATACGGTGGACTAGGATATGTTTTTTTTCAGGTTACGACATGGGATACGATGTTTTTCCGGCTCCTGGTTAAGGTATTTTTTCAGGTGTTATTTTAATGCCATTTGATTATATATATGTGCATTATATACAGTACTGTATTTTGTTACTAATTTTAAATAACGTACCCCGGGGTATTACTGTATAGATACTTCTAGCCAATTTTACGAGTATATTCCTACACTCGTGACTAACTATGTAATCATACTTCATAAGATGTATTATTGCTACAGCGTGTAGAATTAGTGTGCTACTGAATATTAATATTATATTTCCGTTCTCATGAAGGAAGCAGTGAATTATTTTGTATTGTTTTACACTTAAACGGAATACATATTCTTCAGTATACAATTACTATAGACGCAGAACTTCCAGCCGGTACAATAATTCCTGTCCAATTTCAGCGATGCCTGGAATGCATTTTGTTTCGTAACTTGAGAAATATAACTCGGATGATGTTACGTTCGTGTGTTTTTATTGATAGACTTCACGGCATATATCGACTGAACCGCAGTGTCGCCGCAGGTAAGTACGGATAAGTTTATCGATTGGAATTGTGTAGAGCATGCCTACATAGCACGGTCACACCTTCGTTCGCTGTGATGAGAGATAGAGAAAAAGAGCGAATGGGAGCTCAGGGGGTGTTAACATTGGAAGCAAACAAAAGGCGATCGTTCGTAAAATAGAAATGACAACGTTTCTATTCCTGGAGCCATTTACAGTCACTATCGATTTCGACGCCTTCAGAAACAATGAAACATGTAAACGCTCAATCGTCATGCCGATCGACGTATAAACTAAATAGCAACATGATTGTCTCTTTTATTCGTGCCACTTGCATATTTTGGAGATGAGAAGATCGAGAATTTTTGTCTATATATAAAGTGAAGTAACGTTCTCTGGTGGTATAATTCTATAAATGCACTCCCCATGAGTAGATTTTGATAATATAATTATTTTCTATCAAGTTGATTACCTCTGTAGAAAATCTATATCTCGACAAAAGTAAAATTGGCTGTATGTCTGTGTGTGTGTGTGTGCGTGTGTGTACATTTCCCTACAAAATTACTCTATCAATTTTCAGTCTAGAGACGCAATATTTTACATAAGGGGGAGTGAGAGTTGGGAAAATCTTTTAAATTAGTTTTCGGCCAGAAATTTGTCTGTCAAGGGGTCAAAGTTGACGATTTGACATTTGAAAATTCTACCAAACGTCTCCGCTAATTTTTAGTCCAAAATAATAAACGTTACAGGGTAAAAATAAGGGCCAAAGTTTAAAAAGAAATTAACATGTCAGTCAAATTTTTATCTAAACATTTGAAATTTTAATATAAAGTATTTTCAGACATAAGGCAAATATTTTAAGTGCTTTTAGGCTGATCGTGTAGCTACCAAGGGTTGGCAGTTTAAGAGATTTTACTTTTCTGGTCTCTATTAAACAATTCAGTAAATTTTAAGTCTAAACATCTGAAATTTTACATAAAGCGTATTCTGACATGCAGCAATTTTTGTTTAAATCTGGTTTGCCCAAATATTTGTTTGTCAGTAGGTAAAAGTTTAAAGAGTTGACCTTTGCAGACTCAACAGTCTTAACATTTAGTATACTAGCATGTGTGCTCGGCGTTGCCCAGGTGTTTGGAGGTGTGAGTTGAGCAAAAAAAAAGTGGTAATAGAAAGGCAGGGTCGAACCTGTACCGCGAAGGAGGAAAAGAGCAGGGGAAAAGGTGACGTCTTTTCTGTTATGACCACCGCAAAACCGGAAGTGCCGTAAGTTTAAATTAGGTCTAGACAATCGAAAAGACCGGATGACTTCGAAAATATCGGTTAAAAAATCGACCCCTCCCTGTAGAAAAATGCCCAGTTGAGGGTGAAGAGATTAATGTTTTAACCAATCTTTCGGTATTTATCGTCTGAAGTGTCGAGTCTCATAACGATACTGATCTTGTGAAAATGCGTTGCCTCTGTCGAAAGTTTCAGGCAGACATGCAAAAATACATACATAATTTATGTATTAGTACCTTAAATTTTCGTCCCAAATCGATTAAAAAGCTTGCCCTATCTCTGAATACACTTTATGTAAAATTTCAAATGTTTAGACCAGAAATTTCCTGAGTAATTCGGTAGAGACTGACGCAGTCTAATTTTCTTAAACTATTATGACCGCTTAACATTTATGGTTTGGGGCTGAAATCAAGTTATTAAGTTAAAACCATGTCAAAGGAACCTATATCTAAAATTTCAATTGTTTATACCCGAAATTGGCGGAGGAGATTGGTATAGTTCTCAAAGGTTTAATTGTAGAATTTTGACCCTTTAATTAACCAAAATTCTAGTAGAAATCGGATTACAAAGATTTTCCCAAATCTCAGTACCCTGTATATAAAATTTCGAGTCTGTAGGCTAACAATTGACAGAGTTATGGCGTAGGGAAATGTACACAGACAGACACACAGAGATAGAAAGATATACCCTTTCACTTTTAAAGATATACTAGCATTTCAGCCCGGCGTTGCCCGGGTGTTTGGAGGTGTATGCTGTGCCAAAAAAAAAAAAGACCAATTAAAAAAAATGTTGACCCCTATTATGACTTCTTAACATTCATTGTTTTGGTCTCAAATCAAGTTATTAATTTAGATCCATTTCCAAGGAACCGATATCTAAAATCTCAAGTTTTTAGACTCCAAATTGTATGAGTAGTTTGGTACAGTTCTCAAAGGTCAAATCGTTTAACCTTGACCCTTTCACAGACAAATTTCTCCCCGAGACCCGATCACATAGCTTTTCCCAAATCTTGGTACCTTGTATATCCAATTTTGAGTCTGTAGACTAAAAATTTACATTGAGTTATTGCGTATGGAATTGTACATAGACAGACACACAGACAGACAGAGAGACATACCCACAGCACACAGACAGGTTCAACTTTATATATACTAGCATTTCAGCCCGGCGTTGCCCGGGTTTTTGTGAGGTGTAAGCTGAGCAAAAAAAAAAAAAAACACAAAACACAAAAAACGGCCAATTTTGTTTTTTTACATTTACCCCGTATTATGACCAATTAACATTTATTGTTTTGGGCTCAAATCAAGTTATTAAGTTAGATGCATGTTCAAGGAACCGATATCTTAAATTTCAATTGTTTGGACCCAAAATTGTCGGAGGAGTTTGACAGAGTTCTCAAAGGCCAAATCGTTGAAATTTTACACTTTTACAACCAAATTTCTGGCCGAAAACCGATCACATTGATGTTCGCAAATCTCATTACACTGCATATCAGATTTCGAGTCTGTAGACTAAAAATTGAAAGAATTATTGCGTAGGGAAATGTACACAGACACACAGACAGAAAGTCAGACGGACAACAGACACAGAGACACGTTCACTTTTATATATATATATATATATATATATATATATATATATAGAGAGAGAGAGAGAGAGAGAGAGAGAGAGAGAGAGAGACTAGCATGTGTGCCGGGGTTTCCCGGGTGTTTGGAGGTGTATGTTGAGCAAAAAAAAAACCAAAAAAAAACGGTAATTTTTTTTTGAATTTGACCCCTATTATGACACCGTAACATTTATTGTTGTGGGGCCACATCAGGTTATTAAGTTAGATCCATATCCAAGGAACCTGTATCTAAAATTTCAAATGTTTAGACCCAAAATTGTCGAAGGAGTTTGGTATATGTTTCAAAGGTCAAATCGTTAAACTTTGACCCCTTAACAGCAAATTTTTTAGCCGAAAACGGATCTCCTAGATTGTTCCAAATCTCAGCATCCTGTATATCAAATTTCAAGTCTGTAGGCTAAAAATTAACAGAGTTATTGCGTAGGGAAATATATACACACACAGACACACATGCACGCTCACTTTTATAGATATACTAGCGTTTTGAGGTCTATGCTGAGACAAAAACAAAAAACCAAAAAAAAAGACGGTTCATTTTAAAAATACTTTACCTCTATCATGACCCCTTAACATTTATTGTTTAGGGCTCAAATCATTTCATAAAGTAAGATCCATGATCAAGGAACATTCTTCTTTCCTGAGCAAAAAAAAAAACCAGCAAAAAAACGGTCAAATTTTTAATTTGGACCCCTATTATGACCCCTTTAAATGTATTGTTTTCGGCTCAAGTCAAGTTACTAAGTTAGATCCATGTCTAAGCAACCGATATCTAAAATTTCGAGTGTCTAGACCCAAAATTGTCAGAGGGGTTCGGTAGAGTTCTCAAAGGTTAAAGCGTTGAACTTTGACGCCTTTAACAGCAAAATCTCTGCCCGAAAACACTCTCCTAGGTTGTATCAAATTTCAGTACCCTGAATATCAAATTTCGAGTCTGTAGACTAAAAATTGACAGAGTTATTGCGTATGGGAATGAACACAGACAGACTCACAGACATAAATACATACATACAGACACACAGACACACAGCCATGTTCACTTTTATATATATATATATATATATATATATACTAGCATTTCGGCCCGGCGTTGCCCAGGTTTTTGGAGGTGTATGCTGAGCAACAAAAAAAACACAAAAAAAACGGTCATTTTTTTTTTAAATTGACACCTATTATGGCCCTTTAACATTCATTGTTTTGGGTTCGAGTCAAGTTATTAATGTAGACTCATGATCAGGAAACCTTTATCTAAAATTTCAAGTGTTTAGACCCAAAATTGTTGGAGGAGTTCGGTAGAGTTCTCAATGGTATACTAGCATGAGTGCCAGGCCTTGCTCGGTGTTTGGAGGTGTATGGTGAGAAAAAAAAAGATTAATTTTTTTTAACTTTGACCCCTATTATGACCCCTTAAAGTTTATTGTTTTGAGCTCAAATCAAGTTATTAAGTTAGATCCATGTCCAAGAAACCTATATCTAAAATTTCAAGTGTTTAGACCCAAAATTGTCGGAGGGGTTTGGTAGAGTTCTCGATGGTCAAATCGTTGAACTTTTACCCTTTAACAGCCAAATTTCTGCTCGAAAACCGATCGCATAGATTTTCCCAAATCTCAGTACGTGTATATAAAATTTAGCGTCTGTAGACTTAAAATTGACAGAGTTATTGCGCAGGGGAATGTACGCAGACACACAAACAGACATACATACACATAGATACGTTCACTTTGGATAGATAGATAGATAGATAGATAGATAGATAGATAGATAGAAAACGTATTCAGGTATGCGAAAAGCTATTTAATTTGTTTTCACTCGTAATGAAAAGAAAAGAAAATGGGAAGGTGGGTCTCATCAGATAATATACACTATTAAATATTTTGGATTTTAAGAAAATTCCGCTCTAAGTTTTGTACTAGCAGAAAACATGACTTTGATAGGGTGTTGTATTACCAAATTAACTTATGTTGTGTTATCATCTAACTAAATCATTTTTTATATATCGTTAACTAAAGGGGCATTTATGTATTTCTATGTATGTTGTTCTTAGCATACCGATCTATTTAACGGACTATTTTCCTCGTGTACAAACTTCCGTGCCTCATCAAGTATTTTAAGCCAGTGTGTTGCAGCATATATCATACACGTAACAAACACGATGTACAGGTCTGCTGCTAGTGCAATTTCAGTTCTTGAGGAAGTAATTCCAGAATCTCATTCTGATCCTCGTATAATGCAACGGAATTTGTTACAAAACACCTGCGACCCAAAGTCAGTGTATTATATACGAACGGTTACCGTATTTATTTCTTAGCACAAAAATTGGAAAACATAAAATACGTTTTATGGTGAAATAGAAACACTGATAACGTTTCTCCGCAGCGGTTGCAAACTAATATGGATAAATAAGTTACATTCTGGTGCCGCAATATTTACAGTAAATGAGCCGAATCTTTTGAAAATAACAAGTTTACTATTCCATACCAACGTTAGAATAAAAGTGCTTTTTAGAAGTTATCTTACTTCCGACGTAATCGTAAGTGTGCACAAGAGACAGTTACGCCCAAAGATGGAGTACTGTTGTTACATCCGTGGAGAAGTAGCTTAAAGCACATTTCCCTGCCTAGAGGGTGGGAAAAGCATATCGTTGTCGATTTCCTTTCGCCTATTTGCTAAGTTTTTCTCACAGTAAAGTTGTGACCGTATCTCTGTTCCATCATTATTTTCATAAGTGTTCTTTTGTAATCCTCGTAAAACGTTCACGGCAAACACTCACAAAGCAACAATCAGCTGTCGGTATGTTCCTTTATTATCTATGTCTACAACATAACGAAACCCCATTGAGGAAATATTTATTTCTATAACTGACGTATGTGAAACTCATTATCTTGAACAGCTTCCCATCCGACTATAAAATTGGCGTTTAGAAGTCCAACGTATACAAGTTCTTGCTAAGAAGCCCTCTTAATTATATCTCACACAATCTCTATCATCCTCGATACACACGACGTTCTCCACCTGACTTATAATTACCGCTATTGATTTTTTGGTGCCCGGCTTCAGATTAGCAATGACATTATCCTCTAAAACATATTCATTTATATTACACATAAGCTAAAATTTTGTGAAGTTACACTAACTAAAAACACAAACATACAATGTTATATATAATTATACATCCCAAATGACCTTGTAACGGGTGTTGTGACCCAACATTCGCTTTACGGCTTCCGGTGTCGCATGCGTACATAAAAGATAATCAACGCGACCATAAAACGTAATATTTTACTGTGCACGTTTTCAGCGTCCAAATTGTTTTTTTAGCGTTTAAATTATCCAAATAAATAATTGTTAATACTTTCTGCGTATTTTTACATCGTTTATTTCCGTATAAAGTTTAAGTTATTTTAACGTAATTTTCTTACAAATAAGCTTAGTTAACCCGTTGATAACCTTAAGAGCATATTACAACGGCGATTTATCCACCGCCTTCATTAAAAAAGAAACTATTCTCCATTTTAAATACACTTTTTAAAAAAAAGCATGCATATTCTTGTACAATACTAACATAAATAAATAACCCCGAAAATGTGTTTTTTTTTATTTGCGCTAAAAATGAATAATCAACGCGACAATAGAACGTATTGTTTTACTGTGTAGGTTTTCAGCGTCCTAATTGTATTTTTTTGTGTTTAAATTAAAAGATATATCAAAATTTGAATTTAACTTTAAGCATTATGGTATCTGTTCAGTTCATATTCACCTATAAGTATGGCAAACCAATTATAATTAAATTGCTGTAAGTTTTGTTTATCAAAATAAACTGTTGTAAATAGAACGACTCATCGAAATATATCTATATTCTTTTTCATTTTAATATACATCATAGAAATGTTTCTGTAATGTCACAAAAAACTATTTTTTTACGGCACACGTGTCACGTTCATACATTAATCCCATAGCTAATATAACATATTGACCCAACGGGTCAAGGGTAGTCTAGTAGAATTATATAATTAAACACATATAATGAGAATACGATGTGTTTTAGTTTATTTCAGTTTTTTTTTTTTACACAGTGATCACCACATATCAAGGCCCGGAAGCCACTCAGGGATAAGGGTTATTGCAAGTACATTACGTTAGTGTGGAGATTTGATGAAGTGTTTACTTAAGGGGGCGGTTCATTAGGGATTTGTTAAAATTGGACTTGAATACATCCAAGTTGTAGTCCAGTGGGAAGCAGTCAGACGGAGCAGAGTTCCACGAGCGTGCAGCTCTAAGAAAGAAGCGTTGTTCATGGAATCCGCGTTTTGATTTAGGCACATATATAGAGTGGGGGAAATTTTTGACAGTGGATTCAGCTAGACGGGTGTTTTTCGTGAAAGATTGGCGAGGGGGGACCAGAGATTGGAGTTCAGACGAGCACCTGCCATGGAAATAACGATAAAACAAGGATAGGCTCGCAATGTCTCTTCTGTGGGAGAGAGGTTGCAGGGTAGAGAAAAGGCCATCCCCCACTAAGCCACGAAGTATATTTTGTACTATGTCAAGACAGGATAGGCTGTTTTTAGCAGCTCCTGCCCAGATATGGCAACAGTATTCCATCCTTGGACGTACTTGGCTTTTATATAGATAGAGAATCAGTAGTGAGATATCATCTGGAGCGGTAGAAGGATCCCAACATCTTTCCAGCGACCTTGGCAGTTACAAAAGTTCAACAAACAGCAGTGTATCATGCAAATTTACCTTCGCATTTATAATATAATATGCTGTATCTATACTCCTATATAGTTTTGTTTTTCTATTGCTATCTATATTAAAAACTGTTTCTATATTTATATTAAAAAAATACAGCTTGTTACATATGGCTCGTGGAATTGCATTCATCTGCAAACACTCAGCTTATTTGTAAACTGTTTTAACATGAATTTTAATTAATTCGCTATTAGTTAGTGAGCTTTTCCTATAAAATGATCATGTTCAGTAAAATATTACGTGTAATCATATTCATGCAGATATTGTACATGATTTATACTTGGGAAATAATTGCGTAAAATATTAAAGTAAACAAAAGCTTATATATATATATATATATATAATTATTTTTTTACTATAATAATTAAATACCTACAGACACTAGTGTTTCATCCTTTCGGGATTCTTCAGTGCAGGGTGTCACAATTACTACCAGTCGAACGATTCGAACCCCGCGACACGAGACATCTCTGGCTCGATTAGCGGAGGCCGTATCCATTCGGCTACCATTAATCGTGTGAAATAGCGTTGAATTTTAAACATTTTAAATTAAATGTTCATTACGTCAGACAGACAGTGATCAAGTCGTTATACGACGATCTACGCATAAGAGCTAAATTGACCGACTTTTATTCAACAGAAAGTGCTCAACGATAAGAAACGTATTTCTTAAAGGGGCTGTCATAATTATTTTTTTACTATAATAATTAAATACCTACAGACACTAGTGTTTCATCCTTTCGGGATTCTTCAGTGCAGGGTGTCACAATTACTACCAGTCGAACGATTCGAACCCCGCGACACGAGACATCTCTGGCTCGATTAGCGGAGGCCGTATCCATTCGGCTACCATTAATCGTGTGAAATAGCGTTGAATTTTAAACATTTTAAATTAAATGTTCATTACGTCAGACAGACAGTGATCAAGTCGTTATACGACGATCTACGCATAAGAGCTAAATTGACCGACTTTTATTCAACAGAAAGTGCTCAACGATAAGAAACGTATTTCTTAAAGGGGCTGTCATAATTATTTTTTTACTATAATAATTAAATACCTACAGACACTAGTGTTTCATCCTTTCGGGATTCTTCAGTGCAGGGTGTCACAATTACTACCAGTCGAACGATTCGAACCCCGCGACACGAGACATCTCTGGCTCGATTAGCGGAGGCCGTATCCATTCGGCTACCATTAATCGTGTGAAATAGCGTTGATATATATATATATATATATATATATATATATATATATATATATATATATATATATATATATATATATATATATATATATATATATATATATATATATATATATATATATATATATATATATATATATATATATATATATATATATATATATATATATATATATATATATATATATATATATATATATATATATATATATATATATATATATATATATATATATATATATATATATATATATATATATATATATATATATATATATATATATATATATATATATATATATATATATATATATATATATATATATATATATATATATATATATATATATATATATATATATATATATATATATATATATATATATATATATATATATATATATATATATATATATATATATATATATATATATATATATATATATATATATATATATATATATATATATATATATATATATATATATATATATATATATATATATATATATATATATATATATATATATATATATATATATATATATATATATATATATATACTAGAAAAAGTACCCGTCGTTGACCGCGTTCAAAAACAGCCTACAGAAAATGGACACTAATTTATAAAATTATGATAGGTTATGAAAAGGAAGGCTTGTAAAGAGATATCTTCGAATTTGGGGGTATCAAAACTAAAGCAAAATATGATGAAAGTTAAAATAAAATAGATAAACACTATAATTTATTACACCATACCTGTTAACACTGAAACACTTATCACAATATTCTGTGGATCTATATTATAAAACTTTGTTAAACTTTGTGGCATTTGTCCATTTTATGCAAGGCAGGCGCGGCCGAACACCCCATAATTTTATTATACGCTATTTCTTCAAACTGAAACATAATTATCAGAGTATACTTACGCAGATAGATATGAAAAGGCTTTATTAAAGTGTGTACCATTCTATGGAGGCCAGGCGCGAACGCAGCCCCCACAATTTTATTATACTATCCCTATAAAAGTTAAAACATACTTATCAATGTATTATTATGTACATCTATATCAAAAACACTTGTAAATTTTTATTTATATTTTTTAAATTTTTTATTTCTTATTTTGTGGACAAGGCGCGTGCGCAGACTCCACAATTTTTATGAATCGTCATAATGCCAGATCAAGCATACCCATTCCTGTGTTTCGATACATCTTCTATCATTATATGTGATCAATTTTGTATAATTGTCAGCCATATAGGAGCCTATTCGTGACCAGACACACACACAGACGTTCAGCTTTAAAATAATATATAATAAATAATATTACCTACAAATTACATATATATATATATATATATATATATATATATATATATATATATATATATATGTGTGTGTGTGTGTGTGTGTGTGTGTGTGTGTATTTGGCTACCAAACTTATCTATCAGTTTTTGTCTACGGACATGAACCTTAATATAGACATGAAACTTAATATATATATATATATATGTATATATATATATATATATATATATATATATATATATATATATATATATATATTCGAAACTTTAATTTGGGTTTTAGCTGGGAGAAAATCGGTGCAAATGTTTGTAAAAAAAATGGAATTTACCAAATTGAAGGTCCTACGACGGCATTACGAGTATGTAAGCGTTATCTAATAGCTATTGGTTCATGTTTTAATTTTTTGCCGTGAAGCAAACGTGTTTTCATAGCTCAGGAATAAACGTCAAATGGAAAAGCAAATCGTAAGCTAAACGTTTGGGGTTCAGTTCTCGTGTGTGTCGCAGTATTCAGTTTATTTTTTTGACAATTTAAATCATTACTATATATTAAATCCAATATAATATAATAATAAACACGAAATCTGATTGAATAAAAATATCATATTAAAGTGTATTTTACAAGCGGCCAGTGTGCGCGCTCTGCTTGTACTAAATAGATTAGCGGTGAATATTTCTAAGAGCTTGTGTCGAGGGGTTAAGCAGAACTATATGAGTACGAGTAATTTGGAATGGTTTAACAAAATCCCTTGTGATAATATGAGTTCCTTCGTCTCAATGAGGGTTACTATAGTATCATCCTATGGATTGTGCATACAATGCACTGAGAGTTTTTTTTATTAAAGTGTAGATGGTTTACCTATATCTATCCTTACTGTCTCATCAAAACAAGCCTGATCTCGCAACAAGTCAATGCCGAGACAGCTGAAACCCATATAGGATACAGGAGTTGCTGAAACTGTATATGCGTACAACTCTTTCCAAAATGGTAATTCATATGGATGTATATCTTGGTATGAATAGGTCTGCATTAGTCTATTACCCCACCCCCAACTTAACTTCTAACGACACGTAACTCTAGATTTCAGCAAATACATTTGCAATCTTCTTTTCCTGACACGCTGAAAATGTATAAACAGAACCCCCTTAATCACTTTCCTATACAATATACATTTCCAGTAAAATTATGACGCATTTTAATCATTTCAGATTTATATCCAGTTGTTTAACTAATTTTGAACAAGCTATCAATAAGTTGTAATGCGATATTTCCATGTTTATGCTTTTCTATCCTCTTTTTTAGAGAGCTCGCAACTTTTTATGATCTTTATATATATATATATATATGTATATATATATAAAGATCATGATATATATATATATATATATATATATGTTGAAGAACTCCATTTTTCCCTTTTTTAATTTCTTTCTAATTTATTCATTTTTCTTTGTGGCGTCGAGAGTTTCCTGGTCGGCTGAGGAAGTCTCATTGATTGAATCAGATGGCTATTTGTAGCGACCATATGTAACTGCTAACCCTCAAATAATATATATATATATATATATATATATATATATATCTAACGTCAAAACATGACATTATTTTTGCACCAACTTAATATAAGAGACACAAAACCTTGCTTATGCGTAAGAGAATCAAACTAAAATATGTATTTGTTCGGCATGAGTAGACAGAGAATTTAATTCTTACGGAATCAATGCAGATTATCTAAAAATATCAAAATCGTGCTTAAAATGTGAATGTCAGATACAATTGGAAATCTACACAATTACTATAAGTACGAACGACGCTAATAGTTTGAAATGTTTTGATTAGGATAAGTGATGAAATAGAGTTACGTCTTTACAAGAGGACAGTAAAACATTCTCAAAAACAAATAGATACAGAAGGTGGGTATCAAATTCAATGTTATTCTATAAATGACTCAGATTTCTCCGTCGTTACTCTACACTGGCTGTCTGACTACTTGGGTATCCTGAATACTCTTGTTCAAGTGCCGAAAATGTATGTGACTGATATTACAACATCCCTTTTATATCCCAGTTTCATGTTACCTTCTTTGGAAGTTTTAACAATAAAAAATATTTTGGATTATAAGTGAGATACTTATGGTTATGTATTATTATTTATGTTGCGTATATCACTAGCAATTCAGTAAGAGTTAAACTATTTGTAGTTCTAAAATCAAAGTTGACTGATACCAAAAGTTTCTGTGTTGCTAATGTAATTATAGAGAGAAGAACATACAAAAAAACATTCCAGATTGCGGCAATGTATTTGCACTAGAATAGCTTTGCTTTTTTTGATGAACCAATCGCAGAAAAGTATGATTCAACAGAAAAGAGGGCTGGAAAAATAGAGATAGCAAGAGAGTGAGAAGACAAGAGGACATGTAATGCATGCAGACAGATCTTCGATGCTTTGATTTCACAACGTTGTTCATTAAGATAAAAGTAACATTATTCTAAGGCAGGACTGAAACTTACTTATTGATATTGGCATCATCGAAGAATGACAAAATTAAATAAAAGCAACGTATTCGTTATGCGTTTTTTTTAGAACAAGAATACATGTGCAAACGAAACCTGCACGTATACCTAATTGTAGAAAAGCAACGTCGGTAGCAATTGTAAGTACATTTGAACCAATGATTTAAGACAATTGCTTGAAGATCTGTAGCTAGTTTATATCTTATTTACTTTCTCGTAAGTATGGTTCAAGAGAGCCAACCTATGGAACTAGTATAAAAATTACCTGTGGAGCTATATAATTCGTCTGACAACGTGAGGATAGGCGACAGACTTATAAGTTATTAATTCTGCATTATGTATGAAATATTGTTGAATCGATAACAATTTTATATACAATATTTATCATACTCTAAATTTTCTATTTTATAGAGTAAAGATGGAGAACAATATAAAAAAATATGAAAGTGATATGCTTGGCGATAATCAGTTTCCATTATTTTAGAGACCGTCTTATTGGCATATATTTTAACCAATTCAAGATATATATATATATATATATATATATATATATATGTATGTATGTATATATATATATATATATATATATATATATATATATATACAATTAACTGCCCATTAAATCCTGCCATTGTAATAATCATTAATTTCGATATTTGTAAGAAAGTATAACTTCCAATATTACTGTATTTAAATAATGATTCTGACATATTATCTACCAAATAAATTCATAGAGAGATGAACGCCTTACATAGCATAGCTAAAGTAATGTTTTAGTCTAGATTGAAAAGTAAGATCCAGATATAATTTTGGCCAGTTTTAACGCGTTATACATAAATATTTTATCTCTCGATTATCTCCCGTTCTAGTAGTCTATGTCAACTAAAGTTTTTGATTTTCTAAAACCAGCTTTGATAAGTACATTTTGGATTATTTAGTCTTTTTTATTCTTTCTTATCTTCTCGCTAATCTATTCGAAATCCAACTGTGGAGAGTTTAGATGGGTTATATTTCGCATTTCGGATTATTGGCGAGTCTGAATGATATTTAAAATACATATAGCTGGAAGAAAATGATTAATATAAACGTCATAAAGAATGTGTAATGTTGGTATTATAATATAATATAATATTATATATATGCATATATATATATACATATACATGTATATGTATATATATGCATGAATTCATGCATGTATGTATGTATGTATGTATGTATGTATAAGAGAGAGCAGAGAAAATGTGAGAGAAAGAGAGCAAAAATAAGATGCGATGGAAATAACAGTGTTGACAAATTTGAAATTGTTTGAAAATCAAGCATACACAAACTATTAAACATTGAAAATATTATTGATTTATTTTGATAGGAGAATGACAATGTGAATTAAAAATCAGCTAGAAGTTTGTTTATTGTTGCAGACAGAAAGTATATATGAGAATGTAATACCAAATGAGCACTTCATTTACTATATGAAAGATGGCTACCGTTACTTTTTCGATGACTAATGCAGTTGCTGATGGTGAGAGGAAAAGAAAATTCAGTAATAGGTAATCAGAGTTTAAATCTGATTTGATGCTCTAGATTCAGGCAGTGATAAGAAACACGTGCTTGAAAATAATATACACACTAATGGATAAAAATAGATGGCCGACTTTCTGAAAATAAATATTTTCCGTGTTATAATTATACTAAGTTCGAAAAGATGCATAATATATATATCAATAAAAAAGAGAATGTGTGAGAATACACGTCTCACCCTATATACTGTACGAATGTTTGATCTACACACTTGAAATGTATGTGTAAGATATTCAGACATGTGGAAAACTTTGTAATCGTTTTCATCCGGGAAAGGTTGTTAATAGGTCGGTATTAGCAAATTAGTACATGTGGGGCGTCAGATTTTTTTTTATCTATTTGTCAACGGTTTCAGAACTGGACATGCGGTTACAAAACACATAACGGTATTTTATGTTAATAATACAGTTCAAAAATACTTTTTAAGTGTTGTGTCGAGCTGGTGTAATAGTTCTTGACTCAATGTCTGTATGTTTTGGTTTAAATCTCAGCTCGAGAATTATTTTTTCTTACGAGAATAAAACAGTGTAAGAAAAAACAATATACGAGTGCCATGTCTCAGTTCTGTATTCGTTATATAATATCCATCCCTGTTTTACGCCCAGGTAACACAGGGACGCCTGTTTGTTTATTAAATTGTTCAAACATGCTTTAGAACCAGCTCTGAGTTTCTTTAAACAACGTTGTCAATAGCATTACGCCATCGACGTGCACGTTTTTTATATTTGATTAAAATACCAATATTTCGCCTTTGAATCGATAACTAACTGGCAGGCAACTTTACTACATCCAAAAATGTAATCCTGCAAAGTAAAATATCAATAGAAAAGCCAACATAATTTTTAAAGTATGTACCCTATGAAGTAAATAATGTAACATCTTTTTGCAGGCGATTTAATGTTAAATAAATTTTACAAACACAAGAAGGTTTGAAGGAAAAACTAAACTACTCGAAACTCATATTTGTTCTACCAGTTGATATCTATATGTATATCTAGGGATGTGCTGAGCTAAAATACACCATTTTCATCTCGAATAGTATTTTTATATGCATAATGTGCATGTCGTAATCATATAAATAAAAACAACTAGTAGATTTGATAAGATAAAACATATTGGTAAATAAACACGCCAATAAATATAAATACATGTGACATGATATCAGTGTTACAAAGTAATTATTTTGTAAGGATAAATGTGGCTCTGTACACCATTTAATAAACAAAATATAACTCGTTTTTAGACAGTCATCATAGGCAAAATACCGTTGTATCTACGTCTTTAAAGTACATGACATACCACAAAACTAAGTGTAATTCTTTGCATTTTTCCTGTTTGCGTGTATATATAATGTATATATGATGAAGACTAAAGGATTGGTCCAAGATTATAGACTTATAAAACGTTCCTTTGACTTTTTCATAGTACTATTTTGTATTCCTGCACATAACTAAGAGAAAACGATTGAAGAAAGTTATAAGCCTTTATCCATTGTGTGTTCGTTTATATACATTTTGATATATATATATATATATATATATATATATATATATATATATAAATATATATATATGAAAATGTATATAAACGAACACATATATATATATGTATATATATACATATGCGTACATATATATATATATATATATATATATATATATATATATATATATATGCATACATACACCCATCTCCCCATACCCACATAAACACACACACACACATACACACACACATATATATATATATATATATAAACCACGTCAATCGCTTTATTGCAGATTAGTAAAGTATCAATATTTTTCTTAAATATTTCACAAAAAATGAACATTTTATTATCGAACGACTGCCTTAATGTTAGTTGTGTCCGAAAATGTTATTCAACCTCATACAATATTCACAAAATTGTGACATTGTATTTCTTTCACGTTGCTTTCAAATGATTTTGATGCATTACAATGCACCATCCCATTCTGCTATGGCATCTGCAGCCTTTCTTGAATCTATGGGCTTCTTTGGAGAAACCCTATGACCTGACAACCGTGTTCTCCAGATCTTAAGCCCATTAAATATCTGTGGCCAATATTAAAAAGAGGGAGTAATGGGGGAGAAGAGAAATTTACTTCAAAGAATGCCTTTTGGAGGACATAATTGATATTGCATGCACCACTACTCCTTTTGAGATCAAACAATTGACTTCCCTGGGAGACAAGAGGTTGTTTCAAGTTATTTAAAAAATGGTGGATATGACAATAAATAATCCATTGATTTGAGGCTTAGCACATAGGGTGTGTTTTTTTCGCATTATTCTTTAACAGAGAATATATATATATATATATATATATATATATATATATATATATATATATAAAATAATGTTCGCATGATAAGACATGGTATTTTGTCCCTAAATCAACATTTTAAAGGGCCTGCAATAAAGCGATGGACAGTGGAAATACAGATTAAATGACATCACTTTGTGAATATCGCATTAATATATATATATATATATATATATATATATATATATATATATATATATATATATACATATATATAGAAAATAGTTTATCTGAATAACTATACCCTATACATATATATATATATATATATATAGTCTTTGAAGTTTTTAACCTTTAAGACTATACAAAAAATATTTTTATTATTCGTATATATATATATATATATATTTATATATATATACATATATATATATATATATATATATATATATATATATATAGGGCATAGTTGTTCAGATAAACTATTTTTCTAGTGAATGTAGAAGAGTGAATACTCATGTTAATAAACCATACTAGACGTTATAACTTCTAAACTTGCTAACTTTTTCGCATCTCGTGTGTTTAAAACGTGCCTGTCTTAAAGAAGTGACAATCAGAAAAGATATTTTTCGTCATTTTATATGATCGAAATAAATACATAAATAAATGAATGAATAAATAAAATCAAATAAACTCGACCACATTACATTTTCTTTACAAATAAATCAGCGACAATTTGATTTGGTCTCTGAAGTAAATCAATGGTAAACCAATAAAGAAAAAAAACGGTCAAAATCTATTGACAATCTATGTCTATACGTATTATTTATTGTCGTGGTATTCAAAAGAAAGCGTGCGACATCATTTGCTCTCGCCACATGTATAAGTGTTCAAGGTGTTATTGTCAATGTGCGATTTTTGTGCTTCGACCGACTGAGTAAGTTTATATTGTCTCATTTATATTATTATATTTGATTACTTTTGTCTTGCCTTTACGATAAAGCGCACGATATAGGAACATAATTTAATTTCTAAAATTCCATTCCACAATTATAAGAACAATAATAACTCAAACACAAAAAACATAATGTGCTGTCATATTCTTTTTGCTTCTTTAACTATATATATATATATATATATATATATATATATATATATATATATATACATATACGCACGAAAACAAACAGACAAACCTGCAAATGAAAGACTGAAATTTCTATACATCTTCTTTTACTTGAAAGTCACCACTTATCGATTCTGGGATTCTACTCAAAGACACGTGTTACGTAATTAGTAGGACTATGCCAACAGCATATTCGTTTCCTTGCTTTGATTCTCAGGTATCCATTGATCTCTTATATGTTTTTATTTAAGGTGATGTGAGCCTAGGTTGATTAATGTAGCCTAAATGTGCCGGATATATACTTGGGAGTAAAAACAAACAATGAAAAGAATATGTTGTTGTCATGGCCCTAGTAATTAGTGAGGCAACTCCAAAATGGTTAGTTATGGTGGAACCTGTTTAGGTCTTAGTTGATCAAGACGACAGGACGAAAAAACATACTTAGATAGGACTTAATATGACGAAGTTGTAGTCAGTCAGAGAGTTCTAAGAATGAAACTCTTCTCATGGAATTTACGTTTAGTTTTAGGTGCAGATAAAGAATAAATTAATAGATAAACGATGAAAACATGTTTATTCGTATTGGAGATTGTTAGACAATTGTTTTATTCATAACGCACATTTACCCAGTCGTTGATGTTCCAAATTGATGGTGTGCAAAATCGGTGCACTTTTTCAAATGCAATCCAATATAATCTGGCATGATCTAAGATCATAGATGGGACAGTATTTAATGCAAGGAGGTGTAGTTATATATAATCCGTTTTTAATCTGAAAGGACATGTTTAG
Source organism: Euprymna scolopes (assembly GCF_053919585.1). Classification (NCBI taxonomy): domain Eukaryota; kingdom Metazoa; phylum Mollusca; class Cephalopoda; order Sepiida; family Sepiolidae; genus Euprymna; species Euprymna scolopes. The sequence goes on from NC_136501.1 coordinate 41,885,311, forward strand.
AAATTTACAAAAAAAAAACATTCTGCAGATAAAAAGAAAACGTTGAACACCAAAAAAACTATCAATAAATATTAGACACACACGCTCGTATAATCATGCAAACACACGCGTGTATATGGGTGTTCATAGATGTAAATGTGGTGATTTATAGACAGCACACAAAGCGCAGAGGAATAGAAAAAGGGAAACTCGCAGAATATACTTTGCGCTTAAAATTCCAGTCATACTAATGTTCATATATTTACAACATTTCTGTTTGCTGAAACGTTAAATTGTATTTATTGTACTATGATCGTGTTATGATTTTTTTTGTTGGATAATATTCATAGTGGTTAATAACTACCGCCTGTTAAAATGTATCAAACGTTGAAATTAGGTATTTTTCTACATTCTCTATTTTTAGCAGGATGCAATTTGTTTTCTTTATGTTAATGTTGGCAATTACATAAAAATCTTCAAAACCGGCAACAGCTGACGACTTTATGAAAAAAGCTATGAAATCATACTTAAAGTGCATTATCTATAATCACATTTATGCTTATGAAAGGAAATGTGTAAACATTGTAAATAAATCGAAGATAAATACATTAAATTTATATAAACACATTTGATTTCCTTCATTAAGAAACAATATAATTTTTATGCGTAGTCGTTCTCCAGTATAAAATACGGGTCTTTAAATTGTAATATACTATATCGAGCGATTTTAAATTTAATATTCATTATGGATACACACATGCTTTATGTCTTATACGAGGCAGCTGTTTACGTGAGGAATTTTACAGGAGATCACTTTTATTTGAAGTATGTTTACCCAGATTTAATCAGATTATTAAGTGCTGAATCTTCGTATATTGAACACAATTAGCAACCATTTGAGATTAAACTGATTTTAAATTAATTATAAATTATAAAGTATATTTTAGACTCCATATTGCAGTTTTATATGTGTAAAATCAGGTTTAATAAATACATATCTAGCATCAAACAGACGTAAGGCATTTAATAATTTATTCTTATCTAATATGTATTCTTATGCATTCTACTTGCTATATAATTTTATAAGCTAATGAAAGCGAAGGGTGTTTGAAGAAAAATGCTAACACTCTCTTATTGTAAATATTTTCATTATCATTATTCTCAAACACATGATGTCATCCTTAACATAGGTTTGGTAATTTTTAGATTTAACCAATTGATATTGGTTTCTGTTCAAAGTCAGTACACGCGCTTTGATAATCAATATCAGGAGTCTATTCGAGATGGCATGAGTTAACGCTCAGCAGACTTTTACACGAATGAGATGCCATTTTGTATTTTTATTTCTCATTTACAATTTTTTTTACACATGGTCCTCTAAGCTGCTCATGTACATTATTTTTTTAAAAATTTAAATAAAAACATGTATCTTTAATAAATACACACACATACATACACACATATATGTATATATATATATATAAGTATATATGTACATATATATATATATATATTTATATTTATACTTATATAAATGAGATAAGTCACAGATTAGAGATCAAGTGAATTTTCCTGTTGGATATTACATTGAGAATACTTATATATATATATATATATATATATATATATATATATATATATATATATATATATATATATATATATATATATATAATTTTTATCACTCTGTTCATATCATGGATAATAAAGAAATTGCTCAGAAATATTTACATGTCCAGTGTAGCGAATACGTACTATTTGTATATATAAATAAAAAATATTATATAAATAAAAATACTATATATGTATATATATACATATATATATATATGTATATATATATTTATATATATATATATATTCTTTAATAGCTTTATTTTTTCTGTTCCGTTTAAGCAAATATATGCCTTCTTAGAAGTTATATTCAGCTTTATCTTAGCAATGATTGATAATGAATTATGAATGAATTCTATTTCGACACCCCATTGTCCATTGTTGGATGTGTTCCAAAGCACTTGAATCGATAAAACGATTGAGCATAAACGCTTAGTAATTAATTATAGATGTGAACTCCATTTCTGGTGGTATTTTATCTTTAAATAAAATTACTTCACCCACTACGTTTACTTGTGCTAATCTATGTGAACGTATGCAAAGCTTCCATTATGTTGGTAGGAAAGAAATGTTGAATTTGTTAATTTGTCAATTTCCCTGCACATGCTTTATTTGATGGTTACGTATAAATATTTACCTAATAAGTTTTAAAAAATCATTTCTGCATATTCAGACTGTACTTTGTTAACATACTTTGTTTTCGGACTCCTATTTTTCATTTACAAATTGAGATTATGTATAGATATCTGAAGTAAACACTCTATTATTACCTACAGAAATAAAGATTACCCACATCATTCAATACTAAGCTATACAGTTAGGCTATTAATAATGAAGCTGTGTTAAACGCTTGCCTGGAGTTGAAACTATAATTTGATTTTGTCTGCTTATTAAGTTTCCTCTACAACTACAGAGTATCATGTGTGTCATATTAGCAATTAGAGGGAGAGGTAATATATGTTCTGTTATGGTAGGGCAATGGTTCCATACAGTTTCTAATATTTGTAAGTTGGTCGTTCGCTTGATAATATGATTCCATACATGAAGCTCTCTTCATTAAAAGAATAGCGTAATATCTGTACTGTTGTCCTGACATTATCCTTCAGGGAATTGCCTCTTTCATGTTCGTTCTTTTGCGATAAAAGAATCAGCAAATGCATGCACTTTTTTTGTTATATTAATTAATTCAAAACATATAAGCATGTAAAAGTAATTTCACTTCCGTGAGATCTAAAGTAATGATAAATTAGAACAAGGCGTTGGTCAAGATACAATTATTTAGTTTCATTTCAACGTTTATTTAAAAAATATCGTCATTTTTATAACAACGATGTGGTTTAGGAAAGACTCCGGCAGTCGCTTACAACAACATACAATGTTTCAGTAAAAGAATATCATCGCACAATGGTTCAAACCATTTTCAAAAATTAAGGAGCAATCATCAAATGTAGTTAAAAACCTCAAATCAAAGTAACATGAATACGAAAAGGCAAACAAATATTAGCGTGATGACGTTCAAAGATTTTCACTTAACACCAAGCTCAGTGGCTGCCTTGGTTGTGACATTCTTTAATTTACCATCTTCTTTACTTTTTTCTTCTTCCGCTTGGCAAATCCATCTTCTCTTTCCTCTTCTTTTTGTTTCCTTCTTTCTAATCCTCATCAAGTTATGTTTAATTTTGTCATCATTTCTTAGACTACTGTCTTTTTCTCATTGTTGTAGGTGCGGCGTTTCTATTTACTTGCTTCTCCACAAGAGAAAATTGTTATCAAACGTCGTTTCTTTTCGTAATAAAATAACGAGTTCCAAATTATATGCTCTCGGCATTTGAACAAAAATAAAAATTATCTCAGTCTAGAAAGAATTATTTATGACCTTGATCGAAACAGAATGAAAGAAATATAGCATCAAAACATATACTACATTTGTTCCTCTCCGAAAGGCATTATACATACTATATTTTCAGAGGCAAAAAAATCTTTACTCTCTGAAAATCCTATATATTCCAATTTTAATTATGTGTAAAAACTTCTTTAATTTGGACAATAGCAACCAATTTCCAGGACAAGCTATTGCAGGTTATGAAGTATAGATCTTTAATAAAAACGTATTGACCATTCGATCGGTAGTTGAATTCAGGTCAAGCTCAGATTCATTAAAAATGAAAAGAAGTTATAATAGTTGTTTATTTGCAATATATAGAATTTTCAGAGAGTAAATATTATTTCGATTACCAGGAAGAAATATTGCAGATAAATGCTTTGCACATATTAATATAAAATTTTAACTAGGTGGTATGGAAAATGAATGAGAAAATTTGTTATTTAGTATGGGTTAAAATGATGAGGCTAGGAAATTTCTTTTCGCCAACATTACAACCAAAAAATCTTCGAAATAAAATAATTATTATTCTCTGGAATTACATTGCCAAGAACAATGTTTTCTAATGGGCGTCAGTTTCCAGATATATCTTAATCAACTTGAATACATAAACTTACATATGCGGAAAATTACCTTAAATATAACACAATATATTTTGCTAAATATCATTGTGTTTAAGTTACTTTGTAAGTATTTGAAACACGAGGCCACAATGATCAGCATTCTCCGACCAAGGAAACATATCGTAAATGCATGCGTGTTTATATTACTTTGTAAATTGGTAACAAATCTATTAGCAAACAACATTGCTCGTGAGAGAAATTACATCGGCTTCTACCGAAGAGGGAAACGTCAAAGTAATATCAGAACTATCTGAGTCATCATATGAGTAACATGTATCTCCCGGTAAGCAGACATGGTGATGTTGGGTTTATCCAGTTGTCCCAGGCAGGAGTAAACGTCCGCATGCATGTAGTGCCTAGTATTCCCAAATTTTCAACCACATGCTTCAAAATTGGTTCAGCCTGGCTTGCCCTCACTGATTAACCAGAACCGAAATGCTCACGTGATTATGTCGTCTATAGGCACAAATTTTTCTTCGGACGACCAATAAAAAATCATTTTTTTATGTAACGCCGTCATAGCTAATCATAGCGGCGTTACATAACAAATGATATTTTTGGTCGTCGAATATTAGAAATATAATAACTGCCGTCCATAAATATTTCCTCTGTTGTTCTCATTCACTATCGAAACCCAAAATTTTCTGGCATCTGTTAATTAATTTACGATGTAATTCTGCTAAATACCAGCCGGAGTGGAAATGGCCTATCTGTAACAGAGGGGAGTGTGACTACAAAAATCAAATATGACTGGGTGAAGCATTCGGATCTTAAGATTGTAGATCTACGACTCTGGAATAGCAATGCCCTTCATTTTTATAAACACTTATTCAAATAATGTATGCATATATATGCATATGCATATACATGTGTGTATATATACACATGCATATATATATGTATGTATGATTATATACACATATATATGTATGTATATATAGAAATGTGTATATATATATATACATATATACATATATATACATATATGTATATATATATATATATATATATATATATATAGTAAGCTGATTGATAATTTATAAGTAAAATTCAACTTTCACATTTTAAAGCATTCATAAGCTGCATTTACCATCCAAATGAATGCTTTGACGATGATACGAATTTTAAAAGGCTAACCATTATTTGATACATCTGCCTTACTTAAAAAAAATGCTAGGTTTATTTTTGGTGTCTTTAAAAAAAACGCAATATCTTTGCTGATGAGGAGGCTTTGTTTCAAAAAAACTATATGTTAAAATTATTGTCCATGACTTAGTGTTTATCTCAATAAAAATATCGTTTCCGAAAAGATCGTACAATTTATTGATCTTGTTTTGTTCCTCCCTAGGAAACCGATGTTTAATTTTTAATTTAAATTATAAATTATGAATCCTCTTACTAAATATTAAAATAGCTCTAGGATATATATGTCTATTGAGCTTATTATATATCTACATTACAACGAGCACTGTGTTTCTTGTATTTTTATTACATTAGTGATTTTACTATTGAATTAAACTACTCTCTGCTCTTTAGACTGCTGTTCAAATCCCCTTTAAATTATATATATATATATATATATAATAAAGCTATATAAATTATTATTTAGATTTACATAAATTAAAAAAAACAGTAAAACATTAAATCATTTTATCTGATGTCTATGTAGCCCGGAAATCGGATAATTGAATCTAATACAGTTACGTTGTCGCTACGTTGTTTTTATACGTATCTTAAAATAATACATTTATTACCGTTGTTACATCCAGTATTCTGAGCGTTTTTTTTTCGCGTATTTATTATCTAATTTATTGCTTTTCATTCCTAGTTGATCTGCAAAAATAATCTCATCAATCCATAGGGAAGTACATTAAATATGCAATCTCAAACATTATATAAACAGTTTTTATACGCATATGACACGCACTTTTTATGCGTTTATCTCATGGAATAATATATGTATTCCATTATCATTTTTTTTTCAGATATTTGGATCGATCTAAAATGGTTTCCTCTCATTTAGAAACAGAATAAATGCTTACAATACAACAATAATGCTTGCTAAATAACTAATGCTTACCAATGTTGTTCATGCTTTTTAACAATTTTCTCTTTGATTACCTGACATATACAAATTTAAGCAATTATATTGTATCCTTATATTTGTTCATCTGTTATATTGCATTGCAACTATTTTTTTCTTATATGCACTATATGTAATATAATATCTAACCCTATTTGCTTAGTACTTAGTGTTTCATTGTGTGTTACTGTTAAAATTTATTAAGCTTTTTAAAATTGTTTTTCTCGGTCTCTTTATACAATTTTACTTGTATTAAAAATACTTTCGCTAGCTTAAAAATAATTACAAGTAGTATTATTTATATTTAAATTCAATCTCTAATTAAAACCACACTTTAAGACAACCATAGGTGTTATATACTTAGCTGTCCATGTTATTTTATATATAAACATATCCTGTCATATTTAAAAAAAAGTTTTGCTCATAGCAACTAAGAAGGTAAACGGATATATCATTTTGACGAGTGAATACCTTTTTTACTTCTTTCAGATTTCTGGAACATATATTGTGCTTTTTTTTTCGGAAGCACTTATGTTAACCTCGAAGATTGGTAGGAAGTGACATCGTTTAAATTAGTCTCACCAAAATTGTTTTAATTAAAACAGTAACTATCCATTGCATTATCAATTTCATCATTCAGTGTCATTTATCAGACATGGTTTTTAACATTACTCTAATCTTCGTTCGTTTGTTTTTGTCTCAATCTATAATTTTATTCCTATAAAATCCGTATAATCACAAATTTGGGCGCACATATCTATGGCATAAGATATTTATTCACAAACACCACTACATTAAAACACATTACAATACAAACAATATTTACAAAATAAATATATTTGAAAACCTGTAAGTACTACCGTGATTCAGTTTTTAGAATGGCAATAAAATACTCTATAGGAAATAAATTACTTGGTAAAAATGTTATCGGAAACTCGTAAAATGAGTCAGGAAAATGTTGATAAATAATGTTTTTATACATGTGGCATGTTTTATTTATATCTTAAAAATATGCAAATATAACACGACCCTTAATACAGGGCATTATCGCTTAAGAATATTTTTTAATTTTCGCTGACATCCTATCTGCTAGAATCTATGTTAACGCGACCGGATATCGGACACATTTGCATTATATGTATTGGAAGGGATGCTGTCTTACTTCGAACCATTAATATTAGCAATAGTGAGTAAAAAAATGCAATAGTAGTGATATTTATTTTTTCCTGTCGAGTTATGGTAGTGTCCTGAAGTGCCCTATTCCTGGCTTAAAATAAGGTTCACAATCTTAGGTTCTGCCTCCCCTCTGTTGGGTGAAGTTAATTTATTAATAAGTACTTGAGCCGCCTCGCTTAACAGTGCAGACGGTGGTGCTCAAACTGTTCTTTTAAATGGCGGGAGTGACCTTTCTTTAGAGGAGCGTACATTTATTTTCCTCACTTCCCGGACTTTTGCAACATTTTCACAAAATCAGAAGAAATATGTCGTCTTAGCTCTCTCGTGGTTCCTTGAATAGCATCCAATATTTATTTCTTGCGTCCGAGGTTATATCACACAAGCTGATTTCATGGATCTCACACTGACGAAACATGATTATATCCCCTTGAGTGTCATGATATTTTCAATATTTCCAAATTCCGTTCATAAATAATCAGATATCAATTTTAGTTGTCAGGACACCGTGTATAATTTATTTGTAGCTTATATCGGTCGCTGGTTTTCTCTGGATTTGGAATGACGATATGTATTTTCGGAATGTAATTATTTTCTGTACACTTTCAGTAGAGATTTATATGATTGGCATCCGTGTATAGACTCCAAAATTATTATCTTTAATAGACACCCGTATTTGATGATATCCTTTTTTTGTTGGATAGGTAGAATATAGTCTTGTTCTTACATATCTAAACTGGCATATACAGTTTCCTTCAATCGCTCTTGTGTTCACGGCGTTTCTTTTATTATTCACACAAATATATTTTATTTGAATATACGTATGGCGTGGGGTAAACTTTTTCTATATGATTTTGCTTCGACACACGAGAATTGTTTTCTTAATATTTCAGCACTTCAAATTTTCACGTAGTAAAGACTGTATGTGCGTCAAATGTTTCTTACTAATTTTCTACGTTCTTTCAAATACCTCCAGGTTTTTTCTGGGATGATCATTCTTTTTTATTTTTTTCTTATTTTTCACCTTATTTTTACGAGTATATACTCCCTATGAGTTTTCACACAGGCGATCATCAGATGTTGCTAACTGATAAAAAGTATATAGTGTTTTGTAGAAAATGGAAAATACCAATCTCCTCCAAATTTTAAGTATGCTCCGATTCTTAAAATAACATTTTTGCGTTATCGAAGCATAAGCTCTTTTGATTGCAACCAGTGACCATTAGTTCTTATTAGGATTATTAAGTATAGCATCATTCCTAGTAGAAATATTAAAAAAAAAAATTATTACATTTTCACCCCAAACAAGGCACATTGCCACTTTGGTGTAGGGGGCTACTATCAGGGACAGCAACTATTGGGACGCTATTTTGAGATTTGGGCAGCAAGATGTCGATTCAGGTTACACTTGAACTTCTGCATGTCAGTACAGTTGGGGAAGCAGGGACCTGGAATGTAATTCAAGAGTCTAGCGGTTCTGCGGAAGAAACTATTGGAGTAGAAAGATTATTTACATCTTGGGATCTCTACTGCGTGGGGTGGGATTTAGCTGCTAGTCGGGATGGCGAGGGTATCTACGTCGTGGGGGACACATGTAACTGCAGTTCGTCAGAGCATTCACCATTAAATACTTGTAGAACAGGCAGAGGGATGCAACGTTTCGTCGATGGGACAGAGGCTGAAGCTGAGGTGCCAGTTCAGGGCCTATCAGATTGGCCATTCTCTTTTGAACCTTGTCTAGGAGCGATAGACTAGCAGCAGATGCACCAGCCCAAATGTGACAGCAATACTCCATACATGGGCGAATGGTGGCCTTATAGAGGTACAGGATACTTTCAGGTGTCAGTAGTTTTCTAGCACGGTAGGAGAGCCTACCTTCTTCGCAGAGGCCCTAGCAATGTTTTCAATGCAATTGTTTCAACTCATATTTCCTGTGAACGTTAGGCCAGGCAGTTTGAAAGATGTACTCTCACATAGGAAGTCACTGGTCATTGCTATTGGTGGCAGAGAAGGTTTCTTGTAGTTATTGAAGGAAACGAGTATAGTCTTGGCAGCATTGAATGTGACCATCCATTTTTGTCCCCATTCCACTACATATTGGAGGTTATCCTCTAGTGTTTTTGCCATTTCTTTAGTTATGTGTGTATTTGTTTTCCTGTAATGCCTGCTATACAGTGTGGTGTAATCAGCATATATACCCATTTCAGAGGCAGTTTTGTCGGGGAGGTCATTAATAAATATTAGGAGCAATAGGGATCCAAGGATAGACCCCTGAGGCACTCTCGCATTTATATCATATTGTTTAGATGTATGAACGTCGAGGACAACCTGGATTTTTCTCTTATCTAAGAAGGATTTAATTATGTTAAGTATTCTATCAGTGATACCATATGATCAAATTTTCCTGAGGGGATCCTCATGCCATATACTGTGAAAAGCCTTAGATTTATCCAGAGCTACCGCTCTACCCCTATCCGTTGTGTCCAGTGAATAGTATATACGTTCAGAGATTAGAGTGAGGATGTATACTGTGGAACGGGCTTGTCTAAATCCATATTGTTTGTCAGTCAGATGTTTAGCATCTGTAAGGTGACGGACTAGAGCATGGTTAATTATGGTCTCAAATATTTTGCCGAAAAGTGGGAGGAGGCTAATGGGGCGATAATTTGATTGGTCAGTTCTTTCGCCATAATTCTTGAATACTGGTACAACAGAATCAGTTTTCCAACAGCCCGGAAAGCATGATTCATTAAGGTATTTGTCGTAGAGTTTGGGGAAAACTGGAGCTACTTCGGCTGAGCACTTTTTTAATAGCACAGCTGGGATGAGATCGGGACCACACGCTTTGGAAGTGGCAAGTTTTTTTATGATAGCATGCACCTGAGCAGGGGTGATTTTAAGATCATCTAGCGTGGCGTCTGTCTGCAAAGTAAAGTCAGGCAGAGGGTGGTTGGAAGGGTCCAGCGTGTAGTTTGAGGCAAACCGACTGGCAAGCATATTAGCCTTGTGGGTTGCTGAGAAAACAACCTAGTGATTGTTGGTTAATGGGGGAATTGTTGATTGTCCATTATTTACTACACTGTTGTAGATTTTCCAGAAGGCACGAGTTCCTAATGTTTATGCTTCGATGCGTTTTTTAATGGTTTCAATAAAATCTTTCTTAGCTGTCGCTATTTCTTTCTTAACGTTACTTTAGCTTCTATATACTTTTGTCTGTTTGAACTGGACTTGTGTCAATGAAATCTGCGGTATGCATGCTGCCTTTGAGCAATGGCAGTTACGCAAGTAGGAGTAAACCATTGGGGAGATTGGGGCTTGCTATAAAATTTCCGCAAAGGGAACATGTGCTTCAATTGCTGTTTGGAACCATTCAGTGGTCTCATTTGCGCACTGTTCAGCAGGAAGAGAAAACATATATCCCCATGGGGCATCTCTTATAAGATCGCTGATGGCTTCCCAGTCAGCCTTTCTATAATATCTCGTTGTTTTGAGCACTGGCTCTTCATTTTTGGTTCTAGAGTTTACGGCAATTTCGACCATTATCACTGCATGATCAGCGCTCCCGCGTGGGCTGTCAGCATTTGTTATACACTCCTCGGGAACTGATATCAGAAACAGATCTAGAAGTGATGCGTGTTGTTTTTGCTGGTCATGGAAACGGGTTGGAAACTTAACCATTTGTGATAGGGAGTGAGATATAGCGAAGCTATGCGTTGAGCTGCCCGCTGCATCTGTGTGTGTAGAGAATCCAAGCCAGTTTTTGTGGTGAACATTAAAGTCACCATATACATGTAATTGTGCGCTAGTGTCGAGGGAGAGTGTTGTGCCTATGCTGTCAGAGACTTTGTTTGTTATGGTGCAGTCCTGGCTCGAGGGAGAGCGGTAGAGGAAATAAAAGTAGCTAATGTTATGTTGTATGTGTAGTCTAAAGCACATAATGGCTTGATCGTCCGTTTTTCTAGTCAGGGGCTGGTGTTACGAATATAGACTCCAAGTCCGTGAATATGTCTTTCAGATTCCTTACGGCAGAGTAGGAGATAGCCAGGCATGTTAAAGTAGTTAGAGGGGGTGAGGGAGTGTAGGTTAGTCCCGCTTAGTTCTAAGATAGCCGGAGTATTTGTTAGAAGAAATGCTTAAACATCAGCTAAATTAATTCTAAGCCCACGGATATTAGTGAATACAAGCCTCAAGGGAGGAGGCAAGTTGGATTTGTTTGTCCCTAGGCCTGGTTTAAGCTTATTTTTTATTGTACTGTCATCACATTTTTAAAGAGTTTCAGTTAAGTAAGAGCGAGCTGAACAAGAGGTTGTGCAGGGTATCAGACATGCAACATAAGTAGACCATTAGCTTACCTATTTATATTAATGTGGGTAAAATATTTATCGAATTGAATGTTTGCTAATGAAGATGATATTTCTGGTTTAGTATTATAAGAACATAATTAAACACACTGCCGTCATTTTTTAATGTTCCTGGGGAGTACAACAATTTTTTACTATTACAGTTAGCCACAAAACTGGCTGAGAAGAAGGAAAAAAACGACTTCAACGGGTTCTGAAGTATTTGAAAGTATAGCAGCTGAAATGTGAAAAGCACGATTCCTTTCGCTATGTAATTTCGCACTCATTCCACAGCGTATAAATTGGAAGTGCCATTCCCCCATCCACAGCTAATGGAGCGTTTATTCCAGCGGGATTTCTTTCGATGCGAAAAAAGCAGAACAATAGAAAATTAGCGAAAATAGGTCAGAAAAAAATAACTATTTTTTCATACGGTTTTCGGTTGCATTCATGAATCACACTTAACCATCAAGACTATGTATTGAACTATAATAAGATTTAACAGGTGAAAATGCAGTGCAAATGAATTCGAACAATGTAAGTGAACACAACTTTAAAAGTATATATTTAGATAGTGGTGGCAGATGCATTGATGAGATTAGTTGTTGGGTTCGACCTATTTCAGGTGTTGACTTTTCTTGTATTCTAATATTTCTTCGGAAAAGCATGTCACATCTGCCCGTTTCTACTAAACTTATCGATTTGACTCCGACCAATTTTCATTGGTGTTTTGTATTCGGAGCAGGGGACACTTATCAATATTAATCTACTAATACACCCCCTATATATATATATATATATATATATATATATATATATATATATATATATATATATATATATATATATATATACCCACATATATATATATATATATGTGTGTGGGGGGGTGTATAATATGGCCTTCTACTCTTTCTCTCTCTCTGTTTAACCGTCTGTGTGAGAAACGATTGCTACCAAATGCTAATGTCTACTTTTGATCTACAGATATGACACTTAATATTTAGTGTACTCGGATCTATTGACCAACTCTGATGTGTTCTTAGCCGGTAAAAATAGCTGCTAACAAGTCAACAATGTATTAATTTGTAACTTGGGAGGTGCATGTGTGTGTAAATGGCTCTCCGTGCATTAGCAGATGTACATTAATACGTAAAAACCCGTTTTATTCAAGTTTTTTTTAATCATACGTTGGGGATCAGCTGGTAACAAATAAGACTGAAGAGCTATATGTTTTACTTTCCTTTCTAGCTGAGTGAACCTTTATTATATTTATTATTCCTTTTCAAATCAGTATTATATATATATATATATATATATATATATATATATATATATATATATATATATTGGGTACAATGAAATGATCTATATACGATTGGCTTTATAAACATTAATAGGAAATCTGCTTAAATAAAATATATATTTAAGCGGATTTTACGACCAAGCAACGAATAGTGGCCTGCAATTTTTTACATAAAATGAAACTGTTCGAATGCATGAATTGTGTATTATGGTGTGTTAATTTGTTCGCTAAGATAAAACGCCAACAAATGATTGTATGCGCATTTCATATATGCTAATCGTGTACAATATATGTCAACCACAATACAGTTTTAATATATGTACCTTCAGCGAATTAAAGAAAAACGTAATATGTTGTGCTTAGTTTATACATCCAAAATCTAATAGGTGTTTCAGAAAGTAAAATCTAGTCAGATTTTCAAAAATTAAATATGATTAAAATTATAAAAATTCATTTTCTAGAGAATGTCTCGAATCACATGGCAGTCATGTTGTTCCATTCGTAGTTACCCTTGCGAATTGAGAACTATTCATTAAAAAGAACGTGAAAAAACTCCGATAAATGAGTTGGTTGCGTGACTTCATATTCACTGCTGGAATATTTTTACTTTATTGTTAAGTAATTGATTTTCGTTTTGTATTTTCATGAAATGCATGATGACAAAGTGTTTTAGAATTTAAGTTGGTTAAAAGAATTGGGGAAAATGAGGGGGTGTTTCCATTTTGTGCACCTATTGTGTCTCTCCACAGAGCGATAACGCGGCAGAGTGGGCGGCACAATGTCTAGAAGTTATGTATGCATCGCAACCTCGGGGGACATGGGCGCATTATAATCGCTGGCGGAAGCGGACAAGCGTGGAATACACGATCACTTAAATGGCTTCATCCTACAAGACCGCAATGGAAACCCTGGTAGTTCTAATGTGGGATTAGTGGCTCCTTGAATACAAATTGATGTCTTCGTCTCTTCTTCATCTCATCGTATATATTACACTTATCTAATATGCTACCATTTCTTTCCTTTGTCTTTTCGCTCTTATAATTTCTGCTATTATCCACTTTCTATAATTCAATCTGCCATTTCCTCTCTTAATATATATATATACGAGCAGAAATATGTATTATGTCAAATCAATTATTTTCCCATGAGTATTATTATTAAATCGCTCCCGACAAGACATGGCGCCACTTTACGTAACCGCCTAACAGCTATGAAATATTGTCATCGCAAAGACAAGAGATGAGCATCGACTTTAGTCCGGAAACAAACAGATGTACATTATGTACATTAATATTTTACAGTCCAGGAGGAAAAAAAGTTAGTATGAAGAGTACTACAACTTTGCAGTTTCTGAAGTAGTTTATTGTAATAAGCCACACTTTAAGATTAAAGTAATTAAACCGTAAAGTAAGTAAAGATATTATACAAACGAACTGGCAGAGACCAAACTGAAAATAGATCAAACAATTCTTTAAGTAAAAAAATGATGATCTTTTGCTAAAATATTTAATGTTTCGAGCTTCTATATTTTCAAAGATCATATTGATTTTATATTCTATATGCGACTAGTAAGTCGATTATTTTCACATAAAATAAATATTATGTAATTGGTAAATTTTATAGGTCAACTAAAGTTGTAATAGTATATGTCCTTGGCAGTGTTGACTTAATTGTGATGTTAACTAAATTGCCATTCTAATGTTAACCTAATTTTAAACCTTACATTGGTCGCCGTTGTTCCATGGAGATTTTATTTCTCTATTTATATGCCTTACTAGGAGCGTAGAGTCAGATGGAAATCGAAGATATTTTGTGGTGTTTAAAACCCGCACTCTAAAAATAAAAGCACTAAAGATTTAACTGCCTCCACTTAGAAAGATTTATCATTCACTGTCAAATAACAGAAAATATCTAGTGTAGTATAAGCATACATCGTCAAATTCCCTCTTGGTGTTTTAGGGAAATGGAAATTTGGTATGCACAAAAGTTAGAAAATGATGTTAGATATATATGTCGAGGACGTAGTATGACGGTGAAAATTATAAAAATGTGCCTAATCGCATCCGAGAAGCTAAGTGTCAGACTTTGTTACTGCTGCGCCTAACACTGGCCAGTAAGCTTCCTAGGAATAAAGGTAACCAAGAGATTACATCCAACTACATTTACCTCTACATCGAAGACTAAATAAAGATATATAATGAGTTATATAGTCAGGTTAAATTAATCATAGTCAGTCGTAATAATTCTATATCTACATCAAACATATTGTCTTATGTATAAAGTGAGAACGGTAAGTATTATCTGTATATCAATGCATGTTTTTTTTATAATCAATCTAGATGCCTTTAAAATCTGGATTTTAAACGAATTGTTAGAATAAAGAAACATGATATATAAGATATTACAGTGGCCGTGATTGGTTGACTGTGACGAGAGTTAAGTGGTTAAGTAATTGACAGTACGTTTAAGTACCCAACTGAAATCCTCTCAAATTATCATTGTTCAATGTGGTTTACCGCCAGGAATTTTTTTGTGAGCTTCGTCGCTAAAACGGACAGGCTATAATCATCCCTATTCAGTAATTATTGAATATACATAAGTATTTCAAAATGAGTATTGATAATTCGAATTAATCTCAAAACGTTCAACGCATTGACTCATTTTAAAGCGATTATACACTACTAAATAATAATCATATCTAATATGATATTTTTGGAGAGTAAATATGACTTGAATAATTTGGATTCTTTGCACTGCTATTCTTAGCTTGCATGCTATTTAGATAATGCCCAACGTATGTAATCTGCAATCAGCATAGATTTTAGAACGAAACGGAGATAGTTTGTTCTCGTCCTGTATAAAATTGTTATAAAGAACACGTAAGTCCCCATCATACTTCTCAATCGCTCAGACAGGGGATCGAACCTTCAATCTCTAGAAGTGTCACTTTTAGAAATGAATTTTTAAAATTAATCTATCCACTACGCCAGGGTAATTTAAGTATTAATTTCAGGCCCAGAAACCTATGTTTGTTTTAAGGAAAATATTACAACTTACTATTATATATTATTACTAAATATATTGCTACCTAATTTATTACTATATATGTATATATACATAAATGACAGAAGGCATGAAACTACCCAACCAAACAGAAGTGAGGGCATAAGCGGAAGGTAACGACTAAAAATACTTGGGAATTCTGGGAGCGGACACCATCAAGGCAACAGAAATGAAAGCGAGAATTGAAAAGGAATTACTCAGGAGAACAAGAAAACTCCTTGAAACGAAATTACATAGAATAAACCTAATAAAAGGTATAAATGCATGGGCAGTATCACAAACAAGATACTCTGGACCGTTTACAGAGAGGATAAAAGAAGAACTAAGATAGCTCGATCAGAAGACAAGAAACTCATGACCATGCATAATGCACTACACCCAAAGGACGATATTGACAGACCCTACGTGAAAAGGAAAAACAGTGAGAGAGGACCGGTTTGTATAGAAGACTGTGTGAAGGACACAAAAAGAACTAGAAAATACATAATGCAAATACTGAAAGGATAATTATGGCAGCGAAAGACACTAAAAAACAACAAAACAGAAAACAGAGAGACAAATAATAAAACGAGAAAAGAAAAAATGGGAAGAGAAACAACTCCCCGAAGATAAGAATGCCAAAAGATGAGAATAACGACAATACCTGGACATGGATCCTAAAGGGGCATATAAACCGAGAAACTGAATCTCTAATAACTGCAGCAGAAGATAACAGGATAAGAACCAATCATATCAAAGCAAAGATCGATAAAACACAAGAAAACAGTACATCAGACTCTGTGGACAAAGAGACGCAACGATAAACCATATAGTAAGTGAATGCAGCAAACTGGCCCAAAAGGAATACAAAACCAGCCATGACCAAGTGGGTGGGGTGGTGCACTGGAAATTATGCAAACGGCTGCATTTTGAACGTGCAGACAAATGGTTCAAGCATAAACCCGCAACAGCACTTGAAAACAAGAACCACCAAATCATATGTGACCTGGACATGCAGACGGACAACCCTATCCAAGCAAGAAGACCAGATATCGCAATAACTAACAAGCAAGAAAAATCCTCTTAAATCGTAGACTTTGCTGTTCCAGCTGATCACAAGGTGAGTATGAAAGCAAAGGAAAAACGAAGCAAATACACAGAGCTAGCAAGAGAGTTAAAAGGGAATTGGATGATGATGAAAATCAAAATAATACCGATAATAGTAGGAGAACTAGGAACAATTCTGAAAAAACTTTGAGAAAAGAATGGAATCAGAGGAATAGCTGCAAAAATGCAACGACTAACTATAATGAAAATGGCTGAAATATTAAGGACACCCCTTGAATGAGGAGAATAATACAATGATACAATATAATGAACAAGTCTTACAGGGAATAAAGAACTCCGAAGCTGCATATCTACACGTTCTACACCCCCATCACACATCCCCTCCTATTATCTCATCGCTGTTCCCCCCTCCCCCCCAAAAATAAAAATTATACCAAAGAGCCGAGAAGGGTCAAGGAAGATGGAAAGACGGAGGAGAGAGCGCTGACCAGACCTCTGCCGGACAAGCGCGAACAAAACTGGGACCTTGAGGAAGCTTCGTGACACTCAGATTCCTGTATAGATCAATGGTTACTGCCAGCGAGAAATCAATGGTAAGAGGCTGTTGCGATGACACACATTTATTTGCAAATGCTATCGAAGGAGGTGGACAGAGCTGGACGTCTCGAGATACACTCAGCTCCCAGAGAACACCACAGGTTTCCAATCAGATCGTTTGTTGATTTTTGTGAAAGCTGCATGTAAGCCAATTCTTCTTCTTCTTCTTCTTCTTCTTCTTCTTATTATTATTATTATTGGCTCACATTGAGTTTTCACACAGGTCATCAAAGATCTGATGGAAAATATGTGGTATTCCCTGGAAGTTGAGTGACAACAAGTCTCCCCAGACGTCCAGCCCTCTCCACCTCCTTCGATAGCATTTGCAAATAAATTTGTGTTATCGGAATAGCCTCTCATTATTGATTTCTTGCTGGCAGCGGCCTTGGTCTTTACTGGGATTTGAGTGGCACTAAGTCTCCCCAAGGTCCCAGATCTCTTCGCGCTTGTCCAGCGGAGGTGTGGCCTGCGCTCTCTCCTCGGACTTTCCATCCTCCTTGACCCTTCTTGGCTATTTGGTTTCACACTTTTTTGGGGGGGGGCGGTAATTGGATAATGGGAGAGGATGCATGATTGAGATGTAGAACTTGTTGAAATGCGGCTTCAGCGTTCTTCATTTCCTGTAATGCTTCTTCATTTGTGCCTCTGCAGCAATTTGTCTGGCTTACGTATGTGTTTCATATATATTATTCTCCGCATTGAAATGGTGTCCTCAATATTTCAGCCATTTTCCTTATCGTTTTATTATATTTTTTGTTTGTTTGTTTTTTTTTCTTTTTACTCTCATATGGTGTTAAATTCTATATTATCTACATTTAGAAGTGGGTCCGGGGGATAAATCAAGACTATCTGTCGAGCGATCCAAAATACAATTGTGTATGACTTTTGACTTCTGACGGAAGAAGAGTATGCTACCAGGTATCAGATCGAGAAATATCATGCAGATTCCAAATTTTACACAAAAAAATCCTAATCTGACAAGATACACCTGAAAAATATTAGAGGTTACATTGACAGAAACGATATGCAAATAACACTAAAGATGAGAATAGTAATTCGAAAAACTCAAAATAAATCCATAATCAATCCCCATCTAAAAAATCCACAACCGTAATGAGTAATGGTCCAATCTTAATACAGACAATAATAAAAATAGAATTATTAATTATTTAAAGTTTTCAATCTGAGTGGGCTTACATTATATACAGAGCATTTCACTGCCTAAGATTTTGTAAATATCTCCGTTACAGACTACCATATAAGATTCCACAAGGTTAATCTAAAGAGGAGCCTAGTTTACATCGAAGAAAATGTTGTGCAAGGAAAACAGAATATTCATCTGAATATTAGAAATAATACGAATTAAACATTCGATAATAATCGTTTATTTTTATCATAGTTTAAATCTAAAAACATGAATTATAACTCTTAATTACTTTTTAGCTCCAAACGAAACTTAATTACCGCCCGTTAGTTCTGTAAATCGAATCGCACAACTCGCTCATTTAATTCGCATAATAATTGTGAGAAATCTTAATTGGTTTTGCAACAGGTGTGTCACGCGACCATCTGTATTCAACGATTTGTGAAAACGAAGTGTTATAAAACATTTGAATGTGTGAAATTGAAAGCCAAAGAAAAATGTATTAACAATCACTTATTCAATAATATAAGATCTGTTTTAAATTATTAATAGAATTCGCTTTTGTATGTGGAATGCAGGGTACCGTGACATTGAATTATTACACATCTATTCCTTCTTATTAATAATTAAATTCTTATTAATTGATTAGCGAAGAATTCAACGTAATGGATTAAAAATAATAATAATAATAATAATAATAATAATAAAAATAATAAAAATTGACATGCCCTTTCTACAGGTATTTAATAACTAACTTTAATTATCATTTGCGTAATCCAGTAAGAAATTGTTTAAACATTGCCGTAATAGTTGACAAGCAAGGCTTCTAAATTTGAAAGGTGTCAATAAGCATTCGAATTGCTGAAAACAAAACATCATTTTAAATCTAAACTTATACTATAGAATTTAAGAGTTTGAATCGTAGAGTCCTATATACATGCACTAATTTGGGGAATATACAGAAACAAAACATTGACTTAAGAGAATTAATCGTATATGTATAGGACTTTTGAACACGTAATAAATTACTTAATAAGCCACAGCATATTAGTTCATTTTCGGTTAGAAAATACAAGAGAAACATAATTTAAAAAAAAAGCGAAAATAGTAAAAACTGTCGTGAAAAACGTATGCTTAATAGAAGTAAATTTGAATCAATATCGATGAAATTATCACACATGGTGTGAGCCAGTGTTCATATATATATATATATATATATATATATATATATATATATATATATATATATATATATATATATATATATATATATATATATATATATAAAGCTGAACGTCTGTGTGTGTCTGGTCACGAATAGGCTTCTATTTTGCTATTATAAAAAACTGATCAGATATAATGATAGAATGATGTATCGAGACACAGAAACGGGTATGTTTGATCTGGCATTATGATGATTCATTAAAATTTTGGGGACTGCGTGCGCGCCTGGTTCACAAAGTATGGAAAAAATTAAAAATTAAACAAAACGTTTACAAGTGTTTTGGTATAGATGTATATAATAATACTTTGAAAAGTATGTTTTAACTTAAATAGGGATGGTATAATAAAATTGTGGGCTCTGCGTTCGCGCCTGGACTCCATAGAATGGAAATAGGCAAACACTTTAATAAAGACGTTTCGTATCTACCTGCGTAAGTATCCTTTGATAATTATGTTTAAGTTCGCAGAAATATGGTATAATAAAATTATGGAGTGTTCGTTCGCTCCTGACTGGAAATATGTAACAAAGTTTAACAAGTTTTTTAATATAGATCCACAGAATATTGTGATAAGTGTTTCACTGTGAACAGGTACGGTATAATAAATTCATGGTTTATCTATTTTATTTTTACTTTCATTATGTTTTGCTTTGGTTGTAATACCCCTCAAATTCGAAGCTATCTCTTTACAACCCTTCCTTTTCATAACCTATCATACTTTCATTTTCCATAGGCTGTTTTTGAACCCAGTAAACGAGGGGTACTTTTGCTGGTATATATATATGTATATATATATATATATATATATATATATATATATATATATATATATATATACATATAAATAGATAGAGAGAGACAGAGAGGGAGAGACAAAGAGAGAGAGACTGAGAGAGAGTGCAATAGCTTTTTTCTGATTTACATTTGAAAAGTTATTTTTCCAACTGTCCCGCGTCAAGTCTAATTCTCTAATTTTTAACTTATTTCCATTTTAAACACATATTACAAAAAAAAAGACGGTTTCTTAAACCTCTCTGCACAAGAATTATTATTTCCAATGATTGGACTTTACTCCCCCATTTCACGACAGGATCTTTCTACATCGACACTTCTTCTCTAACCCCGAGTATTTTTAAAGAGATTCTAAAGAATATCTTACGGAACACGTTTTTACTTACAAATCGTACCCCCTATTGCGAATTTTGTATGACACTGGATATTTACAACCAAATATATAAGACTTTGTTGAGTATACCTTTTCATTTTATTTATGAACTTATACTTTCCTTCCACTTTTCTTTTTCGAATATTTGTAAAAATTGGGCTAATTGAAAAAAAATAGATACTTACGTGCACATAGCTTTTGCTAATGCATTTTGTCCTAAGAGAAGACATTTGTTTTAATACTTCACGAAATAAGGAAATCTTAAATTTTATTATCATATGTCTTTGTTTTCAATAAAATATTGTTCAATTCATCTTATATATGTATTACATTGAAGAGGAGAGACTATTCATGTTTGGTTCTTTTCTAATTATTGTGTTTTTCCTTTTTTGTTGGACTCCTGTTCAAACGTTCAGTTTGAGTATGAAAAAAATGCCGTATTCGTGAACGTTTTCGACATTCAAATGTCGTCGTCAGGCAAGTGAAAAAAAAAAAAATTAAGTTAGTGAGTTTAATTAAAAGACTATTAAAATCCTTTAAAATACTAAAAATACTTAAAAGCACTTGTTTTCTCTCCCCTTCATATTGAGCCTGATTGATGGTTGTTTTTTTCATACGGATTGTAGGGCTGCAACAATTTGGAAGCATACATCCCGGTGTAAGATGGCTTAAATTGCTGGAATTTTAATAAGTATATCGCTGAATTCGGTTTTGGGAGTGTCGTGTTCTGTGAAGTGTTGGTAAATATAGCTATATAGCGAAAAGAGGTGACATGTTAGTCGGCAAGAGATACTGGTTCTAGTTAGGACGATGTACATGTTATTTTTGGAGAGAATAATAATAATTTTGGAGAAAATAATTTAATGCAACTACAAATATATCTGTATATATTTATGCATTAAATACACACACACACACACACACACACACACACACATATATATATATATATATATATATATATATATATATATACGTAGAAGAGTATTTACGTCGCTACTCATTCATCGGCATTTTTCGTTAAAAGTAACCCTAGATCACTTCAGCCAGTATTGCTATTACAAATTAAACTTTTGTATATGCAATATCCGCTGAGTAGGCTTTTAGTTACTTGTAACTGGCTGACTTAAACATTAATTTTATATAGGCATTTATATGTCGCTACAGATTCATGAGAATAACAAGTATACCTTGCCCTATTTCAGGGTTGAGCTATCTTGTATGCACCTTGTTAAAACTTCATTGTTTGCCTCACCTCTGGAAAATAGGTATATAGT
This sequence comes from Euprymna scolopes, assembly GCF_053919585.1. Lineage (NCBI taxonomy): Eukaryota > Metazoa > Mollusca > Cephalopoda > Sepiida > Sepiolidae > Euprymna > Euprymna scolopes. The sequence goes on from NC_136501.1 coordinate 41,907,827, forward strand.
ATTATACACAAACACGCGCAAACACACGCACACACACGCACACCCACACCCCCACACACACACACACATATATATATATATATATATTAAATTTAATTTTTAGACATCAGTACAATGCAGAAATGTGTATAATATGTATAAATATATACACATATATTTGTAGTTATATTAATAAAACTATTCTTTATCTCCTTCTTTTTGTGTCTTTTCTTTACCCTTCTGCATTGTTCTGCCTTCTACAAAAACCATTTAATTGCATACTTGGCAATGCTTCAAGCAAACTAGATTAATCTTTCATATATATATATATATATATATATATATATATATATATATATATATATATATATATATACATATTTATATAGTCATCTACATACAGTATTGTTTCGCTGTTTCACAGCTACTTAGTGCGGCTAGACAGGCAACTTCCTCGCGCCAGGATTAAAACCCGACTATATATATATATATATATATATATATATATATATATATATATATATAATTATATATATATATATATATATATATATATATATATATATAGAGAGAGAGAGAGAGAGAGAGCGAGATTTTTTACGTTTTACACGTTTTTCAATGAATGGTAGTATTTCACATAACAAATGTTCCGAAACATATATAAGTTCGTTTATTTTTTTGGGACTTCCTTGTATTTAAAAGGATAAGCTATGGTTAAAAATATGAGAACTTTCAAACACCATGAGAGAAAAAAATCTTATCATATGATATATTAAAACTTTTCAGATCACACGAGGAGACAAAATGCACATGTGGCGTCACGTTCTAATAAACAATTGCACTTAAGGGAGACGCGAGGATATTAACAAGTGCTCTCGGTTAGTGACAATAAAAAGCAGGGCAATGTTGGCATCTTATTTGGCTGCCCCATACCCAGTACTACAATCTCCAAAGAAAGAAATGAAAAGAAAATAACAACTATAACTTAAATAATACGGAATCACACATCTGTTTTGTCTCATTGATTGATCTAGAAGATTTCAATACATCATATAAGATGTGAATTTTCGCTAATGTTTGTTATGAGTACTCATTTCCTTTAACCATTGGTTATCATTTTCAATCCAATGGAAAACTGTACTTTTCTCAAAGAAACTCATACATGCCTCACCATATTTGATGTTTATAGGAAATATTATATTGTAGTCATCGATTTCAATATTTGCTCCACCTTTTCACAATACGTGTAGAGAGCTTAGCATTAAGTAATAAGATTATGTAGCAATTCCGTCATAAAAATTCCTTCGCGCTTCATCCCCGTCACACTGGGTAAAAAAAGATCTCTTGTAAAATAACGAAAGAGGAGCAAATATAATATTTTAAAATTATATATACTTTCATAAATTGGGGAATCACTTGCCGAGAGAAAAACATTTTTCTCGCTTCGAATTAAGTTGGCATTCTTTTCTTCATTAATGGATAAATTTGTTTTACAATCTTCAATAAAAAAAAAATCTGAAGTATGTACCGTAAAATCTTCTGTATTCCTATACCTGTTTCAGCAATCCGTTATGTAAATATATGGCCTACTAATATTTGTATAACCAAATCACAACCATTCTATAACATATATATATATATATATATATATATATATATATATATATATATATATATACATACAGAGGCACATCTCTTGCTATCTATTTACTTCATCTCTTTCTTTCACTCTCTCTCCCTCTCTGTCTCTGTCTCTCTCTTTTTCTCTCTGTATACATATATATATATATATATATATATATATATATAGAGAGAGAGAGAGAGAGCGAGAGAAAGAAATAGAAAGAGAGAGAGGGTTAGACAAAGTGCGCACGTATCTATACCATGTTTATTTTATTATTTTACATTCTTGTGGAGATATATTTATTCAAAAGCTGTTTGCAATCATCGGAGCCCTTCATATTCGATATTCCCTTAAGATGGGCGCTTTAATTTATAGCCCAGAGAGATGGGGAAACCACTAAACCTTGCTGCGATATTCTACGGGTTCACATGGTGCATCATTGTGATCTTGATAAAATAAAATAGTTTTAAAACGTAATTATTAGAGATATGCAAAAAATGAGCAAAGTAAAAAAAAAACATGATTGAGTAAATTGCATATATAATTTGTATATGTTCGGGTGGTAAATATACTTTTCGAATTCATGTAAAAGAGGAAAATATCAAATTCTTGTTGGGGATACTTTTAAAGATTAACAAAGCATCTTAACCATCCAACTGGAATTTTAAGCAAGATAAACCAATTGATTAGAATGCATGTATAAAATCTAGGCGATGGTTGTGTTGCGGCATTTTCGATGATGCAATATGAATCAAATGCATATAGAAGGAAGTAACACTGCGTTTTTATAGACACATTTTAGAAGAATTCTGGTGATAAATAAGTGTTCTTGTGTATTTAGGATTTTGCAAAAATATTGCATATGGGTTTAAACTATACATGCATTGAAAACCAAAGACAGTGTGCCATTTATATATATATATTTTTTTTTCTTTAATTTTACATAGTATGTTAAGAAATGAAAGCTACTGCATTGTGGAAATTACCAAATTCCTCGTGCGCTATTTTTCAGCTCATTTAATATAATCTGTTGAGATGAATCGAAAAACTATTAATGCATTTATCTGGTTGCATCATGTCAAATATTAAACTATATCTACATGTCGTTTGTAATGTTTTTAAACAGGTCCGCGTGTGTTGAACATTTTCAAAGAAAGTTGGTGGGAGTAAAATGCCATTTCGAATATTGTTTGTAGTAGACTTTACTATTTTACTGACAGTAAGTAGTCAGGTTCGATAACTTTGAGTGATTATGTCAACAAGAGATCACTTTGAAGTCATAAAACCTCGGAATTATCCTGAAAGTAGTGCAGCAAAGTATAAAAGCGGTTAATAAAAATCGCATGGAAAGAAAATTCATCAACGACCTGCTAGTGGACAGACACAGGATACCCTTTTCTACCGCTGTTCCTAAAGCTCGGTTTAATCAGACATTTCACCATATCTTTGGAGAAAAATTGTGATTTCAATTTTTTGTAAGTTTTATGTTTTTTATTGATCATGCAAAAGTTGAAACTGGCATCTCTGACGATCCTCAGATCATCAAAACACCAGCGTTTGCAAATCTAATGAAAGTAGGGGAACCGGAAGTGTAAATGCATCTGTTCTGATAATCAGGAACCTTCTTACAAACAATAACGCACAAAATTACGCAAACCTTGACAAAAACATACTAACAGCTTTCAGAAACACGGGCTACAACACCGCATCACGGTGCCCTAACTACTTTTGCATGTAAACCGATTTTCCGAGAAGCTGGATTCAATGATTGATAAACAGGGGTAGAAATTTCTATCAGAATATGAACGATATGAAGAAACTGTACAGCCTCGCTAGGACAAACTCATGATGACTGACTATAGTTAGAATCCGAGCAGAGAGCTCTCTGCGACTTATTATTAAAGCAGTTTGCGGAAACGGAAGTTCTAGCCTTAAATTTTAAACAAAGACTAAGCAGAATACCATTTATTTGTTCTTACCTTTATTACTGTCCATCATCAGTAATCGATGTTTCTATTAAGTAATCAATATCCTGTGCTATCAACCGATTTTTCTATCACGACATGTGTATAATGATATATGATGACAAAAAATCAGCTGACAAAAATGCAATTGTTTTTATTACAAGATGCAATATTTTACCTTCAATAAGCACAAGTACATAATAGAGAGAAACGGATATAGTTCATGGTTCAGCCGTGCAAAAATACCCTGAATGAGTTATAGAGATCTAGACAACATTTACAAAGTAAACAAAAGTGATATTTAAAGGTACTGGAGATCAATACAAATTCTTGAAGTGCGTATCATCATCACCACTATTCTGTCTGGAAGGCGAACGGCGACTAAAAGAGACTAAACCGAATTTCGTTCCTAAATTCCGATATTTGAAAAATATAGCGGGACTATGTCAAGCGTTTTTCATCTAAGCAGAAAGCGTGAAAAGGAGACACATTTCATTTTAATTAGAGTCAAGCGTGAATTATCAAGATTTTGTAACAAAACATGGTTGGAAAGTAAATAGTTAACCAACATCTACAGGTAATAAAATAAGTTAGTTTTATTAATTTTATTTTAGAATCCGTTTAATATTACGTTAGATATAGTTAAATATTAGGTAAGTGTTAGTAAAAAACGTTTCGGTTTTATCTAAGATAAACTATATCATAATATGATAAACTTTAATTAAACTTTAATTTCGCCTGAAAAATTACCAATATTTTTACATTGTTTCTTTTTGCAATAGAAATATCCTATAAAACTTAATAGACAGCTGCAATTCTTGTTTGAGATGATGTTTTATTATTGTTTTTTGTTTTAATTTGTCGATCCGTTTTGATTCTGCGTTTTCTATACTTTACGTAATTAAATCAATTCTTTCTGGATCAAAAGCTGTACCATTTCTCGTTTTATTACGTGCCTGTTAACTCACCATTCGCGCTAAGGGGCTACGTTTAGATATTTTGCCAGATGAACATATTCAAGATCTCACCTAATGCCTTTAAAGATATTCATCATGAGGGAGGATCGTAGAAAGCTTCCACGCTATGCTATCTCCCGGAGCAGTTCTACCGAAGATTTAAAATTCTGGAGCAACCTTAATGGCATCATTTCTCCATTGCCAATACTAATTAAGCTATTTTCCTTATTAAATATATCAATTAGACAGTTAGGTTTTAGCCGACATTGCGATCTTATTCATGCCACATCGTTTGGAATTACTGTCCACTCATTGGTTTTAAGTAGCGTTGTAATGGGTGAAAGGACGCTGTATTCAGAGTTGCGGTCTAATAGACATAGACCATTGTACCCAAATGGGACACCTGGTTTCTTTAGGTTGAGAAATAGCATTTCCTACTCATTAAATTTACTTTAATGAAAATGAATTTAGATATTATTTGGCAAAACATGCGTATGTGGAATAAAAATGAACGGAATGTGAAGTTTACATACCTGCAGAGCAAACATGCGAACAATACAAATCCCTTAGCGGAGAATGGAAATCAATTGATTAAAGTGTAAACGAGGATTACGTCGATAGCATTCGGAATACCTTGCTATATCTCAGTGCCTTGGGCAAATAATGTGTAAGCCTTAGATTTCGTGAATAATTGTTTGAAAAAGTTAATAGGATAAGATCAGTTGTTCACATATCACATTGAACCAAAATCATTTCAACGCGCAATGTTATTAACAGCGGAAATAAACGTGTTTCAAATGCCAATGTTAGATACAGACATGGATAATTATTTATTATCGATCAAGCTATATTTTTTTACTATCTATTGATCTACCTACTAATTTTCTTAAAATAGTTACGATTTGGAGTTATTTATTGTTTCCATGAAGATGTTTACATTAATTAGTTAAATTAAAAATAACAAAATAACCATGAGCAGTTGCGTAAATGACAGAGACCACACTTTAGGCGAAGTGAACTTTTGATGATCATGTACCGAAACTGACAGATCAAGAGGCCAAGACGATTAGCTTGACAAATTTGAGTTTGGTCACGAAAGCCGTACGTACGAAGCTGGGAAACAGGCAGGAAAGAAAAAGCATGTAGACACGTAAGCAGACTCTTGTGAAGACCATAAAGACATCTGAAATAAATTTATATTTAAACAATATTAAATCTTGTTATGTGGTTTAACAAAAAAGAAATTGCAGGTGTCTTATCATGTTCATAGTCGCATGTTGCATGAAAGAGCCCAGCACTGAAGACAGAAGAACTCCGGATAAAGAAAAGGTATAAACCATCTATATTCTTCATTTTATAAAATATGATGCCTCTATACAAAATACGTTTATCCTGTGCTGTTTCGAGAACAATATATCATAGTCTCCTATGTAACACCCACAGTAATACTTTAAAAATGTAATAGTAGTAGTATCTAGGATTAAATTATGGTCTAATCCTCTTGTGTTTACAAAACTGGTACGTGCCTTATGAGGTTTGGGTGTCTCACGTGCTATCGCATGATGTATGTGTAATACATGCACATCTTCAAATGTAAAAAATATATAAAGAAACAATCAAAAGTATTATATAGTTCTCAGAACCATGAAAAGCGTAAATAAACTGTCCCCTTTGTTCATATCTTGTGTATTTGTTAGTAATTTATGTAGTAAACTTTTTAAGCATTCGAGGATGAATAATTAAGAAATATGGTAACCCCCTATACATATAATTAAGAGGCGACAATCGGTGAACCGTTCATGAAAGACGACAATATTGTTTTAAACGGGATGTAACGCTTACGCCTGTACTAAGATTATTCTCGGTCTGTTATGTAAGCATCCAAAAAAGATTTCCCTTGAGCCGGAAAGCTAAAAATATTAAAAAGCATTTTTGTCGGTATGGGAATTGTCATCTTAACATAGAACTTTTCTCCTGGTGTAACGTATGAACCTAAAAGAAAATTTACGTCATTCTGTCATTCTTAAATCAGAAAAAAATATGCAAAAAAAAACAAAAACAGTTACGTCGGTCTGACAAATTTAGTTGAGATCAACATATCTGTTACGGTTAAGTGTGCAATGACATTTTTGTCGATTCGTCATACTTTATTCTGAATACAGGGGCGTTGCAAAAGGTATGCCTATTTTTTATTACGTCTGAATGCTTAATAGCTGATACACATTGCATAGTTGACTGAAATTATGCATTAATAACCTGACACATATATATATATATATATATATATATATATATATTTACAGTATAAGACTCTATGAAAGCATCGCGCGTCAAAGGCAGAGATTCGTCATTGAATTCCCGCCAAAAGTGCATCGAGAATGGGGATGATGGATTAAGGAGCTGTTGTATGCTGATGGATTAGAGAGCTGTTGTATGCTGATGATGCTGACCTTGTGATGCACTTCTCTGTAGATATGGATCTCTTCACGAATACTTGTACCTGATTCAGACCGACGGTTAGCATTAAGAAAGCTAAAGTCATGTACACTCCCGCTCATGTTAATTTGTATGTGGAACCCGATATGTTCGTCTACGGAAAGCGCCTAGGAATCGTAAGACAGTTGTCTAACTTGGTAGTGCTTTAAGTTTGAAGTAAATAATCAACACTTAATCCCAGTGTCATGTTTTTATATAGTGTAAAACTTTATCCTAACGATTGTCTTGCGGGCGCCAGGTTGTATAATCCGTGAACGTTTGCATTTGTTGAAGGTCAGAAATTAGGAATAAGAGAATTACAGCTGGCATCCAATACGAAAAAGAGATAAGAGAAAGGAAAAGTCATTATTTTCTGAATCTGCGAATCGGAAGTGTACGTTATTTATATGTGTTTATGGTTTAGTTAATAAAAGTGACGAGGCAATACAAGTCTACTGTGTGTAATTTTACGAAGTGTTGAGTGTGGGCGGTTAGTGCAATTATGGATTAGAGTGAAAAATAGGAAACACTTCCTCTAATGTTATTAGCGATAATTATTCTCTCCTAGGATAAATTGTAGGAATTTATTATAAGGCCTAAATATTTTTAATATAAAGTTGTAAAGTTACATAATGTAGTTGATAATGGTCTAGGCACAATAAATTCGAACGTGGCATATGTTGTGGCAATCGACGGTAATATGGTCCAGAGGGGAAATCAATATATTATATACAGGATAAGTAAAAATAAAGAGAAAATGTAAACAAATAAAATGATTTACTAGGAAAACAAAGCTATACGAAAACAGTAACTGATTCAATAAAACCTTTCATGTTTTTAACTAATTAGTTGAATGCCATGATTTACATTGCGCTCGTTTTTTTTCTGAATCGATACAGGACAAAATAATCTACGATTAATGGACCGTGTTGGGTGTGACACCCAAAACTTTTTATTAGAAGACTGCAGATTAACCTCTTGTAAGCTGGGAAATCGCTTGGATGTTTAAATGCGTTTACGTATCTTCCAAAGATGATCTGTCTATTGGTTCACCAATCCTTATTTAGAAAAAAATTAAGATAACTGCTAGACGCACTGATCTAGTGTTTTGTTTGTTTTGTGATCTAAACAAAAGCTTGTATAAAACATTCTATACCCATGTTTTGGTCGCGAAGTCGTTGTATTGCATGGCTGTAAACAGAAAACTATTTAGACGACGATGTTCTTAAATAAAAAAAATAATTTAGATTGAGAAGTAAGGTCAGAGAGATATATCAATTTCCTACCTTGAGAAGAGAAAAAACAAACAAAAAAACGAAAGAAAACAAGAAACACTCGGCTATTCTAATACACATTGTGATTGCTGTCCCTTTTTATTGAAAGCGGACAATGCACGTCTTCCTTGGTTGCAAAAAGGAATTATTACTTCAACAGAAAGAAGCGTACGTTCGCGACTTTCTTTTGCGTAAATATGTTACTAAGACTCTCACATTAAAATATGTATTTAATGATTGTTGTCCCAACAGCTGTTCTTTTCTTCATCCAAATTCTGTCTTAGTTCTGTAATTTTTCCCAACTGATTTTCAATTTTTGTTTTCTCAAGCTTAATTCCTTCATTTTCACGCATTTATCCACTTTTCATCCATCTGTTTTTTTTTTCTAATCATGTCGATCTGTTTTGTTTGCTTGTGGGTATTATGCTCACATCATTTTTCATATTCTGCCTGTTTTAACAATACTATTAATAATTTACTTCGTTTATGTGGTGTGAAGTTCTTTATCTATCTATCTACCTATCAATATGTTGTATATGGAGAGGTGTTATATGTTATATACTGGGTGAGATATTAAAACACTCATATGCTATATTGAGAGGTGCGGAGATATTTTCTTGGCACCGGATAAACGATAAAAGATTGTAAGTATATTTTTAGACAAGGATATGATATTGGCGTATAAAACGAGTGATATTGTATCAAAGTTATCACAAGGTATATATTATAGTTAATATATTAAAAGAATTATATATGTTTCATATTTTTCTTTCTTCATAGAGTTCTTCTATCTTCCTGCTGAGCTCCGTGACGAACCATGAAATGACCAATACCATCCAATTGACACATCTGTTCATCAGACTTTTGTGAAATTACTGAACAACACTTTCTATTTTTTCATATAAATTTATTTCAGTTGTCTCAAATGGTTTTCACAGAGTCGGCATTTCTTGGGTGCATGTTTATTCTTCCAAGCCCGCTCCCTGGTTGTTTGTCCACTCTCGTGATTAACTCCCGACTCCCCCGTCTGTTTACTTTGGTGATCAAATTCCAACCTCTGACACTAAACTTCCCGAACTGTGACTTCAGTTCCGGTGACGTAATTAATTAAAAGACACGCCTCTTTATCGTGACCCCCCTTGCCACTTACGCCTGTTCAAGCTTATTTTGTTTATATTTAGCCTAGCTAATTTATATAAACAACTCAGCCAGCATCGCTTGCTACACTTATTCTATAAACAATAAATAACTCCCAATATAAACTATTTTAAGAATATCATTGAATAGATAGATAAATAGATTAATAGACAGACAGATCGATAATAACTAAATTTTAACAATGTTATTATTCAACAACTCTATTTATCTCTATCTATATATACATATGTGTATGTGGTGTGGGTGTCTGTGTATGAGTGTGTGTTATGTTGTGTACGCATGCATGCGTGTGTAATAGACGTCAGTATATCATTTGTATGCCGGTCGGTCGGTCGCCCGGACGATCCTTCGAATATCAGTACCTTCTAATGTCGGTATGTCACGTTGAAGTTTACTATAACATAGTCTACGGTTTGCAAGTCCGTCAGTAACACTTTAGCTTGGCATTGCATTTGAACGTTTAAAGTCTTTATTTAGACATGTGTCCATGCAACTCAAGAATAGAATTTCGATAGGCAGTAATTGTTTTTCTGCTATTTTATAAGGTTTAAGACAAAAAATAGAACTGGTGGCATAAAATTGGAAGATAACCCACTCATATCTAAACAAACAAAAGCCAATTTCAATCACTATTCCAAGCGGAATTTATGTCCCAGCGATGTACCAGTTGCACTGATATGTCGGATATTTGACATCGTCCGAATACCTAAGCTCGATTTGTTTACACAACGAGCATCGCTTAATACGCTCATGGTATATCGTGTATCACTTTCCAATATGCTCAACTCAAGATAAGGAGCATTATAGTCATTCACATACAGTACTGTTTCGCTGTATCACGACTTATCAGTACGCTACACAGGAAAAAACCTCATGTAAGGTTCGAAACTCGACTGCCCGTATGCCAGTCAAACATTGAATCATTACGCTAATCAGCAGCTGTTGTGCGGGTAGTGAATTAACGGCGTTTTGACATCATCTGAATACCAAAGCTCGATTTTTTTACACAAAGAGCATCGCTTAGCATGACAATATATATATATATATATATATATATATATATATATATATATATATATATATATATATATCTTCTATAATATAAAGCTTAATTTCTGTGTGTATATGTGTGGCTCCTATATGATTGACTATTTAAAAAAAAAAAATGATTGCATATAATGAAAGAAGAGTAATCGAGACACAGGAACGGGTGTGGTTGATCTGGCGGAACAGTGGTTCACTAAAATTGTGGGGTCTGCGTTCGCACCTGGTCCAATAAAATATGGAAATAAAAAAAATAAAACGTTTTCAAGTGTTTTTGATATCGATGTACAAAAGAATTATTTCATAAGTATGTTTTAACTTAAATAGGGATGGTATAATAAACTTGTGGGGTCTGCGTTCGCGCCTGGCCTCCATAGAATGGAAATAGCCACAAACTTTAATAAAGACTTTTCATATCTATCTGTGTAAGTATATTTTTTATAATTATATTTCAGTTTGAAGAAATGTGATATAATAAAATTATGGGGTGTTCGTTCGCGCCTGACTTCAATAGAATGGAAATATATCACAACGTGTAACAAGGTGTTTTAATATAGATCCACAGAATATAGTGATAAGTATTTCAGTGTGGACATGCATGGTATAAGAAATGATGGAGTTCATCTATTTTATTTTTACTTTCATCATATTTTGCTTTGGTTTTGATACCCCCAAATTCGAAACCATGTCATTACAACCTTTCCTTTTCGTAACATATCATACTTTCAAAGTCCCTTTTCTGTAGGCTGTTTTTGAACCCAGTCAACGACGGGTACTTTTGTTAGTGTATATATATATATATATATATATGTGTGTGTTTAAATATATGTGTGTATACACACACACATATATATAAATATATATATATATATATATATATATATATATATATATATATATATATATATATAAGAATGATCGTGAATTATCGGTGCTTGCATTTTCTTAATTTATTTAAAAATGAAAATAAACCCATGAAAATTCACTAAATCCATTAATATATAATTTAACCTACTATAGGTCTAAGGGAAAAAAACATCCCACATTGAGCTTATTATAAGTATGCAGTATTCTGGGCGTATTGATGTTAATTCGTATTAACTATTATTTTATAATTATTAGCCATGTAATTAATTAACTTTGTCGTTAATATGCTCTAATTTTTAATCAGAACTTATTCATATATATTTATTTCTATCGTAGTAGAAAGGATCGACGTTGGCCTTGATTGAATGAGAATCTAGGAATGACTCAGGCTATATACTTAGTTTTCACCAGAATACTTTGGGGAATTATTTTTCAATCCACAATGAATATATATATATATATATATATATATATATATATATATATATATATATATATATATATATATATATATATATATATATACATATATATATATACATATATATACTTCAGATTAGTTTTTATTTAACAATCAGTTGTTATAGAAACGTGAGGTTGTAGGTTTACTAAATATTACTTGCAGTAATATTCTTTATCCCATCTAAACAAGAATCGATATGCAAAATAGAGCAAATTAATTAAATTGTAATTCAATGAATTTCAAAAAAAAAACTCTCATTGAAATGAAATGAAGTGGTTGAGTTTCATATCAAAGAATGTTTATTATCCTAAGCAAGACAAAGAATGTTTTAGAAAATTAATCTCCTTACCCTATACGGTTTCGATGTCTACCATCTCATGAGAGAAGAACAACTTTCAGCAAATAGTTATAAAGGTATGCACCCTATTTGCTATGCTAAAGTCAGTGAGACATGGAAAGTCAAAGTGAAAATAATACATTCATCAGAAGTCCGTAAGCAGGAGGATTTGTAGAAAAAGGATATGAATGTTTTTGTAGATCCAGCTTGCTTGGTAAAATCCATGTTATACGTTCTTTACATCCGTTTGGTAATAATGTCCAAGCTATATATTGGGTAATCCGCATAGATGTGTAGATATCCGAATCGGGCAAGTGCTTGTTTAAATTTGTTTGTGGGTCCAGCGATAATAATTCAAAGTCTGGTGGAAACCTTTTCATTAGAAGTCTATATTATTTTTAGTGGGGCGAAGTGTTAGAGAGAGTAGGTAGTGGTAAGTGGTAGGAAGTGGGGTGAAACATATGTGCATATTCATCCTTATATACACATGAACACACATATACAAACACACACATACAAACACACACATACACACAATATACATGTATACATATACATACAAATACTCATACACCCACACACATATATATACATATATATACACACATATATATAAACATCTATATACATATACACATACATACATATACACACATAAACATACATACATGTATATTAATAGATATCTCTTCAAATAGAATCAAAGAATCATAAAGTTTGACCGGTCGTTTAATTGCGGGCAAGTTGTGTACTAGATATAGAGACTTAGATCGTTAATTACCTAATCATACCATACATAAATCCCCTACTCACATTTGCTCCGAAGCCCCACATAGCTACCCAACTTCCGCTTCATCATCTAGCATGATTTGAATCGAGCTGTTACGCCAACCATATGAAAAGGGAAATTTTCCGAAATTAATAATTGAATATGTCGCAAACATAACAAGTAAGACATTTTATCAATACAACTGAATAAATATAGATATATATAAATATAAAATATTTAAATATATATAAATATAGATATATAAAATATATCTATGTACTTATTGATTTGTAAATCGCCACTTGTTCTCGTCTTCTCTTACCAACAACGACTCTAATTAATTCCTCGCATTGTGACAGCCTTCTAAATCTCTACTACATATATATATATATATATATATATATATATATATGTGTATATATATATATATATATATATATATATATGTATATATAACATTGTAATAACACTAGGCGCATTACCATTATTTATTGTTGAGGGATTTTTAAATAGATTAAACATATATTACGAAAGCAGAAAAAAAATGACAACGAAAAGAAGCCAACATTTCTTTCAAGGGGACTTTTACCGAACACCTCTTATAATTAACCTTTCCAACATCGTTTAAAACTATGATCAAAATTCCCTAAATTACTACCGAGCGTAGAAAAATAAATCTTGAATTGAAAATAAAAAAGGAAACAATCTCATCGATCATCTATGACTTCCACATTATGGGTAAGTTGTTCTGTTTACACAGAGATAGTTAGTGCAAATTCATAGATACCGCGTCGATAATTTTTACGTGAATTATCGAGCGTGCTCTGTGTAAGATGAGGATAGTTTCATCTGTGTATCCTTTGGTGCAGATCTTGCAATAAATGTTCACCGATGATCGACTTTTGAGCCTGTGCACGCCTGCATCTTGACCATTTATAGTACCTTATTACCGTAGGGGGATATGTTAAGAAATTCTACCCTTCAAACTCTGAATAATATGCGACAAGTAGTTAGCCTCGCATTTACCGTAAAAACGATAAACAAGTATATTGTATTGAGTGGTACGGATCCCGTCCTTTCGGTTGGAGGGAAAAGTATTGCTCGTCCCAAAGACCGTGAAACAGCTGCACAAATATTATGTGAAAACTTTTGTCTTTTCACACGAATTCACGGAAGTTTGACATACATAGGACATTTTTAGGGCCCACAAAAGTCGCAAATTTAAACGCCAGGTTTTTTCGTCCTTACATGTTTTTCCATTGTGAGTAACGCTTTGGATTTCCGCATCTAGTTAATTCATAAATATGATAAGTGCCCGATGCACTAATCATTTTGCTAATTTGGGGGGAGAACTAAAGTCAGCTAATGTATTAACCTTTAAAGGTACGTTTCCTTTCTACGCTTGTAATAAAACTTATACCATATATTTCGACATAAATCCCAACTTCGATAGTAAACATCAATGCAGTGTGAAGTAAATGGAATTTTTCTTAAAACACCTCAGCTTCCTTACAAAACGAACACATGAGAAAATTGTCATCTACATAACAGAAATAACACATCGCTTTTGGAAACTGATAAAAAAGCAGTTGCTTATGACATCCAACAAAAATATTGACAACTGTTTGACCCAAACGACTTTCGATTGCTATCCCATCAACTTGACGTTACAGGTTACCGTCAAAACTAAATTCACCTGATTATGTATCTTAATCCACGACCTCAAGAATTATTTGCTCAGGAAATTAAGGTTTTACTAGGAACTACGATAAAGATTATTGGTAAAAATCTCGATAGTTTCATCTGTAGATGCATTAGTGCACAAACTGGATATGTTATAGGAACATAAAGATCCAGTATTAAGTTAACCTTTTACATCATGTATAAATATTACAAACAAAAATGTATAAGGCATGCAAGTTAAGAGTATATCCCTAGGACTTTAGATTGTAAGATCTCGGCTTTACTTTTACCCAATTCATGTTGGGCGGAAACCAACCTTACAAAAACTCATAGGTCATTTTCCTTATTGACGTTGGGTAAACTGCACATTCTAGGACGTTGCCTACCAACAGGACAAATTCGATCGTAATTGTGTTTTTCTTTTGGAAAGCCACCCTTCCTTATAAAGACTAAGGAATCAAGATTGTATTTTGGTTTCTGTTTTAATGCCCTATCCATTATATGTACATCGACTAAATGATCAAATGTTGCAGCGTGTCCAAGTATCGTCATTGCTATCTCGATATAAAGCTGTCGTCGAAAATTCAGAGTCTGGAACTTTGCCTGGTTTTGTAATATTAATGTCCTTATTAGACTTCAAGCTTCAATGGCCTTCCCACTGTTTTCATTCAACACAAAAGAGATCGAGTAAACAGGACTACTTACTAAACAAGACGTGCTAGTAGACATTCTCAGACGAAGAGGGCACGTGTTTCTTAAGCTGTAGATACAGAATTACGAATTCATCAAATACCTCTTACTCATGCATATATAAAGAATGCGTGTCAAAATCCAGGCCAGGAGAGGACAAATATATGGGTGTAAGACAAGGAATGTTTTGAAAAATTAAAAATATTCCTTTCACTTTTCTAACACAAGTCAAATGTTATGTAAATGAGAAAACGTTGAACGTTTTGAGTTTTCGAAATAAGTTTGTATTTGCGTCAAATATCACTAGTAGAAATATAACTAGGAAATCGTATTTTGTAAAAGCCAAAAAAAAAAAGAAAAGAAAAAATCGACTACACAAAATTCCACAGCCGGCGATATTTGCCTCTAGAGGAAACAAAAAGTTCGAGTAAATGTAGAATTTCATTTTTTATAAATGTGCGTTCAACATTCTCCACAGCTTAAGCTTAAACCTACAAAACACAATGAAAGGTGATTACGCAAACAAGACCAGAGAGAATATAATCGAATTTGAACTGAAGTATCCTTTGCCCTGATTATAATGAGTTCATTTAACTTCTCAGTAATTCTTTTACTTAACCTTTACCTCGAATATTTAAAAATATTGTTATAAGTACATAATTTCATAAAACATTGGAATAGCACTAGGTGCAGTGCCATTATTTATGTTTGAAGTTTTTTATTTATGTTTTTATAGTTTAACCACGTATTATTCACGAAGAAAACTTTGACAACGAAAGGAAACCAAAACACATTTTTTAAATATTCTTTTTTTTCCTCGTTTTTCCTTTTTTTTAATGCAATGTTTAAAACAAAATGTGGGCAAAAGGGGTCAACAAGGGATGGGGTTGGAAAAACACTCTAATAAGATATCTTTCAGTCGACACCTTTCAAAACGAACGTCAGCAACGGGAGAGGTTGGAAAAACACATCATTCAAAAACGTTGTCAGGAGACTATAAATTAATAGCGGGCATCGAAAAATTTGTAAGGGAGAAAAAAGGAAAGGAGACAACCTTATCATGAGTCCTAAATTATGGGTATGTTCTTTCTGTTTGCACATAGACAGATGTATTAAAACATATTGTTTCATATTGCTTACCTCATTTTTCCTAATAATTAAATGCCATTTATGTTTGTCATGAATACATAACTAAATAAAAGTAAATATTAGATATATATGCTTCTGTAAAATAGAGGTGGCACACATTTAATAAGATTCAAGTGAAGTGGATAAATACTTTTTATAATCTACAGAATTCCTCACATTTATTGTGGACACATTATAACTTCAAATGCACGTATGTCATATCTACTTGTAAATCTTACTTTAACATTTGCAGTTTTCTCAGGTGATTCACACTTTGGAATATTGTCAAGGAACTGGATGACATTTTAATGTTTCTATCTGTTGTGATAAATAGAAAGACAGCAAATCGAATAAAAATATTATATTCAGATGGGTTAAAATATTCAAATTGGCAAGTAAGTAAATTAAAGAAAATACGTAAACTATTCCAAAATATGAAAAATACACTTAACGTGTTATATTAATGTTAAATGTCTAGTAACATCTTATTTTTTAACATTTCATTTTATTTTAATTTGTTTTCTTCAGTATATTAATTTATTTTGTGGTTTACAATTGCAAGTGCTTTTTAATTCCATTTTCATCCCAAATAAGTCACAGTTCCACTTTGATGTAGACAGCTACTATCAAGATATATAAGTTGAAGGGATATTATGTAGTGGGATGAACAGCAAATATCTGTTCACATAACATTTGAACTTCTGCATGTCAGTACAGTTGGGAAAGAAGAATCCTGAAAGAGAGTTCTAAAGTGTAGCAGTTCTGGGAAAGAAGCTATTAGAGTAGAAGGTTTTCTTCCGTCTAGGTAGCTCTACTATGCAGGTCTGGACATTCGTTCGTTGTCGGGTTTGTCGAGAGTATTTATATCAATGGGGGGCACAAGTTCTTGTAGTTCGTCAGATCATTCTCTTATGAACCCTGTCGAGGAGTGAGAGACTAGTAGCAGATGCTCCTGCCAAATGCGATAAAAATACTCCATTCATAGGCGAATGGTGGGCTTAAAGATATAAACGATATTTTTAGGCGTAAATAACTTTCTCGCTTAGTAAAGAGAGACCAGCTCCTTCGCAGCGGCCCTGGCAATGCTTTCAATGTATCTGTTCAACTCATGTTCCCTGTGAACGTTAGGCCGAATATGTCAAAATCCCCACTTTCAGCTAATGTGTCTTTGGCTATTGTTGTTGTTGTTGTTGTTGTTGTTGTTGTTGGTAGAGAAGGTTTCTTGTAATTATTGAAGAAACCACGCTTAGTTTTGCAGCATTGAATGTGCCCATTAATTTATGCCCCTATTTCTCTACAGATTGGAAGTATTTTTGTCTAGTGTCTCTGCCATTTCCTTAGGTATGTGTTTATTTGTTTTCCCCTCGTCCCTGTTATAGAGCGTAGTGTCATCAGCAAATATGCCGATCTCAAAGACAATTTTATCAGGGATGTCATTTATGAATATTAATAATAATAAATGCCCAAGGATAAGCCCATGACGTACTCCCGTTATTATATCATCTTATTTAGATGTACAACCGTCGAGGGCAACCTGGATTCTTCTCTCATTTAAGAAGGATTTAATTATGTTAAGTATTCGTCCAATGATACCATATGTGATGATTTTCTTGAGAGGACCATCGTGCCATGTTCTGTCAACATCCTTAGATATATCTAAGGCTACCGCTCTACCCTCCCTTGCTTTGTCTAGTGAATGTAATATACGTTCAGAAATTACAGTTATGATATTTACTATGGAACGGCTTTGGCTAAATCCATATTGTTTGCCGGTCAGAAGTGTAACGACTGTAAGATGATTGACTAGATCTTGGTGAATTATGAACACAAATATTTTTGCGAAAAGTGGGAGGACGCTCATGGGGCGAAAATTTAATGGGTCAGTTCTTTCAGCAGTCAAGAAAGCAATATTCATTAAGGCATTTGTTTTAATGTTTGGAGAGAACTGAGGAAACATCGGCGGGCATTTTTCTAATAGCACAGCCGGAATGAGATCGGTCCACATGCTTTGGGGATATTGTTGATTGCCTATTATTTACTACACTGCTGTACATTTCCCAAATAACATGGCTTCCTAATTTCTGTTCTTCGATGTGTTTTGTGGTGATTTCAGTATATTCTCTCTTACCTGTCGTTATTTTTCTCTTACAATTACTTCTAACTGCCATATACTTCTGTCTGTTTGGTTAAATTTATGGTACGCATGCTGCCTTTTAGGAATGGCAGCTTCAAAAATAGAAGTAACCCATTTGGAAGTCTGGGGCTTGCTATAGAACATGTGCCTCAATTGCTGTTTTGAAACATTCGGGATTCATTTGCGCACTGTTTAGCGGAAAGAGAAAAGATATTTCTCCATGTGGCATCTCGGATGAAATCCCTGATAGCTTCCCAGTCAGCTTTGAGTAATGCTGCTTCCCAGTTGTTTTGAGCAATAGCTCTCCGTTTTTGGCCAAGAATTTATGGCGATTTCTACCATTATCACAGCATGATTAGCATTTCCGAGTAAGCTGTGAGCATTTGTTACACCATCATCGGGAGATGTGGCCAAAAATATATCTAGAAGTGAGGCATGTTGATCGCACTGGTCTAGAAAACGTGTCGGAAAGGTAACTATCTGTGATAGGGAATGATATATATATATATATATATATATATATATATATATATATATATATATATATATAAAGCTATTCGAGTGCCTCCAGCTGTGTCTGTGTAAGAAGAGAATTCAGGCCAATTCCTCTGGTGTAAATTGAAGTCACCAAACATATGTACTTGACCGCTAGTCAAAGGAGAAAGTGCGAGATCTATGTTGTCAGAGACTTTGTTTATTAGTGTGCAGTTCTGGATCGAGGGAGAGAATTAGAGAAAATGTAAATAGTTAATATTATGGTGCGTGTTAAGTCTAAAGCACATAGAGGCCTGGTCGTCTGATACTAGTTTGTTTCTCTAGTCAAGATGAAGTCTGTGCATATGTATTTCTGACTTTTTCTGACAAAGTGGGAGATAACCAGACAAGTAGTTAGAGGAGATGGAGTAGTGCAATAGTATGGCTAACTACATTAATGTATAATTCATTAAATAAGTATTTTCGAAATCGCTATGTTCTCCCCACAAAGAAAACTCAACTTTACAATTGAATCTGTGTTCATCTATATTACTTATATTTGTACGGTTATTCTCGAGTGTCGGTTAATATTTGATGTAGTCGCATTACTTTTAAAGATATAAGTATATAAAATTGAACGAAACGATGTTTATAATCTCCAAAAGCTTTAAGATCTAAGCATTTAGGAGGATATCACACCTGGGGCATACACTTTCCTAACAATGGTTGCACTTTCAGATATGCTATTAATACGTTGGCGGTGATAATTGTAACTATGAGGAATTCTATACTCAATATTTGATTGTAATTTAGATTTTACGAATATTTCTAAATGCGAGTCTTATCATCTGATACAGTGTAGCGTGAGACACGAGAACATCTTTACGAATTTTATGTTACTAAATAATATTCACAGATGACGAACTATTTATGCACCCAGAAAATGTTTTCGAAAGAAAGCAAAGGTTTTTTTACGACACAAGATTTACAATATTAAATGAAACTACAAAATAAGTATCTACAGCGTTGATATTTTCTTAAACAGCGTCAGAAATATATATATATATATATATATATATATATATATATATATATATATATATATATATATATAATTTCAAGAAATAATTACTCTTTTAAGGCTAAGCTGGCGCAGTTTTCATCACGGGATTCAGTTTTTCAAACATCTGTTTCTTAACTACTTGGCGTTAATCTATTATTTCAGTAAATGAGTTAAGTCCTCTGTACATTTACATACCTCAAATTATATTTTACATACAGAATATTGTCTCTGAGAATGACTGTGGACAGAGTGTAATACGTATGGTAGAGGGGAATCAACACTGCGAACAGGAAGTATGAAAAACAAAAGAGAGGTAATAGAGAAAGAGGAGAATATAGAGGGGGGATAAATATATAGACTTTTTTCTACCTGTGATATAGCCAGGTTAGTTCAAAATTTTACTAGGCTAACGTGTCTAAGTATGCACGCAGTTTTGAAATGCTTACTTCTTTATAACTAAGACCGGATGTTCATACTGAGCCAATCGTTTGATTTAACGTATGATTATAAAGCCAAACCGGAGGAATTGTTTGGACGTATTTAAATGATAAAACTTGTGACATGATAGACGTGATAAAACCACAAAAATGAGAGAAGCGAAATTTCATTTGGTTTATAAAATGCGTGTGAGATTGCCAGGCAGAATTTATTATTGATGATCATTTGCTTTATTTTTAATGTAAAATGTAATGATATATAACATGTAATGATATATAGAATGTAATGATATATAAAATGTAATGATATATAGAATGTAATGATATATAGAATGTGATGATATATAGAATGTAATGCTATATAAAATGTAATAATATATAAAATGTAATGCTATATAGAATGTAATGATATATAAAATGTAATGATATATGAAATGTAATGATATATAGAATGTAACAATATATAGAATGTAATGATATATAGAATGTAATGATATATAAAATGTAATGTTATATAGAATATAATGATATATAGAATATAATGATATATAAAATGTAATGATATTTAAAATGTAATGATATATAGACTATAGTTATATATAAAATGTAATAATATATAAATTGTAATGATATATAGAATGTAATGATATATAAAATGTAATGATATATGAAATCTTATGATATATAGAATGTAATGATATATAGAATGTAATGATATATAAAATGTAATGATATATAGAATGTAATGATATATAACATGTAATGATATATAGAATGTAATGATATATAAAATGTAATGATATATAAAATGTAATGATATATAGAATGTAATGATATATAGAATGTAATGATATATAGAATGTAATGATATATAGAATGTAATGCTATATAAATTGTAATAATATATAAAAGGTAATGCTATATAGAATGTAATGATATATAAAATGTAATGATATATAACATGTAATGATATATAGAATGTAATGATTTATACAATGTAATGATATATAGAATGTAATGATATATAGAATGTAATTATATATAAAATGTAATGATATATAACATGTAATGATATATAAACTGTAATGATATATAAAATGTAATGTTATATAGAATGTAATGATATATAAAATGTAATGATATATAAAATGTAATAATATATAAAATGTAATGATATATAGAATGTAATGATATATAAAATGTAATGATATATGAAATATAATGATATATAGGATGTAATGATATATAGAATGTAATGATATTTAAAATGTAATGATATATAGAATGTAATGATATATAAAATGTAATGATATATAAAATGTAATGATATATTGAATGTAATGATATATAAAATGTAATGATATATAAAATGTAATGATATATAAAATGTAATGATATATAGAATGAATGATATATAAAATGTAATGATATATAAAATGTAATGATATATAGAATGTAATGATATATAGAATGTAATGATATATAAAATGTAATGATATATAAAATGTAATGATATATAGAAAGTGATGATATATAAAATGTAATGATATATAAAATGTAATAATATATAGAAAGTTATGATATATAAATTGTAATGATATATAGAATGTAATGGCATATATAGAATGTAATGATATATAAAATGTAATGATATATAGAATATAATTATATATAAAATGTAATGATATATTAAATGTAAATAAAGATGATAGATATTCTAATTTAATAAAATGATGTATTTTAGTTTTATAAGCTGCAAAAAAACAACAATAGAAAAAAACTAAAATAAATATGTACTGATAAATATCGCTAATTGTCTCGCGATATACAGAATAACACACTCTGCATTTTATATGGATATAAACTAGGGAAATTTGGTATGGAACATAATCAATTGTGTATTTTTATATTTTATAACCTGGTAAATCCTTACTTTAAATAAAAATACAGCAAGAAACCCGGGGGTTGGGACGAAAGACAAAGGGGTTTATTTACAAGGGAATACATGTGACATAAGAGTTACTCGACATCTTTTCTTATTCTCTTTCTGTGTTTTTTCTTCTCTCTCTGTCACGTGAGAGTGTATATATATATATATATATATATATATATATAGTTCATTTCATCTATGAAGTTATGTAAGGTTATTCCATTACATCACTTACTTCCAAAGCTAAATTCTTCCATAGAATTTTGCTTCTACCATTTTTTCCTTTTCAAACTTTGTCCAAAAAAGTCGGTCCTTTTCCTTTTCCTTCTCCTTTCACTTCTCCTCACCATTTGTGTTTGTCGATTTTTTTACTTTTGGAGAGTGACTGGATTTCTGAGTTACTGGTACTTCCTTATTTGGAGGTTATACATGGAAAGTGTCAATAGCACTTCCATTGATAACTCTTGGTTTCTGACTGTTTCTGTGTATCGGGGTCTCAGTTGGTTAATATGTTTTTTTTGTGGGAAAAAGTCTGCCATTTTATAATGTAAACCATTCTCCCAATTCTTCTTGAGACTATGCCTTCTTCCCCAAACTCTTCCCTGCCCATATGTATTTAACGTCATTGTAAGTCGTGTACCTGTTATTATCCTTGATACTTTTTAAAACTTTTTTTCTCTTGGGATTAACCGGTCGAACACCGAACGTACATTCCTGGCAAACATAATTTAAGCTGGGGATAATTTAGCATTTGGATTTGGATTTGGTGTTATCCTATATATTGCTAAGAATTTTTAATGCTATTTCCTTCCGTGTCAATGTTATTTTGTTTTAAAGTTCGTTTTAAAGTATCGACAAATCTTTCCGCTTGTCCGTTTGATCGAGGGTTAAAATTTGTTGCTGTCATTTGTTCAATGGCCAGTACCTCACAGCAGTGCTTGAATTCCTGACCTGTGAATATAGTTACCTTATCACTAACAATTGTTTTCGGAACTCCAAACCGATTAAATACCTCGTCTAGCGCTTTTATTTTATTTGCCGTTGTAGGGTGTTTGCATTTAAAATGTCTGGCCATTTCGACATAATATCTTCGATTACTAGGTAATTATATCCCTTCAGAGGTTCTGCGTAATCGATATGGATGGGCGCCCAGGGTACATCTTTTTTAGGCCAAGGTTGCGTCCGTATGTGGGAGATCTTGCATCTAGTTGGCAACCTTTAGATAATTTCACTATTTTCTCAATGTGCTGCCCCATTCCAGGCCAGTATGTGAATCCTCTCATTATGGCATTCATTCTGGAGATTCCAGGATGTCCCATATGGAATTCCGTTAGAATTTTCTTTTGTAATACTTGCAGTATTATCACTCTGTCTGCGTAAATCAGAGTTTCATCACACATAGAAAATGGAAACACTTGTAATCCTTTTCCATTCTTTTCGTCTTGTCCCACTTGTTTTTTTATCTTATTAATATATTTATCTGTTTTCGCTGCTTTATTTTATTTACTTAAGTGTAACAGGAAGTTCTCTAACAGTATTTATTTATATATCTGTAAGTTCCTGTTATTCTTGTAGTGCTTCTATATAAGTTTCTTCAAAGTAAGTTTTATTGGGGATCAATCTCCACAAACCATCTGCATGTGCCATTTTACTAGATGCTGGGTGTTTCATTTTGAAATCGTAATTGAGCAAAATAATACTCCGTCTCTGTAATCTATTTGCCGTATGAGCAGGGATCCCTTTTTTCGGACCAAAACTCGATAGTAATGGTTTCTGATCAGTTTCTAAGACGAAATATTTTCCATGAATGAATCTATGAAACTTTCTCACTGCATTTAAAATCGCTGGACCCTCTTTTCCGAACTGACTGTACTTTTTTTCAGCTGGAAATAAACCCTCAAGGCGGGAGCATTGGTTTCGTAGATCCTTCTTCTATGCTGTGTAGAAGCACCGCCGCTAAACCGTATTTGCTAGCATCTGCTGCTACGATTAAACACTTTTTCGGATCGTAATGTGCTAACGCTAGATCCGATAACAAACGTCCTCACCTTCGTTTGTCCAGAACAATTTTTTCTTCTTCTTCAATAATTCATTTAATGATGCTCTTAGTTCGTGCATATTTGAGATATAAAAATTATAGTACTTTGCTAGACCCAAGAATCACTGTAGCTTCATTACATTGTCTGGTCTAGGCCTATCGTTTCTGTCCTATTTGCGTTAGGTCCTCTACCTGTCCAATCAATTATTTGCCCCAATTATCCAATCTTGTCCATACCAAAATTACATTTTTCAAACGCCACTTTTAATCCGTAGTCTTCTATTTTCTCGAATACCTTCCGATTATGTTTTTTATGTTCTTCAACATTTTTGCGTCTCATCAAAATGTCGTCTAAATAAGCCATTACAACATCCAACCCTGCTTGCATGCCATCCATAATTTGTTGGAATAAATTTAATGCTACTTTCAATCCAAACGGCAATCGTTTTAGGAAAAATAATCCTTTATGAGTATTCATTGTTAAGTATTTAGAACAATCTTCGTAGACTTTGACCTGCATATATGCTTCTGACAAGTCAATTGTTGTAAAAAAAAAATCCTCCATTTAACTTAGAAAATATTTCCTCAGAAATAGGGAGTGGATAGTTATGGTTCTTTAAGGAATCCTTCAGTCCCGTCGAAAAATCTCGACATACCTTGATTTTTTCTTTTGTTTTTCACATAAACCCTGAGTGATACCCATTCAGAGTAGTCCACTTTTTTATTACTCAGATTTCTTCGAGTCTATTATATTCTTTCTCGATTGTCTCTAATGCCGAATACGGAACACTCCTTTTGCGTTAAAACACCGGTTTCGCTTCATCTTTCAGTTCAAATTTCACTTTCGTTTTAGTTCAGAGCCCAGACCTTCAGAAAATACATTTTTAAAATCCTTCTTCAAATGCCCAACAAATCTTACTGCCAGTTTGGGATTTTCACGTCCTGCCACATTTACTCTTTTGCAAGTTTGGAGTTTATTGGTTTCTCCCATAAATTGAAATGTATCATCAAATCTATACATACATCAAATCCATCACATACATTTTAGTTTATAACGTGTTTTTATTCGGGGTCACATAAATATTAAATTCACCCTTAAAATTTAATCTATTTCCAGATACTCCTCTTGCAATTTTCTTTGTGTTTTGCAGCTTTGGAGAACTAATTTTCTTCCATTTTGTTTCATCAATTAAGGATATGTCACTTCCAGTATCCAAAAGACAGTTTACTTCCCGGCCATTCAATTTAACTCCAGTATATTTATTTTTTCTCTCCTTGCTTCATCAATATTGTTTTAATATTTAATTTTGTTTTAACTGCTCTTTTTGTAAGAATTCCACCTGGCTTTGGTTTGCTGTCAGTGCTAATTGTATTGTTTTTATAAATTGTTCCATGTTGAAGATTTTTTTTAAACACAATAATAAAACAAAGGTTAAAGAACCTGCACAAAGCATTAAATGAATTCACTGAATAGTTTTTTTGTTAAACCACACAAATTTGTTTTTGTAGACAATGTTTTTGCGACACGCACGAAATTGACACTAAACCAATAGCATGCAAACCTTCTTTTCCGTCGTATTTTTTCTTCTCATGAAACAAAAGAAATTTGAAATGGACAACTCTCAGAAATTGTTCTTGTCAATGTTTTGTAAAATATTAATTTTTCTTTTTTCAGTAGGACCGTAACAGACTGAATTAATATATATATATATATATATATATATATATATATATATATATATATATATATATATATATATATATATATATATATAACTTATTTTCTCTGTGTGTTTTAGCGTTTTTTTCATTAGTTGAATTTTTCCGTGCAGTATTTTTTCTCTTCGTTCCCAATACGTTTTTGGCTTAAAGTTGTCTTTTTGTGAATTCGAATCCTGTTGCCATTTGTTATATCCTTACTTTAAATAGGAATACAGCAAGGAACACGGGGTTATAGGTGAAAGAGAAAGCTGTTTATTTACAAGGGAATACATGCGAAATAAGAGTTACTCGACCTCTTTTCTTATTATCTTCCTGTCTTATTTCTTCTCTCTCAGTCACGTGAGAGTGTCAATATGTCTATAGTTCATTTCATCTATGGAGGGATGTTAGGTTATTCCATTTCATAATAATCAAAAGCTACGACTAATAAATAGAACACATTCGATTATTACAATAAATACAATTTGATAATAAGCAATAAATACCGTTGAAAACGAGAAGAAGTCGATAGTATTTGATTAGTTATGAGGAACGTATTAAGAGGAAGCAAGAGTCGAATTAAATGATACCAGAATGTACTTAATAGGAAGCAAGAAGCTTAAAATAATCTGTATTTGTAAAATAAGTGGATCTTAAACACAGTTTTTTTCAAGCAGTAACATAACCATATAGATAGAGTGTATTAGAGTATATCTTAAGTAATGTAATTATTTACTAGTTCATATGAATTATTAAAACCAAGCCATTCAAATGTCAACTCCCTTGATTAAAATAACTCAAAAATCTTCAATGTAATAATATTTGATTCAGAAGATATATCTACTTAAAATTTTAATAGTTTTATAACAAACCTTGGATGATTTCATTTGAATAATTGCACTTTTTACATAGGCACAATTATTTATCAAGGCCTTGAGACCACTCGGGGCTAAGGGTTAAAAGTGTGCAGCAGCCAATTGAACAATATAGTAATCGTCAGTAATGGAAATTCGGTAAATTTATTCACTTAAGTGGAACGGCTCAAGAATTTGGTTACGGTGGACTTCAAGACAACCATAAGCTAGTCAGTTGGAAAGCAGGACAACCTAGTGGCAAATAATTCTATAATGTATTATTATTATTATTATTATTATTATTATTATTATTATTATTATTATTATTATTTTGTTGCTAGTATGTATATGAATAGAATAAAATACTTTTTTACATCTCGCAAAAGAGTTTACAGTAGATTTGGAAGATTTAACGACTTGAGAGCACATAATAGTGTCAAATCACATTTGACTTACAACATCACATATTTCACAAAATGTCAAATCTAACTCAGATTTATTGAGCCAACCTTCATCAACAATATACTACAGCCACTGAGGAGATTTGTATTAAATTAGTTCATAATTTCCCCATGAATATTAATGCGTAACTGACTATGATAGATACGTCGGGATTCGACATCGACATAGCCGACTCAACAGACCGTAAATGTATCTACTAGCAAAATCACACACGGTGCATATAAAATAAAAATTCAACCGTGTAAGCAAAAATTAAATTACAGCATTTCTTTTTAGTGCATTACCAAACAATAGATCGTTACGGGCAGCTGTGTTTCACAGTTCTTTGCAATTCTCTCAAAGGAAGCATAATGATCATACGTTGATCACGATTAGAATCCGTTTTGATTCAACGCCTACGAGACGGTCATGAAGTGCTAAATAATTTATTCAATTCAATGATTTTTTTCACAGACGCATTGAATCATGACGCATTGTTTTACTCGGAATATTCGATGTTTCTTTGTTTTCCGGTTAAGGAAATGATTTCGCGAGAATTTAAATCAATATAATTTTCTCATTGGCACAAAGAATAACATATTTTACTGGTTTTGATTAAAAAAGTTTGTATTTATATTAAAGTCTATTTTGCGCATCTTTATTTATTTAATGCACGTATATAGCGACAATAAATATTATTAAAATATTCCGTTTCTCCTAAAAATAAAGAAAGCCAACTTCTATATAAATATCTTTTGTGAACAACGAAGTTTTGGCTGTTTTTCTTTCGTGATTCTATGACTTACCCATTTGAGATTTATTTTCTTATTAATCTATACACGTATAAATTTTCTTATTAGTCTATACACGTATGAATTTTCTTATTAGTCTATACACGTATAAATTCTATTATTAGTCTATACACGTATGAATTTTCTTATTAGTCTATACACGTATAAATTCTATTATTAGTCTATACACGTATAAATTTTCTTATTAGTCTATACACGTATAAATTCTATTATTAGTCTATACACGTATAAATTTTTTTATTAGTCTATACACGTATACATTTATTATTTGTCTATACACGTATACATTTTCTTATTAGTCTATACACGTATAAATTCTATTATTAGTCTATACACGTATAAATTTTCTTATTAGTCTATACACGTATAAATTCTATTATTAGTCTATACACGTATAAATTTTCTTATTAGTCTATACACGTATAAATTCTATTATTAGTCTATACACGTATAAATTTTCTTATTAGTCTATACACGTATAAATTTTCTTATTAGTCTATACACGTATACATTTTCTTATTAGTCTATAGACGTATACATTTTATTATAAGTTTTACACGTATACATTTTATTATCAGTCTATACACGTATAACTTTTCTTATTAATCTATAAGCGTATAAATGCTATTATCAGTCTATACACGTATACATTTTCTTATTAGTCTATACACGTATAAATTTTCTTATTTATCTATACACGTATACATTTTCTTATTAATCTATACCCGTATAATTTTTCTTATTAGTCTATACACGTATAAAAGTGAGAAAGTATGTGCATGGGAACAAGAATCTTAACTTCTATACTAAACAAAATTTTGATCTACAGACTTGAAAGTTTACTGCGGTTGTATATAAACGCGTCTTTGATGAGAATGTTTCGGAGTGTAAAACATACTGGAGGTCAGTCGAGAAGTTGCTATAGAAATAATGAAAGACGATTGATAAACTCGCAACTTTTTATCGGTGTGAATATGTTTTAAATAAAAGAAAATACATCGCCTATTAGATTTGGAAGCTGATTTTGAACCTTCTGAAGACAAGAAATCGTACTCTAAGCTAGTGCTTTTCAACCTTTTTAATAGAGCGGAACTCCATGGGAACAATACACTTATGCAATGCTCAATCGTCTTATGCACAAAAAACAGCATTTAAAATTAAAATAAAATGTGAAATACTTATGTTCAAAGTATTGCATATGTTTATTGTCAAAGAAATGAAAACAAAATTGTAAAAATATGAGTAGACTACATTTATTCTGAAATCTAATCAAAAACTCAACGGGGAACTTGAATATGATGCTTCTTGCATAACTCTGTAAAATTAGCTTGTATGTGTTTTTTATTTTTATTTTTTTTTTACAAGCATACAATAAGTTCATCTTCCATAAACAGCAATTGTGCTCGTTTCTTATGCTTCATGGTTTTAGGAAAATTTGTTGTTATTTTATTGGAGTGTACTGGCGAAACTATAAGGTTTCGCGAAACCCTGGTTTAAAAGCACTGCTCAAATCATCCACTACACAAATTTAGTAATAATATTTTATATTCGCACATATTTTGCTCTTAAACAGTTACAGATAACGCCTGAATCACTAGAAAGGTCTAATCTTTCTCCCAGCCATTTTCATAGGGGATATATTTAAGGTCAGGAATAAATACTCTACTTAAAGCTCGTCAGAGAAAGATGCTTATGCAAGACGCTAGCAGTTAATTTATATTGAAACCGAGTAGAGATCACAACGTTGGTTTTGAAAATCTGGAAGATTGGTTTGATGTTCATGAGCATTACCAGTCATTCTTTTACCCCATGAAACCGGATGCTAAATGTCGGATAAGAGACTACATTCCTCACTTACTCAATAGGTATTTAGTTCTTTTCCGTCAGTGTACTCATATTATACCTGAATCACTTAAAATTATTCATAAAATATAAAAAGAAAACGGGTTATAAAATGAGGGAAGAATTTATAATTCCGCTGCGGGACTATTGATACATACGACTTGTTTAAAATCCACATAAAATATATTCGAAACGAAAATAAAATAAAATAAAACTAAATATGAATTGTAAATAAATATAATGTTATAAAACAATTACTGTAAAATAAAGATTTAACTCAACTCCAAATTAAAAATATATACATGTATCTTCAATTTTGTAATGAACAATGATATTTATGTTACATGTATTTATATATTAACTATAATTGTACCCGTCGTTGGCCGATATGAAATGTTACGTTAAATTCATTACAAAATATAAAAAAAAAGAAAAAGGAAAGAAATTGAGATATCTGCATGCGAGTATAACGCTTTCTTTAAACAGTTCACTTCTTGTAATAAAAATAAAATGCATGGAATGAGATCGAAACCAAAATCGAAAGAGAGTTAGCCAATCATCCTTGTCAAGGTTTTAAGAAAAACTATTTTCAAACCTTGTGAGATAGTTGACAAACAGATAAAATTCAATAACCAGCAAGAAGAAATGTTTAAATTCTGACACTTTTAGCAGCTATTTTCCGGCTGAAAATCGATTAAAACTTTTAATGTCTTAATGCGCTATATACAAAATTTTTAATCTGTAAATTCAAAATTCGTCGAGTATATAGGATAGAAATCTCTTCACACACAGACATTCTCATTTTGTAGATATACAGATATGAGTTCCTGTATCCAATCAGGTAAAAGTACACACGTAAAATACATTTTCTCTATCTTGAACAATATCATTATAAGTGAGATATGATAGTAAATAAAAATGTCAGTCAAATACCTAAACTTCAATTGAATCAAAAAGCTATTAAGTAATATATAGTAACCCTCAAATTCAATGAGCGATGTTTCTGACAAAAGTCGAGGATTGTTATTTTCTGTGTACGAATTTACTGCCTAAATACATATTGTTAGTTAACACTTGGATTTATTTAAGTACTATATATCAAGTATTTTAGTGCTTATCTAAGGCGGTTTCTCTAATTTTCTATAAGAAATAAGAAATAATGATAATTAAATATATGGGAAGAATTAATTAGTGATGAATTTATATTAGTTTATGTATATTTATAGATAGAGAAAACGATAAGTAATAACCGTAAAATTTCATAGGAAATTTATTCATTGTTCAAGTCAATTAAATTTACACGAAGGAGAAATAAGGACTACACTTTTTTAGGCCACTTTATTTCGAAGTTAAATGCTTCCTGTTAGAAAAGCAGAAAAGTTGGTATTATACAATAATAGATGGAAAGTTATTATATACATATATATATTTTTTTATTACATGTTCACCACAAACAAGGCAAATTGCCACCTTGGTGTAGGGGGCTACTATCAGGGGCAACAACTACTGGGGTACTATGTAGGGGTTTGGACAGCAAGATGTCGGTTCACGTTACACTTGAACTTCTGCACGTCAGTACTGTTGGGGAAGCAGGGACCTGGAATGGAATTCCAGAGTCTAGCGGTTCTGGGGAAGAAACTATTGGATTAAAAGTATTTTTTACATCTAGGGATATCTACAGTGTGGGGGTGGGATTTAGCAGCCTGTCGGGTTTGACGAGGGTGCTCACGTCGTGGGGGCACAAGTGATTGCAGTTCGTCAGAGAATTCACCACTAAAATACCTGTAGAAAAGGCAGAGGAATGCAACATTTCATCGATGGGAGAGAGGCTGAAGCTTAGATGCCAGTTATGGGCCTATCAGGTGTGCGATTCTCTTTTGAACCTTGTCAAGGAGAGAGAGACTAGTAGCAGATGCACCAGCCCAGATGTGGCAGCAATACTCCATACATGGGCGAATGATGGCCTTATAGATGTACATGATACTTTCGGGTGTTAGTAGTTGTCTAGCACGGTAGAGAGAGCCCACTTTTATAAATATATATACATATATATATATTTATACATATATATATATATATATATATATATATATATATATATACGAGCAAACAGTTAATAAAACATGTTAAAAACACTTTGAAATGTGTTAAAAACATATTTAATCTGAAAAGGAGACATTAGATAAGTGAATAGTCCTTAATCCGCGGAGTTTCGAAGAAATATTTTCCTTCTCATAAGAGGGTAGGAATTAGCAAAACACTTGTAAACGTTTTTTAATTTTTATTTTTACATTTTTTCCATACTTTGTGAACCAGGGGCGTATGCAGACCCAACAATTTGAATGAATCATCATTATGCCAGATAAAACATACCCATTCCTGTGTCTCGATACATCTTCTATCATTATATGTAATCAGTTTTTTTTAAATTGTCAACTATATAGGTACCTATTCGTGACAAGACACACACACATACACACACACATTCAGCTTTATATTATAGATATAGATATATATAATCCTTATATATCTAGAGAAAAACGAGTACAATCGCTGGCGAAGAATATTTTAGTATTTTCTCATAAAGCGTATATATTTATTATTTAAACAATGTTTAATTAAAATTTACTGTTTTATTTAAATTGTACTTTTTATTTTAAGTAGAATATTTAGATATTTTCACACGCAACATTATTATTAAAATCGTGGCTGTTACTGTATCCTCCTCCTAAGATATTTGTCAGAGTTCTTTGGCATGGTGTTTGTTATTTTTTTTCGCTTGCTTTTCTTGTGCATCCATTGGTTTTGCAGTGTGATGGAGATAACTATGCGAACATTTTTCCACAATGATAATAAACAATGTTGCGGAATTATTATTTTTTTTTTAACAAAACCACAGTTGTTTTATATTTGGACAATGCCGATTGTCATGTTTGGAAATTGATGTTGAAATTAAAACGGTGCAACTTCATGCCACTTTGTTGAGAACAATAGCATCATACTGAGGCTTATGCAAACTCCGACCAAACGGGAAAAAGGGGGAAATCAAATGGCGAATCATTATAATACAAAGGCTTGTTTTCTATTTCTAAATAGAAAAGATAGGAAACGTCAAACCAAAAACGATCATTATTAATTGTTTTTTTTTTGGTGTTCTTGTAAACAATTATAACAAGTAATTAAAATAATTTATTACGTTTGTCATGAAATAATCTCCGTTTTAAATACACATAAATCAACGAGAAACCATCTTTAAATATTGAACAAAAAAGTATTACCATAAATCACGTTCTGGTCACAGTTAAATTACGTTGCCACAATCGATAGAATTGTTTTTACATTCAATGACGTTTTGCAGATAGTTATAAAGTATTAATAGTTATCGTCCGATACAATGTGACCGTTATCTGGGCAAAATCTGTTTCTTAATAGATGCAATCACATCACTCTATAAGAAAGGGTCTCCTTTGATATCGATAAATTCGTTCGGCTTCGATTTGAATTGGGAAATGAAAGTCTCTGATATCCGTCTAAATAAACCTCTTATCGGATCATCATCTCCGTCTTAAACATTTGATCTTAATGCTATCAAGTACATGGACGGAAATCGACAGTTCATCGACTAAAGACAGGGAAAATCTTCCTCAGCTATGCGAAGTCCTAACAAGATCTAAGGAAGAATCCAAAGTAAAACTGCAAATCAAACGACTAGAGAATTCCCTATGCTGACAGGCTAGAAAATCTCAAATTTTGGCCCTTCATCCCGATTCAAAATCATCCTGTCTGCAGTTGAAAACTCAGCTGTCTGGGAACAGAAATATCATCAGCAAAATTGTAAATGGAGAATTGAAGGACAATAATCGTCTACACTGTTTTTTCTATATTCCAATAAAAATCTGTGCAGCTATAATGGATACAATAATAATGCAAATGGCTGCTGTAAAATGTAAAATACAATATTTCTACGAACATCTGCTTCAAAAGCAAGCGAAAATGGTTTACAGAATCAACTTTATGACGTTTCTATTATTACGCTCAATGTACGTGTTGGTTTCTTTTCTACAAAAGAAATAAAAACATAATCTCTAAATAGAAAAAAATATGATGTTTTCTTTTATCTATTTCATATCTCTTTGCGTAGAGTGTTTGCTGAGTAGAGTTTCATTTAATAGTCAGGAATTGTCCAATGGTTTCCACTGAGTATTTTGAGAAATTCTAGAAATGATCCCAAGACCTCTGTCGACCAGCGTCTAAATTTATCGTTCTCAACTAAAGCTGGCATGTTCGGCCTTACTCAAAGGGTATATATCTCCATAAAAAAATTGTTGAATAAATATTCAAGTTTGCATTCGTTAACAATTACCCTGGCGCAACAATTTATTCACTGTTTGTATTAAAATTTGTCTAAAAAATTTATAGCTTTTTCTGAATTTTTAGAATAATTGCAATATTATTAATTTTTACATAAACGTGCCTTTGAAAAAAAAAGAAACAACTTACTTTATAGAAATGCATTTAAAGTATAAACTTTGAAATAAAACAAAGATGTAAAGAGACAAATAACAAAAGCACGATGTCTTACTGACTCAATAGAAAGCAATTGATGTACAAAATATCGAAATATAATACTTAAGTGTACATATCTACTGTAAAAGAAATGCCTGCCAGTTTTCTGTTAAGGCCCGCACGTTCCGCAGAACTGTGACTGTGAACGTGTTATTACCATTTTTCTTTAGTGTCAAATAAATAACAAGATACTGATGACATGCATGTAATTCTGAAGAATGTTGGTTAAAGTAATATACAATAAACTTATGAAAGAGCAGAATTAATTTAGTATTACAATAAATTGCAACCACGTCTTATTTACAAATTAATGTTATTAATTTCAATGGAGAAATCAATGCTAGTATAACATATCATAAATCCCTCGGTGCGTATCGAATATGGCATATGTTGAAATACAAACCCAATATTTAAATTTCAATCAAAAGTAGTGCAATTGTACAGATCTCGTGAGCGAACATGTTATAAATGTGTGTATATACAAACACGCACTATCTATCTATACACACAAACACACAAACACACACACACACACATATATATATATATATATATATATATATATATATATATGTATGTGTGTGTGTGTTTATGAGACGTAGACACAAGGAAACAGAATTTTATATCACAGTAATGCATTCAAGTCGGATGTTGCCAATTATGAAAATTCGGCTAATCTTAATATTTTGCAAGTTAATCGAATATGCAGCAATATTTTATCAGGAACCTTGTCGGTAGCAGTTTAAACTCTGATAAGTTTAGGAATGTAACGCATTTCGTCTACGGTATGAGAAAATTGATAAAGGGAAAATATAATCAATATATTTTGTCATATTTCCAAAGTATACCATATGTAATTTTTAAATAAACATTTAGAAGTCTTGGCATAGTGTTATAAAGAAGAGGCGTGTCAATATTAAAACCTTTATTTTTAACTCCAAAAATGAAAGACCTACAATGATTAAAGTTATACCATAAAGACGAAATGCTCTTTTATTCGCTAGAACTGACTGACTACATAGGCACGACTATTCTCAATACACGTTTATAAAATATTATCTACACACTGACGAGTCAGTAAGTATGAAATATATAAGCATGTAGACAATAATAATAATAATAATAATAATAGTAATAGAAACAACAATAATGCACATATATATATATATATATATATATTCTATAAATCTGAGTTATACTTTCATGAGATGTTCATTTCTATCGAAAACAGTTACACACACACTAATTCCACAGACAAAAACGAGTTGTATGGATACCAAGTCTACTCACACGGACATAGTCTAGATACGAAAAGTTTAAGTGAAACAGAGCAACAAATATTTAAGAATAGTAAACACTCGCAAGCTTTTCAAGAACCAGGCACAGTAGAAAAAGAAATATATCGAGACGGAAATTCAGGCATATAATCAGACATAATAGGAGAAAACTGTATCACACGTACAAGACTAAAGACAGGTCTCAACTATTAGGCATTTACTAATCTACAATACTAAACTATCATAATAATAAAATATTATTATATAATATACAATCTAAAATATTATCGACTAAGAATTACCTAAAATTGAAAATTAATTTAATTGATAATAATGTGCTTAAAATTAAAACTGATAATCTCTAACCATAATCTATTCTTAGAAACTAGAAGGTAAAACAGTTTAACATTTAATGAAATAATATACAAATAATGATAATGCTAACACGCAATAATAGTAAATGATAGACACAGAAACATAATTATTAAAAGTATGTGTCGTCCATGCTCTTAATATTTATCTGTGTAAGGTGGTATATTATCTGTTTTTTTTTTTGTTTTTTTGGGGGGGGGCTTTTTGTGGAAAATAAATTTTCCCAGCATTTCTATTTTCTTTTAAGGAGCACTGTTATACTTCAACGTATAAATGTGGTATTCGTATCCGTATAGGTAAATGGCAATTCGACCACTATTTGTGTCATTTTATTTCGATGCTGCCTGCATAGAAGGTATTTTAAGAGCTAAACAAACTATACAAATTTGTTTCCAGGAATCCCAATTCCTTATATATAAACTGAAACGATAAAGTGTCGCCATAAAGAAAAGAACACTAAAAATTATTTTAAAACATTTGTTGAAAAAGAAATACAATTTAGATAACTTGATTGTGTGGTAGAATTGACATATATTCTATGTAGTAGCCTCCAGCGTCAATCCTCGCTTCGATTCATTTCTGGAACTAGGAGCACTTCTTTTCCACAAGCGCCGGCGTTAGCTCAGCGAATACTCAGTGGATCGCGGCGATCAGGTTGACTTTCGTGTTGGGGGAGTTCATATTGGTGATGTTCCTGACGGATAACGAAAGTAGAAGACCCGCAGCTTCAGGTCGAGGGATTTGGAAGGCAATGAGAGAAGGGTACAACGTCATAGCCTTCCTTCTAAAGAAAAGCCTGGGTCTCTTTGGACTTGTGGGCCGGCGTGGAGTCTTGCTTCCACAAACATGGGTCTGCAGCGGCTACCTGATTGCGCCAGCGGACATCACATTCTTCAACGCATACATATACGCTTTGGAGTTCAGTTTCAATCCGATTTCGAAGATGGTAATGAACATAGATGTGGCAATCACGTGAAAACAATAAAAACAAACACCCTGATAGGAAACTTCGTTAAGCTGTGCTCTCAAGCGTTTAACCGTCCGGAATTGTTTTTGATGGGTGCTAACAATAGTCCTGTTGTAATAACTTGGATCGGTAGAGAAACTTCGAAACATGTTACGTCTGTAAATAACTTAATTTTTTGCAAGTAGAAAATATTTGAATAATGAATTAATTACAAATAATATGTCCCAAAATATGAGGACGACGGGAATGTAAACAGTAGGCGAACAGTCTCTC
This sequence comes from Euprymna scolopes, assembly GCF_053919585.1. Taxonomy (NCBI): domain Eukaryota; kingdom Metazoa; phylum Mollusca; class Cephalopoda; order Sepiida; family Sepiolidae; genus Euprymna; species Euprymna scolopes. Next base: position 41,945,419 of record NC_136501.1, read on the forward strand.
GCTTTAAAGCACTGAGGGAGAGAAAAAAACATCCACAGTGAAGCTTATAAAAATAAATAATATATAGACCACCAATCCTGTTAGTTTATTAATAATTGGATAGTTTAGGTTATATTGACAAAGTGTAAAATTGTATCAGGGGATAATCTTCGAATTTCATACATGTAAAATCTGGAGACCCCTTATCAATGTCAGGTGTCTACTGACTGTACTGGAACGACACGGATAATCAATTTTCGAGAACGGTAGATGGAAACATTTACAAAGTATTTCTTCACATTTTTTTTTATAAACAAATGATGATCAAATGTGAAAATATACACGCATAAAATATAAAGAAATAGTAGCTTTGTGTCTGAATTCGGGGGTGTATTTGTGGTTGTATGATGGTGTCTGGGGGGGCATGGGTGTTAATGTATATGACGTAATTAGTATTCATTTTAAGTCGAACATCTAAGACATAAACAATCGCACTAACATCTTTTAATGTCGATAACGATGTAATCTAAAAATTAATGTAAAATATTGATTTGAGTTGATTCAAAATTTGATTCAGAAAAGGCAGAGGCAGAAGTGAGATTATTAAAAGAAAAACAATAAGAAATGATACCCTCAACGGACGAGTAATTAAGTGCATCTCATATAAGGGGAGTTTCTTTTTAAAATATGCTTTCCTATCAGATCATAACAAATATTACAAAGAATGTTGCAGTATGAGTTTGTAGGAAGCCTCTTATAATACCCTTCCACATACAGAATGCATTAAAAAAAGCAACGACGCATTATGATTAAATATGCAACGTGCACTTTTAAGCAGACAAAATAAAAGTATAAACAATCAACCTGAAATAATCGATTATCCAATTCGACAATACGTTTCATGCAAATAGGAAATAGTTTTATTCAACTCATAGTTTTATAGTGAAACGGATTGGATAGATACGTTCGAGGTTGCATCAGGAATGAAAAGTATTTAGATTTTTATGAAATTGGCAGAAAGTATTAATCTATTGATAACCCTTAAATGACGCCAAGACAATCAATTGTTTTAAAGATGAGCGGCTGGATTGTCAGATGAGAGGATAACAACTAAACATGAAATAGATATACGCTTTGAAAACGTAATATATATATATATATATATATATATATATATACATATATATATATATGTATATATATATATATATATATATATATATATACATATATATATATATGTATATATATATATATATATATATATATATATATATACTAGCATGAGGGCCCGGCGTTGCCCGGGTGTTTGAAGGTGTGTGTTGAGCGAAACAAAGTGTTAGTAGAAAGGTAGGCTCGAACTCGTCCCGCGAAGGAGGAAAAAACAGGAAAACCTTGATGTCTTTGCTGTTATGACAACCGCCAAACCGCGGAAGTGACTTAGGTTTTATTTAAGGCTAAAAAAGCAAAAAGAGAAGATGACTTTCGAAAATATCGGCGAAAAAAGCGACCCTTCCCTGTAGAAAAGTACCCAGTTGAGGGTGTAGAAATGAATGTTTTTAGCCAATTGTTCGGTGTCGTCTGAACCATCCAGCTACTAAACGGTACTAATCTTTTGACAATTTCTCGCCTCTGTCGAAGGTTTTAAGCAGACATGTAAACATGCATGTATACATTTATATATTGGTAGCTCACATGTTCGACCCAACCGATGCAGAAGGTTGCCCTATCTCTGAATACCTTTTATGTAAAATTTCAAATATGTAGACCAAAAATTGTCTGAGTAGTTTGGTAGAAACCACAGAGGTCAGATTTTTTAAACCTTTGACCACTATTGTTACCCTTTAACATTTATTGTTTTGGGTTCTAATAAAGGTATTAAGTTAGATCCATGTCCAAGAAACCTACATCTAAAGTTTCAATTGTTTATACCCAAAATGAAACGGAGGCGTTTTATAGAGTTCTCAAAGGTCAAATCGTTGAACTTTGGCAGAACAAATTTCTGGCCGAAAACGGATAAAAAATATTTTCCCAAATCTCAGTATCCTGTATCAAATTTCGAGCCTGTAGACTGAAAATTAGCAGAGTTATTGCGTAGGGAAATGTACACAGACAAACCAGAGACACACAGACATACGCTTTCACTTTTATATATATATATATATATATATATAATTTAAAGGAGATTAGAATAATAGTCTAAAGAGCTAAGTGTATTTTAATGTAATAGTGAAATTACTAGTTTAATTAAAATACAGGAAATGCTCGTTGTAATTTAGATATATAATAAGCTCGATAGTTAAATGTCCTAGAGCTAATTCAATATTAAGTAATGTGATTTATAATTTAAAAATTTAAAAAAAAAATTTAATTTAAAAATCAAATTTTAATTAAATTAAAAATCAGTTTCATAAGAAGGAACAACAACAAAGTCAATTATCTGTACAATCGTTTCGGAAATCCGTGCTTTTTATTTGTGGTATACATGAAGTCACGTAGAACAATTATACATAGTTTTTTTTGGTAAACACGGTCTCCTCATTAGCAAATTTAGGAGGATTTCTATTGAATTGAAAAGACACCAAAAATAAACCTAGCATTAAAAGTAAGGCAGATGAATCTGAAAAATTGAAGTAAAAGGTTTGGATTTAAAATTTATAAGAAAATTAGTATAGGTTAGAGATAGAAATGAGTAGAAAAAATATATATTTTTTTTGAATTTACATAATAAATTTGATTTAAAAATATATAGATATAGTTACCTTTTAGTTTTTCTTTTTTGGAAATCAGGAACTGTATTTAAAGTATTCATTTAGATGTTTGCTATAGCTTTTTATTTTATTGAATGATGAATTTTAAAAGGGCGACGCTCGTGCAGTAAATTGTTTCCGTTAGCGTATTTGGATTTAAAGACGCTACAGTTAATATCTTTAGAGAGAGAATATTTATTTTGCAAGTTTTTAAGGGGAGATAATTGTCATGTGTTATTGGCTTTATTTATTATTTGATTTACGAGTCTAAGGGCGGTAATTGGTCTAACTCAATTTATTAAAAAAAAGTAATCTATTTTTACTAATGAGTAATTTTGAATGATTTAAGGTGGTTTATATTTATTAAATTTAAACCAACGTTTATGATTACATGATAGAAGCTCATGTCTTGAATTTACTAGTTTGGTTGTGCTTTTTATATCTTCATATTTTAAAATTTTTAGGGTTTCTTTTGTACATAATGTACAAAATTTATCTCCTGGTTTATATGATTTGCAAGTCTCAATTATTTGCCATTTTAAGTTGAAAGAAATATTGCTATTTTTGTAGTTGCCAAATATAGTTGGATAGAGTAGTTTGGTTTGATAGAGAGTTATTTTTAAAAGAATGTTTGTGCGTTGAAATTCTATGTTTTATTGGGCCAGATGTGGAACCAATATATATTACCTCTTGATTAGTATGATTATTTTCCGTTAGGTCTATTGTTGGATTATGTGGTGGGTTGGTTAGTAATTGATCGATAGATTGATTTAAGTTAGTGTTATTATTTAATTTGGTAGTTAAGTTATGGCTGTTGATAGGTTCTTGTATATTTGGAGTTTGTGATACTGTGCAGCTATAGATAGCACTTTTGTATTTTACATGAGCCTTGTAGGGGACATTTATGTTTTCTTCTACAGTTACAGTCCGATGTATTTTGTATAGTTGTATTTTGTAGTTTATTAATTTTATTATTATTAGATCTAATTATTTTCTGATGAAGGTTAGGCATTGTAGAGTAAGAGACTTTAATTGTGTTCTTATTGAAAATCTTATTATATCTATGGGGGGCTTTAAAGTTCTTATCTAATATTTTAAAAAATTCTCTAGCTATGTGTGTTTCTAGGTTTTTGGAATACGGGGGGTTGAACCATAGGATCTCCTTGTGTCTATTCTTACGTTTGCGGGCTTTAGTTTGTTGTTTATTTATATTATTATCTAATATTTGTAGTTTGGTTTTATCTTTTTTTGTCTCCTGGTTATTTTTCTTAACTCGAATACAGGAAGACATTGCCATATTATATGTTATTACGCTCTTAATAGGTTTATTTTAATGCAGTTTATGTTTCTATCATTTTCATTTATGAATTTAATTTGTGAATTATATCCAGAGTTTTTAAGGGCTTCATTATAGTATTTTTCATTTTTGGTAAATATTGATTTAGTAGAAGACAGTCTAGAAATTCTTAGAGCGATATTGGGAACTATTGATTTTAATATTGATTAAGGGTGGTTTGATTGATTGTGGACATATAGTAGTGATTGGTTAGGTTATGGTATGGTTCAAAGGTAGAATTTTCAAGATTTAAGGTTATGTCTAAGAAATTAAAATTTTTTTATTAGGGTCGATTTTTATACTAAGTCCATAATTTTTAAATAATTTATGTAGAGCTTTAATTGCTTTTTCATAATTTTTATTAGTAGAATTCGTTATTAAAAGTGCATCATCTCTATATAGCCCTCCTTCAAGTTTGAATTGTTTATGGAGTATACAATGTATTTCATTTAAAAGGAAAAGGCCAACTAGATCAGTGACCTGAGTCGAGTCTGTCGATCCCATTAAAATGTTGAAGTGGTTAGGGGTATTTTTCCTGGTCCAATATTTATTATCAAATGTTATTAAAGACTGTCTAGCTATGAGTATTAGTTTAGTTTCGTCTTGAGTTATATTAGTTAATTTTCGTGCCATTAATAGAGATTTATTAAGTAGGATAGGTGATATAGATTGGTAATATGATAATAAATAAATAAAGCCAATAACACATGACAATTATCTCCCCTTAAAAACTTGCAAAATAAATATTCTCTCTCTCTATATGTATTAACTGTAGCGTCTGTAAATCAAAATACGGTAACGGAAACAATTTACTGCACGAGCGTCGCCCTTTTCTAATTCATCATTCAATAAAATAAAAAGCTATAGCAAACATCTAAATGAATACTTTAAATACAGTTCCTGATTTCCAAAAAAGAAAAACTAAAAGGTAACTATATCTATATATTTTTAAATCAAATTTATTATGTAAATTCAAAAAAATATATATATTTTTTCTACTCATTTCTATCTCTAACCTATACTAATTTTCTTATAAATTTTAAATCCAAACCTTTTACTTCGATTTTTCAGATTCATCTGCCTTACTTTTAATGCTAGGTTTATTTTTGGTGTCTTTTCAATTCAATAGAAATCCTCCTAAATTTGCTGATGAGGAGACCGTGCTTACCAAAAAAACTATGTATAATTGTTCTACGTGGCTTCATGTATACCACAAATAAAAAGCACGGATTTCCGAAACGATCGTACAGATAATTGACTTTGTTGTTGTTCCTTCTTATGAAACTGATTTTTAATTTAATTAAAATTTGATTTTTAAATTAAAAAATTTTTTTTTAAATTTTTAAATTATAAATCACATTACTTAATATTGAATTAGCTCTAGGACATTTAACTATCGAGCTTATTATATATCTAAATTACAACGAGCATTTCCTGTATTTTAATTAAACTAGTAATTTCACTATTACATTAAAATACACTTAGCTCTTTAGACTATTATTCTAATCTCCTTTAATTTATTAGCTCCCTATAACAGGTTGAGTTTATATACGTAATTGTAGATATGTTTCATAAGAAGGACATAAAATTATCAACTAAATGCATCCCCATACCTCCTAAAGACACCTTTATAACCAGCTTAATTACAAGTATAAATACATTTATAAGGAACTTGAGATGGAAAGCCTACCATTTTGATAATTACCAAAGTGAAACCACAGAACCAATACACCACCAACCTGGAGAAATAAAAGAAACCATCCTCAGACAAGACAATCAAGAAAGAAAAGCAGCAAAATACTACAGACTAAAAACATACAAAAACCCTAAGAGAAACATAGACACTGAAAATTTTGAAAATGACTTAATCAACCTGATTAAAAATATTAAATTTAAGAAAAATAAAAAATATATCACTCCAACACTTAAAAAAATAAATAAATTTTCAAAATCTATTTCTACAAGCCACCAAAATAAACTCATAGTACCGGCAGATAAAACTGGAAATTTCTACACAATATAAAAATCTAATATATAAAGAACTTAATAAAAATTATTAACTACTAATAAATCAGCACTAAATAAAATAAATAATGATGCAAAAAACATTTTAACTAAACTTACAATAGATAACTACACAGAAATAACGGTACCAGGTACCCCGAGATTTACTTTAAAAGGCCACAAACACAGCTTCAATATAAACCCTACTATTAGACTCATTTGCCCCTCGAAATCAGATATAGGACTGGTTAGTAAAAACATATTAGATAGAATTATCCCCAAAATTAAATCCATAATAAAATACCCACTATGGCAATCTTCCAACCAAGTAATCGACTGGTTTTCTAATATTCAAAATAAAAATAATATTAAATGTCTTTCTTTTGACATTGAATCATATTACCAATCTATATCACCTATCCTACTTAATAAATCTCTATTAATGGCACGAAAATTAACTAATATAACTCAAGACGAAACTAAACTAATACTTATAGCTAGACAGTCTTTAATAACATTGGATAATAAATATTGGACCAGGAAAAATACCCCTAACCACTTCAACATTTTAACGGGATCGACGGACTCGACTCAGGTCACTGATCTAGTTGGCCTTTTCCTTTTAAATGAAATACATTGTATACTCCATAAACAATTCAAACTTGAAGGAGGGCTATATAGAGATGATGCACTTTTCATAACGAATTCTACTAATAAAAAAATTATGAAAAAGCAATTAAAGCTCTACATAAATTATTTAAAAATTATGGACTTAGTATAAAAATCGACCCTAATAAAAAAATTGTTAATTTCTTAGACATAACCTTAAATCTTGAAAATTCTACCTTTGAACCATACCATAAACCTAACCGATCACTACTATATGTCCACAATCAATCAAACCACCCTAAATCAATATTAAAATCAATAGTTCCCAATATCGCTCTAAGAATTTCTAGACTGTCTTCTACTAAATCAATATTTACCAAAAATGAAAAATACTATAATGAAGCCCTTAAAAACTCTGGATATAATTCACAAATTAAATTCATAAATGAAAATGATAGAAACATAAACTGCATTAAAAATAAACCTATTAAGAGCGTAATAACATATAATATGGTAATGTCTTCCCGTATTCGAGTTAAGAAAAATAACCAGGAGACAAAAAAAGATAAAACCAAACTACAAATATTAGAGAATAATATAAATAAACAACAAACTAAAGCCCGCAAACGTAAGAATAGACACAAGGAGATCCTATGGTTCAACCCCCCGTATTTCCAAAACCAAGAAACAAACATAGCTAGAGAATTTTTTTAAAATATTAGATAAGAACTTTAAAGCCCCCCATATATATAATAAGATTTTCAATAAGAACACAATTAAAGTCTCTTACTCTACTATGCCTAACCTTCATCAGAAAATAATTAGCTCTAATAATAATAAAATTAATAAACTACAAAATACAACTATACAAAATACATCGGACTGTAACTGTAGGAGAAAAAATAAATGTCCCCTACAAGGCTCATGTAAAATTAAAAATGCTATCTATAGCTGCACAGTATCACAAACTCCAAATATACAAGAACCTATCAACAGCCATAACTTAACTACCAAATTAAATAATAACACCAACTTAAATCAATCTATCGATCAATTACTAACCAACCCACCACATAATCCAACAATAGACCTAACGGAAAATAATCATACTAATCAAGAGGTAATATATATTGGTTCCACATCTGGCCCAATAAAACATAGAATTTCAACGCACAAACATTCTTTTAAAAATAACTCTCTATCAAACCAAACTACTCTATCCAACTATATTTGGCAACTACAAAAATAGCAATATTTCTTTCAACTTAAAATGGCAAATAATTGAGACTTGCAAATCATATAAACCAGGAGATAAATTTTGTACATTATGTACAAAAGAAACCCTAAAAATTTTAAAATATGAAGATATAAAAAGCACAACCAAACTAGTAAATTCAAGACATGAGCTTCTATCATGTAATCATAAACGTTGATTTAAATTTAATAAATATAAACCACCTTAAATCATTCAAAATTACTCATTAGTAAAAATAGATTACTTTTTTTTTAATAAATTGAGTTAGACCAATTACCGCCCTTAAACTCGTAAATCAAATAATAAATAAAGCCAATAACACATGACAATTATCTCCCCTTAAAAACTTGCAAAATAAATATTCTCTCTCTAAAGATATTAACTGTAGCGTCTTTAAATCAAAATACGCTAACGGAAACAATTTACTTCACGAGCGTCGCCCTTTTAAAATTCATCATTCAATAAAATAAAAAGCTATAGCAAACATCTAAATGAATACTTTAAATACAGTTCCTGATTTCCAAAAAAGAAAAACTAAAAGGTAACTATATCTATATATCTTTAAATCAAATTTATTATGTAAATTCAAAAAAAAAATATTTTTTTCTACTCATTTCTATCTCTAACCTATACTAATTTTCTTATAAATTTTAAATCCAAACCTTTTACTTCAATTTTTCAGATTCATCTGCCTTACTTTTAATGCTAGGTTTATTTTTGGTGTCTTTTCAATTCAATAGAAATCCTCCTAAATTTGCTAATGAGGAGACCGTGTTTACCAAAAAAACTATGCATAATTGTTCTACGTTACTTCATGTATACCACAAATAGAAAGCACGGATTTCCGAAACGATCGTACAGATAATTGACTTTGTTGTTTTTCCTTCTTATGAAACTGATTTTTAATTTAATTAAAATTTGATTTTTTAATTAAAATTTTTTTTTTAAATTTTTAAATTATAAATCACATTACTTAATATATATATATATATATATATATATACATACATATAAATATATATATATATATATATTTTTTTTTATATATATACATATAACCGAGATAAGACACATATATAATTCAGATGAAAAATCCTGATACATATTACTTTCAGTAATACTTGCAAGGACATCCTAGCCAAAAAGGAAACGCTCAATATTTAAGAATAGACCAATATATAAGTTTCGTATTTAAATTTTAAATTCTGACAAAAAAAACATGTCTCTTAAATCAAATATATGTCGCTATATGTTGTTTTTTCAGGATTTTAAATTTAACCACAAAACACACACACACAAATATATATATATATATATATATATATATATGAAAAAGGAAGTTTTTGGTCTCTGATTAAGTCTCGATAAAAAAAACTGATCATTATTGATTTTGTAAAATAAGTTGCTAAGCTATTAGGGAGGATACATGTTGTTTGTGTTAGATACAAGCGAGTCTTACAGCGTGTTGAGGAAATCCATAGATTTGCGTTTATATCAGTAGTTATAAGCTGCTATATACTCCCCTGTTTCAATTGGTATTAATTATATTCTAAACAGTTTTATGACCTAATATAAACATAGCTTCCAATTTCAATATACAAATAATTCAAATTTGCATCAAGATCTATCCATAGATATTAGGTACAAATAAAAGAAAGCTGAAACTTAACTGCTCTAAAACCTAAACATAAAGTTTTTAACATTTTGTCGAATTAAAATTAAATAATTGATTTTGATAAAAATAGAACCAATTATTGTATACGTAAGTGTAAGTAGCATTATAACTTTATTTTAATTCCAGCCATAAAAAGTTAAAGCCATACAAATTGTATTAACATGGTGTTGTAATTAATGTTATCCGACCTGTTAAAAGCAGTCTACTAGTAAATATAGAAATCAAATTAACGTTTAAAAAAAAACCCAAAAACCTCGTAACACAAAAAATGAATAACAATTAATTTTAATTTCTGAGCCACTGACATTCGATTGTTTAATAACGACCATCTCGAAGATAGTTTTATATGAAAAAAAATATCAAAAAAGCTCGACGATAGAAGTCTGTCTCTGATTATAAGAGGCGCCTTGGATGACGGACGGAAAGCATTGAACATATTAAAAGAATATTATTTATCAAAACTGAAACCGAAAATTATATCACTATATACAGAACTAGCGTCTCTGAAACGTGACGATGATGAAAATATTACCCACTACGTTACGAGGGCAGAAACAACTGCCAATGCCTTAAAACTCTCAGGTGAAATAATAAGCGATAGCTTATTCATATAAATGACCCTCAAGGGACTTCCAATCGATTTTAAACCATTTACAACTGTAATAACGCAAAATGACAAAGCCATAAATTTCAGTGAATTTAAAGTGGCATTGCGAAGTTACGAAGAGACACATCGTATGCTTGTGGACAATAATAACTCCATCAATATTATGAAGTTAAAAAAAATGCTTCTCGAAATCAGACACCACCAAATTATGCACTTTACCGCAACGTGTTCCCCAAAAGTAATTTTCCCAAGAAAACGAATACAATTATCTGCTATAATTGTGTCCGACCCACCCACAAATGTTTCGAATGTCGGTATAAGCGCTCTAAAATGGATTCCGTAAAAAAAATGTTAAGAACTTTGAGGGAGATCATACATTTCTATTCACATGTAACTTTGATAATGCCTCAAACGGTAAAAATTTCCTTGTAGACTGTGGTCCTACAGCACTCGTTTTCACCAAAGAATCTTATTTTATTTATTTTGGTTCAAACTTTAATCCAAAATGTCATTTTGTCGAACATGCCGACGGTAGTCAAATAAATGATATAGTCTTGAAAAGAACCATGCTAAAATATCCCTAAAAATAATAAAGGCAAAATCTGTAACTGTAAGCGAAAAATGCTGTGTTCATAGCTACATTTTAGCAAGACATATTTTCCGAGCAGACTGCAATAAACCAAGGCGCGAATATAAAGTTTGGCCAAAACAAGTAAAAATTGGTATACCCCAATGGAACTGTATTTGTCATTAAAGAAGATGGCCGACTCTATTATTTAAAACGTATGGTTCCCTCAAAAAACTGCCAGACACGACTTGGAAACCTGGCATACAATTTTAGGACACTGCAATACAGCTGATATTAAAAATACCAAATGTAGTCGAAGGCATGAGTATAATACTTTTAGATGATATCGAAAATTGTGATGTGTGTGCATAGGGGAAAATGAAAAATATATAAGAAGAACACCAGAAAAAAGGCTACGAAAATTCTCTCACTTTTGAATTGTGACTTAGCAGGTCTGATCTGCCCGATAGGGAGCAATAATCTAAGGTACGTTTTGAACTTTATTGATGATTTTTTCGGTTTTATTATAGTTTATTTTCTAAAAAAAACAAATCTTACACTATCCTCGCCACTAAGAAATATTTAGCTGATATTGCCCCGTACGGCTCAGTAAAATGTATTCGCTCAGACAATAACACTGAATTTACTAGTAAAGACTTTGAACTTCTATTAGTTAACCAACGTATGAAACACGCGAAATCTGCGCCGTATACCCCCTTTAAAAATGGCACTGCTGAAAGGGCACTGCGAAACCTTTTTTGGATGACAAGATGCCTACTTATCGAATCGAAATTAGCGCATAGTTTATGGGCTTACGGTTTTATGGCAGCAGCATATATCAGAAATAGATCGTTCAATAAATGATTAGGAAAAACGCCGTATGAAGCGTTTTGCGGTGTAAAACATAAAATGAATAGAATGCATCTATTTTGTTCTGATTGATTTGCATTTATAGAAAATACAAGTAAACTAAATACTAAAAGTGAAAAAGGTTGTTTCGTAGGTTACGATAAAACAGTCCGGCATATTTAATCTACTTTCCAGCCCAAAATGCCATAAAAGGGTTTGATGTGTAAAATTCAACGATACATTAAAAAAATGGCGATCCAGTGGATTAAAAACTTGAAATATTACCTAGCATCTTAATCGATCACAATGAAAATATTAATAACGACGACAATTACAGTAGAACTTTTGACGAAAATATTAACCAGACACGTCGATGCCCAATAAGGGAGGGAAAATGGCAGACTTCTTACAAATTGAAAATATACAAGATTACGCAGTGGATTACTGTTACTAGTTGAACATCGCACCGGAAAGTTATAATGAGCCGATTAATTCAGAAACATCACCAAGAATGGGAACAAACTATGATATCCGAAAGAAAGCTTTATCTGAAAATAACACATAAGAAATAGTGGCAAAACACACAGATGAAAATATAATTTCTTCCCGCTAGGGGTTTCCAACAAAATCACAGCTTCTTGCGGTGAAACTTTTAAAGCAAGATTTGTGGCAAAAGGTTTTTCACAAGTTTCTGGAGTGGTATATTTTGCAACATTTTCACCAACGAAAAATTCTACGACTATTAGAATTTTATTACAACTTGCCGCTCAATACAATACAAAATACATCAAATGGATGAAAAGAAATGCTTATTTTAATGCTTCGATTTACCGTGAAATATATATTTATCGTCCAGAAGGATTTAAAATGAAAAATAAAAATAAAATAAACAAATAAATGAACAAATAAAAAGATTAATAAAATAATTGTTTTTTGTTGTTTTTTTTTGTTTTGGGCGAATTTGTCTTTATTCTCATTGGTCCAAAAAAATTGTTAATATATATATATATATATATATATATATATATATATATATATATATATATGTATATATATATATGTATATATTCCAGTTTTTGTAAAAGAAAAACCAACAAAGCAAAATATCTCACTGTTTAAAACCTTTTGTTTGTAAATTCCTTTTTGTCAAATATTTTTTTGTATCATTTTCGGGCAAATATTTGTTAAAAATAAAACAAAAAACGTATATTTGTGAATTTTTGTGCATATGTTCATATTTATTTGAAAATATTCTATTTGTGTGTGTAGATATATTTGAAAAGTGTTCATTTATATATATATATTTATATATATATATATATATATATATATATATATATATATATATATAAACTCAATGTGATTTGCAAAAAACAAATGGTTTCATTTTGCACACAGTATACAAATATATTAAGAGTTATTTTGACCAATGAGAATAAAGACGATTCCCCCCAAAACAAAAAAAATAACAAAACAAAACAATTATTTTGTTCGTTTATTTTTTGTGTTCATTTATTTGTTTTTTATTTATATCTATATATTTTTATTTTCCTTTTCTTTTCTCAAGTCATACCAAAATTGAATCCGAAAGGATTTTCCCATTATATCAAAAAAGAGGGGTGTGTAAACTGTTTTTGACTGGTACTGGGGGTATGAGACCAGCGATTTACCAATCGTTTTTATAACCACCAGCTGTGCTAAACCAACTAATGAAAATGCCCCAAAGTTACTATAAAGATTGTCGAATTTTGGATTCGATCAGTCGCCGTAAACAACGCCACGGACCGCATTGGATTCCTGTCCGCCATCTTCGTCACTGCCAATTACATTCAGGATCTGATCTGGACTACGTCGCAATCTTAGTTCAACATAGTGTCTCACCACTTAACAATTTACCATAAAATAGAATAGTAGTCCGAATATTCCAAATAATCGAACCACTTTTAGTAGTATTTTCTTTTAAATATCCATTGTCAGAAATCCAAATATATATTCGTCTTTATTTGACAATGTAATTCCTGAATGTTTACACTGGTTATTTATGACACGATATCCAATTATCGACGAAAAAGCAATGAACAAACCGTAAATTAACCCAGACATTTTGTCGAAATATATCTGTCAAATTTCTTGATATACGTGTATGTTATTATATATATATATATATATATATATATATATATATATATATATATATATATATATATATATATTTAAATATATATATATACACATATATATATATATATATACATATATGTTGAGCCGTATACTTAATAGACAGTGAACGAAGTGCCAAATATACTGTTGTAAGAGAACAGAAATATTTGATTAGATTATCTCAATATTCTACATACATAAGAAGAAAAAAATATAATTGCAATAGTTTATTATTAGATGGTAAATTGACTTTTCTCACAAAATAAATTGAAGAGGCACTCATTGGTCTTCATGTGGCAGTATATAACCTATAATAACACTTATAGATCGTAAGATTGCAGTCCGTTGAAGGAGTGTGTACAAAACGAATATAAAGCGTAGACATTCCGAGTGATAATTTTAATCACAACCGATATTCTGAACCAAAATAATATCCGTAGACAAATCTTTCTTCCAAATTGGCAGTATTTGTGGCAAATAAAATAAAAATAACCAGTAACACAAATATTCATATATTATTAGCCACAGTTAACTACTAGTACTGTTATAATTACCACTACACCTACAAATAATAATAATAATGATAATAATAATGATAATAATAATAATAATAATAATAATAATAATAACTAGGGCATTGAGGAGACGAGTTGCCACATATATTCAAGTGAAAAGGAATGAGCGTTACCAATGAGCAATATATGGCAGACGACTAATACGATAACGCAAGTACATTGCTATTGTTGTAAAAAGAGGTGAACAGTTCAGCAAATATGGGGAGTATTGTTGTCACTCAGATTCCACCGAAAACCGCATGCCGTTTTCAAAATAAAATTATTCGATGATGGGCTGTATACAAGTTGTTAGTAAGAAATATTTATATTAATAGAAATAAAATAAAAATGATAATAATAATAGGAATATTATTAATAATAATAATAATAATGATAATAATAAATAGTAATAATAATAGAAATAATTATAATTAAATAATAAGAAGAATAAACATAATAATAATAAAAATAATAAAAATAATAGTAATAATATTAAAATAATAATAATAATAATAATAATAATAAATTTAATAATATTTAAAATTATAATAGACAAGCGCAAGAGATTTTAATATATTGGTGTAAGTAAAATAACACACAACATACTCTTATAATATAGTTTATTACAGTGAATTTAAAGTTAGGGAATTAAAAAAAAATCAGAGAAACCCGCACCATGCAGATTATAACTACAAGGTGTCTGGTAGGGTAACCGCTTTATATCACGCACAACAGAAGGAAACTCATCATTTACTTCTAGAGAGTGAACATTGGTTACGCGAAATATTAAAGAAAATCCTAACAGAAATATAATTACGCCTTACTACTACTACTACTACTACTACTACTACTGCTACTACTATCAATAAGTAAATGATACTTTTTAGTATTGCTATTATGATACTGGGGAGGACGAAAGAAAGTCAATTCCCGATGACTGTGTAACTAACAGTCACACACCACTTGGGAACGTCGATCATGCAGTGGTAATGGTTGAAATAGCCCTAAATTTAGAGCCAAAAGTGAAGAGCTACTGCTCAAAACAACGAGATATTATAAAAAAAAAGGCTGACTGAGAAGCCATCAGGGATTTCATCAGAGACGCCCTATGGCAAAATATATTTACACTTGCCGTTGAACATTGCGCAAATGAAGCCACTGAACGGCAATTGAAGCGCATGTCCCCACGAGCAAATTTTATGGCAAGTCCCACTCTCCCTAATGGTTTACTTCTACTTGTTCAGCTGCAATAACGCAAAGGCAGCATGCGTACTACAAATTTAACCGACATAAGTCCATTTCAAACAGGCAGAAGTATATAGAAGCCAGAAGTAATTGTAAGAAAAAAATGCCGACAGCTAAGAGAGAATTTACTGAAACCACCAAACAACGCATCAAAGCACAGAAATTCTTGAAAATCTACAACACTGTTGTAAATAACACTGGGTAAAAAAAAAATGTTTTGAAAATCTTCCTGGTTTTCCAGCTGAATTAGACTAATTTTGATGCTCTGAGTCCGAAAATGACCTTGGTTTTGTTCAATCAGGGCATGTTTCTTTCCTATAGAACTTTTTAGAAAATCGATTTTTCGTAAAAAAACAAAAAAAAAAACTGCGGATCATCAGCTGAGAACCCCCTGACGATTATTTCCGTTTTCCTCAAGAAATAAAAGTAAACGTATCCAAATTCATTCAGTTTTTATTTAGTCCATCAAATTTGATGAACATAATTATCCTAATAGTAGTATGAGTATGAGCGTTACATGTGACAAAAGTTCAGAATTCACGGCATAAATCGGCGTTTCTTCGATTTCCGTGTGTGAGCAGCAGCTTGTTAGTCTCTCTTCAGCGACCAGCAGTAGTCTGACATCATGACTGCGTCCCACCTCCCCTAATACCTCTTCTCCATTAGGCGCATGTCCTGATGGAAACTTTTTTACTGCTTGTCGCTCATCGCCCGAACGTTTTCAGGAAACTTCTCCATGTGTGAGAGAATCTTTATACTCATCAAATACTCGAGTTTTGAAAGGCCTCTATCATGCTGCTAATGAGTCTGGCGTGGTTGGCTGCCTTCGTGCTCCCCAGGAAGTCGTTCACCACCTGCACAAACGATTTCCACGCGGCGCACTCTAGGGTGTTCATGGAGTTTTGAAACTCTGTGTCCTTTATGATCTGCCGTATCTGTGGGCCATCGGCTTCTCAATTGTAAGTCGAGGAAAGGCCCGGCACAGGTAATTGAAGTACCTCCCATCTTTGTCCAGAGCGCGCGTGAACTGTTTCATTAACCCAAGCTTCATGTGTAGCGATAGGATCAATATCTTCTCCCGGTCAACAAGAAGTTCGTTTATGATGTTTCTCGTCCCAGGTACTAACTGCTCTCGTGCCGGCCACTATTTCTTTACATAGTGCTGGGCTATACACATGAGAACATAATCGGATTCTATTAAACACAGTTTAATTCAAGGTAGATGCATTTTAATACAATCCAGAGGAAGCCGAGTCGCACGTAATACAATTATATTCTAAATGAACTACCAGGGAACCAACGAAAACTACTAACACACAAAGTATCCTAGGAGATTTAAAGACGATTAAAAAGTGAAAAAAATCAAATCAGAAAAACGAGAGTACTTGGCTATTTAAGAGATGCAATATTATCAAGAATGAACAACTAGAAAATAAATAGCATAATCGTTACATTAATAATTGAACAGAACATTCATAATTCGTAGAAAATGTCCGATTTCAAACAAAAATACATTCTGAGTAACAGTTTTCTTTTCTGTGTACCCAAGGTAACTAATCTACTTTATAAAGAGCACTAGTTCTGTCTGTTGGTCTCCATTTTTCAAACTGCATCAATATCGAGACGCAAAGTCGCAATTCAACGCGAGACGGTTCAAGTGATTACATTTTATATTGCCCGTTATTTAATGCATTTTAGCTGATAAAATAACTGCTAAACGACGGTAAAAATTAAAACAAATGTAATTTGGAAAACGTAAGTTGACTCAGGGCTCCTATACGCATGCGCAATGCACATTTCATATTAACCTATTTCTTATCAATATCACGATAGCCTAAACGGCAACGATTGAGACTGGATTGCTATGTGTTTTTGTATCGATGTTATTGATACCACCCATTTTATTGTAGGTTTGAACATTTGAAATCAGTGTAGGCACAATATGATATATAGTAATCAATGCAGAATTTACTCTGTAATAATAATAAATAGTTGAATATAAATACTAGCTGCAGGAATTAAATATCATATTTAAATGCATGTGAAGAGCGGGTTAGGACGGTCACCCAGTTAATACTATATAAATCTGCATAATTATTTTAATAATTATAAAATATAAATGCATACAATGTGCCCCACATAGTTCAAACACTAAGTTAAATAACTTAGTTTAGCCTATCAGTATCAAGCAAAATATTATCATAAAACATGATTTATTGTAATCAATTTCCTGGTAAAGAGAATGATAACTGATTACTAATAGGAATGCCTAAAAATTGTTTGGTGAATAAAATGAATTAATCAACATGGTTGAAACCAGTTTGTAGTAGTTTTTTTATAGATGGAGGTTACCAGTTTGCATGCTTGTGATCACGTTGGTTTTTGGGGTTTTACATTAGGTTGTTTTTTAATGGAAAGAAGGATTATTGAGGTACGCTATATTTAGAATAAGTCATTCAATGAATAAGACTTACAGGTTTTAGAATCAAATGTCAGAAAAACAAGAGGTATTAGCATTCTGTACACAAAAGAAAATAATGTGTTAAGGAAGCATATATCGACAAACGAGATATTTAATGAATAAATGGAATGTTCACAGAAATTACAAAAAGATATAGATTTCTAGAGTTTCTTTATTTGTTAAACAAGTACGTTAATAAGCAAAAACAATAGAGGTAGTCGAGATCGATTCATTAAAAGCCATGAGTTTGAGGGAAAAAAATGATCTACTCATTTTATGCATTATTATTCATAGAAAGCTGTAACTAAGATCAATATCCTTTTGCTATAAACAATTTAAGTGGGATGGATTGGATATATCAATGTTTGTGTGCGTGAGTGGAGAGAGGAATGCCGATAGCAAGGCGCCTAGAGACACCATTGTGCAGATTCAGGACAAGTGAGCTTTACTGTTTTATTGAAGAAAAATCTGGTTTTTCAGTAATTTACGTGTCTCCCAGTAATACCATCTTCTATAAATCTCAGCTGTCTGTTAAAATGTATGTATGTGTGTATGTATATATGTCTTCCTAAAATTTTCGACAGATCTTCACGAGATTGGTCTCGTTTTGAAGCAGGACCCTTCGGACGACAAATATCGAATAATTGGCTAAAAAGATTAATTCCTTAATCCTTAACTAGACACTTTTCTACAAGGGGAGTCGCCTTCCTCGACGATATTTTCAAAAGTCATCTCCTCTTTTCGATTGACTAGCCTTAATTGACATCTACGTCATTTCCGGGGGTTTTCACGTTCTTTTCCTCCTTCGCTGTACGAGATCGAGCCTGCCTGCATACTATCACTTTTTTTTTGCTAAACACACCTACAAACACCCGGACAACGCAGGTCTCCTGAGCTAGTCTATAATATAAATCTCACCTATCTGTTTAAATGTATGTGTGTATGTAGGTATGCCTAAAACATTTTACAGGAGCGACGGATTATAATGAGATCGGGATCATTTTGAAGCACGTCCTCCCGGCCGACAAATATCGAAAGATTGACATAAAACATTGATTCTTTTATCCTCAACTCGGCAGTTTCCTACAAGAAGGGGTCGATTTTGTGTAAGCAATTTTTGAAAGGCACCGTATTGGTTGGATTGACTTTGCCTTATGTTAACGTTCCGAATTTCTGGTAGCTTTATGGAGTAGTGGTAAGACGTTAGATTTTCGTTTACTTTCTTTTCGAGCTCCGCATCACGGGTTCGAGCCTTCCTGCTTTATACCACTTCCAAACACCCAGACAACGCCACGCACCCAGGTTAGTTTCAAATAAATGCAGAAAGTTTTCTAATTGATCCAAAATATTAATATATGATTTTATTCAGGATAGCATATGCGCAGACGACATGCGTATAAACACGTTTATGCATTTTGATTTTGTATTTCGATGTGTAATGATCGATTAGTACACATTTTACAATCCGCTTTATTGAAAATCTTCGGCACAATTTAAAAACCCCTATGTTATCGTAGACAAAATCACTTGTTTTATCAATGTCAAATCTTTTCGTAAGTATACTGTTCAGAAAAGAAACAGTTTTCTAAGAAATGTTCATGTTAACAAAATGGCGAACAATAAAATTTATCGGCGTCTATCTTCGCTTATTTACTTTAACGGACGTCTTGGAATTAAGCGGTTATTAATAGACTTCATAGATGAATAGAAATAGTTCCACTTCATCAAGAATCATGGACAGTTTAGATGATAACTTCTGATTGATTAGAGAAAATATGGACGCTGGAAATTTATTAAATACATATTTCATTCACTCATCGAAACAATAAGTATGTGTGACAGCATTGAATATATCGGTCAAATGTATCGAGCGTGTCACTAGGCAGAAGTGTGGTAAACTTTATTGATACACGCACTTAGCACGGTGATTCAACGATCGTTTGATTGTTTGAAGTAAAATAATCTTTAGAAAATCTATAAATATTAACTTTACTTAAAATGGTAGCTTCAGACAGACACACACTAGCACAACACAAATACCGAAAAGCCGTTAATATTTGGACAGTGAATACGAAATACTAGAATGGGTGTTCACAGACGGATATGTAGTCATAAAAATCGCTATGTAATATCAAATCGAAATTAAAATCATATGCATTTAAAAAAAATCGTCGTGTTCATCCTCCATTCATTTAGTCCGTTCACCCTCACCAAAAATGATATTTAATCATATTTGTATATGTCAATGTTGTCGTCATACATTTAGCACAATATAAAAACAACAACAGAATTCTATTTCATTTAACTAGGGGGTGTAATAATTGAAATTCCTTTTGTGAAGCCCCTGGTCCTTACGTTTGAAGGTTTATCCCCGATTTTTTGTACTCGAATGTGGAGTCTATATGAGATACATAGATAATCGAATGTTCCATTTAAGTTATTTATCTCTCAAGCACTGAGTTAGTAAAAAATTGAGAACATAATTTTCCTCTCCCCAATTCACCATTTTTCATAAGTTGTAGTATATCTTTCATGTTGGTCTGTTGGTCTTACTGGATTCCAGGACAAGAATTTATCTAGTCTGGTGGAGTATCCAGCTTCGTGCTATTACTTGAGGTAATATCACTTGGAGAAGTTGCACCATTCCTCGAAAAAGCTGTGGAGTAGCCGTAGTGAGGAGATTTTATTTGGGGTGTGAATACTTTGTGATTTTGAATATTTGGTCAGGGTTTACTTCTATGGAAAAAGTATCCTCATGCCAGATTGTTCTGACAAACCCCTGTACAGAGAGATCTTAGACACTCGAGGACAGTGTCTAGTAGGCATTCAAGTTCTCCCCACAAACCCCTGTACAGAGAGACCTTAGACACTCGAGGGCAGTGTCTAGTAGGCATTCAAGGCATGTGTTATTTAAAATATCACGTCGTTAGTACTTGTCATGAGTCAATGTTTTATGAAACCTGGAGCTAAGAGATGTTTTAACTCTAGAGCTGAGAGGAAAGACAGTAAACAATGAACTCTTCACCCGAGTCTTGCAAAATAGCCATATCTCAATCTATCTTTATTCATATGTATGCATATATGTATGTATGCATGTATGAATGTATGAATCTATCTATCTAACTATCTATCTATCTATCTATCTATCTATCTATCTATCTCGTCCTCCATTTTCTATTTCGTTTTCGACGAAAAATGTTCAATCAGTTGGGAAGCGCAACTTGCCGGAGATCGGCATGTCTGCTTACGGTCTCGAGTTCTTAAAATACGTTTCTAATTTATAATATATAAGAATTCTATTAAAATGTCGCTTATATTATACAGGTGTTCAATTGCTCAACCATTCTTGCAAGTAATGATGATGATAACTTAAAATGAAAACGCACCAGCAGGCGTAGCCACCGCATATCCATTTGCCGATGTAAAAGGGACGTTTTAATGTATAAGACTATCGTTTATTCCTCAGGCGAGCTGATCTCTGTGCCCAGCATGTAATAGCTCTTCCACAGAACGGACGATTGAAGACCCTCTCCCCGGTTAACGATTTTTCAATGACGGTATTGCATATTTTTAGCGAATTTTCAAAAGTAATTTTCTTAATTAAACACTTTTAAAAAATTGCATGCACAGGAAGGACTGTTTTCCATTATTTATTTCGCTTTAACATAAAATAAAATGTGATTGGCAGCAACAGGCAGACACCAAACGAGTGTTACTGCAATGATGTGAATATCTCTTGGTTCCTTATATGGTATTAGAGTAATAATAAAGTAATATATGATAACGGTAATATCTCTGTGTAAACAATGGAGTGATTAAGATATCTAAAACGCACGGCACATCAAATGAGAAAAGTTTGACAGAACTTCTGACATAATGAGTTCAATTTTAAATTTCAAATCTGCGTTAAAAGACAAATGAACAATTGCCTGTTTTATATATTTGCCCATGATTTCACTGGGATATAATTTGAGTACCTCGCGCGGACGTCTGACATTAATTTGCATGGGTAATCTCAACTATGGACGCTTTCTAGAAGTAATAAGACCATTTCCAAGAAACACGAATCGATATGTTATTCGTGCATTAAAAGGATATACTTATTGTTATATTCTAGTCAATATGCAATATAAATGCATGAATGCCAATCTTTATACACTTAAATATATTGACGGAATTGATTTCTTATATAAAGATGTAATATTTCCCTAGGGTACTATTAGTTAGCCAAGTGCATACTAATTGATAATACTGAATTCACATAGATATGATAAATATGGAGATGAAGATGATAATCTAAATATCTTATTACAGCGGGTAACATCCGTATGTCTGTAATGGAAACAAAAACGCTATAATAATTTATATGCTTTATGTGTGTACTAGATTATTTTTTTTTACAAAATATAGATAACAAGAATTAATTTCTTTAATAATTTTTAAAGTTTGAACTAATTATTCCAATAATTAGACTTGTGTCAATAATGATTGTTAAATGGGGTTCAAATTAAAATCGATTCATATAAAAAAAAAAAAAAAAAAAAATTTTCGAAATTAGATCTTAAATTTAAATAATTCAAAGTTGAAAATTAGGTATTACATTACCCGATATATATATATATATATAAATATATATATATATATATATATATATATATATAGATATATATATAAAAAAAAGGGGGGGGGATTAAACAAAACGAGATTTGAACGTGGATTCGCGAGGTATATATACTTCACACTTCCGGTTATAAGATAGACGAATATTGGCTGAAGAGAGCTTGATAAGGATACCTTAAACGGGCCTTATTATCGGGCTTGAAACCGACGGTACCAATGACCTGTCTCAACTAACAACTTTCTGTACACAAAATATAAAAATATAAAAATATATATATATATGTATATATATATATATATATATATATATATATATATATATGCGTGTGTGCATGTGAGTATTTGTGTATATGTGTGTATAACATAATAGGGCTTGAAACAGTGAAGTGCGGCTAAGATTGATCTGCATAAATGTTTATAATCTGAAGAATATAGTGGTTTGATGTGATGTTAGTCATTATTAGTATGCATATGTCGCATACCGCCAGAAAAGTTTCATTTTCAAATCACAATGTAAGTTTTAATGACAGAGTCGGCATGACTGAGCTTCCTTCATTTGAGTTCAAGGAGCCGGTCGAAGGTAGAACGGATGTTTTCGTCAACTTAGATCTCTTTCGGTAGATAATAAATAATTTGGAGCCTACAACCAAACAACAGCTATTTTATGACCTGCTATTTCGGTATGAAATCGGATAAGAAGACGGAAAGCTCAAGCAATGAAATGCAATTATGAATTGATGAGGAGTGTAACACTTCTGATACGTTGGAATAGAATCACATGAAGTATCTCACGTTGAACGCCGTAAGGCAAAGTAATAGAGAAATCTGAGACAATATGTGTGTATATATATAT
The DNA here is from genome assembly GCF_053919585.1 of Euprymna scolopes. Lineage (NCBI taxonomy): Eukaryota > Metazoa > Mollusca > Cephalopoda > Sepiida > Sepiolidae > Euprymna > Euprymna scolopes. The sequence goes on from NC_136501.1 coordinate 41,968,944, forward strand.
ATATATATATATATATATATATGTATATATATATATACATTGGCTGAACAGTAATTATATATATATATATATATCCTTTCTCTCACGCTCACATAGACACATCTATTTTACTTATAACTACGCACACACACATACCCACACGCATATATATATATATATATATATATATATTCATGTGTGTGTGAACAGATATATATATATATATATATGTGTGTGTGTGTGTGTGTGTGTTTGTGTGTGTTTATATACATATACATAAGGCACCGCCAAAACTGGGGGGAGGGCAGGTAAGTGCTTTTTGACGGACCGTCTTTTTAAAAATCTACCAAAAATCAGGTAATTATCCAATCAATACGAAATTTTCAGCGATTATTAAGAGAAGAATGGCTTTTATAACAGGGCACTTAGTTTTCATAAACGATATATATATATATATATATATATATATATATATATATATATATATATATATATATATATATATATTTGCTTACAAAATCCCCTCTTGTTTTGAGGGGGTCCAAATATGCTTAAAATAATCATCTGAAACTGATCAAACCATATTGTCTTGTTGTAAGGGACAGGATTATAAATTAAAAAAAAGCCTTCTTTGCTTACCTTATCTTGACGTCTGAATATCAGAACTTCGATTGTGTTTAATTATTCCGCTTTTGAGTTTTAAAGTGTAAAATTTGGTGAATATGTTAAGTAAAATAATTAATTTAAGTTAAGCAAAACAAAAAAAAAATAGTATTTATACGGAAAAAGTTATTTTAAAATCTTAACATTTTTTAGAGAGCCGAACAATGCATAACCATTATTAATCGGAATGCTTTAAAGAATCGATACAAAAAATCCATAAATATTGTTCCCATTTTGTTAAAAATGTCATCATTTTTTTTTTCATCCCGTTTGAACATGTTTGCCGCCTTTCGACTCCAGTGGACCAAACGCGCTAAAATATTTTTTTTTATTCTGCTTTAAAATGCCCCCCTCATTTTTTATGCGTCAGACCCCCACATACATACACATTAAAAACAATCTCATACAAATTGTCGCCACTCTGATATTGGCCAGCCTCAGCGTTAGCAATACATCGAAATTTTCGTCACTGAAAAATAAGTTTTTTTTTTTTTGGCCTGTTTGGTCTTCAGTAGTTTGCTTTTTTATCAAGTACAAACATAAACATTGTATCAAATCGACGCGAAGTAACTGATTGCCTATATGAATATGTGAAATTATTTGAAATCCAGGTACTTATATTATGATATTTTTGTATATTCGCATAGAAAATCATCCTAAATCTTTATTAGAAAAAAATAAACAAATTAATTCATTTAAAAACCTTTTTCTTTTAACTTTTTATATACGTTTTTTGTGCAAGACAAAAAATGTCAATTGTAAACTTTCGAGGAAAATTTTACATTTAAAATTTAATTGAAAATAGTAGGGAAAGGTTTACATTATTCTACTTTCCATATGATAATATGCAGTGTTTAATCTTTCTTGAAAAAAAAGTTACTCAGGAATGATGGATTTTAATAAATGTGATTTCGTTTTAAAAAACAACAACATCTTCATTTTTCGGCCGTTTTTGGCAGTGTCTAATATACATGTAACAGTATATTAATATATATATATATATATATATATATATATATACATGTGTATATATGTGGGCTATATATATATATTTACATATATATATATATATATATATATATGTATATACACATATAACTATGAAACTCTATTACTATGTATATATATACATATATATATATATATGTATATATATATATATATATATATATATATATATATATATATATATATATATATATATATATATATATATATATAGTCCTGGTCAAAATCATAAGACCACAAAAGAAAGTAAGCGTTTACGCATATTATCGAATTTTTAATCAATCAACTGGTTGAACCATTGTCAAAAGGGAACATATGATGGAAGAAATGAAATCTGCTTCATTCAAAACCTTAACCCTGATTTAATAATTATTTTTTTAAAACAATTAAACCGGCATGATGAGAAAATACTCTTTGTCGTAGCTTATCTTCTTTTTATAGTAATTTTCTCGCTACGTTCTGGACAAAAATACCCTGGATTATTCGTGTGGGATTGAAACCGCTATCTTCAAACAATACTTACCTGGGCTCTTGTATACACAATGCCTCTAATTGTTGCGCCAGGAAACCAGGAATTTTATAGACAACATTTTAAAAACTAATAAAACTTGGAACTGTGTAGACGTTAATGACTAAGCCAACTTTAAAAGCACGTGGCGCAGTTAACAGAGACGGCTAGTCGATATAGTTTGACCTGAGGAGGTCAATGGTTTAGTTGCCTGAAACTGGGCTTAGCAAAAACAAATATAAAGACTTGGATAACAGGCCGCAAAAAGAAAGAATGCAGAAATTATATTGCATCATCTGAAAAAGGTTATCAAAATAATAGAAACAAGCTAATATATATATATATATATATATATATATATATATCTGTCTGTCGGTCTGTCTGTATATATATATATACATATATATGTCTGTCTGTATATATATATATATATATATATATATATATATATATATATGTATATATATGGAAGTTTACCAGCAATTCTTCAAGCAAACTACCATTCACTCATATATATATATATATATATATGTGTGTGTGTGTGTGTGTGTGTGTGTGTGTGTGTGTGTGGTTGTGTGGGTGTGCGCGTGTGTGTGTGTGTGTACTATCAACTTTACTAAAAGACGTATTCTCCGAAATGGCGGATAAATCATCTTACGCATTATACAGTGGCGCATGTATTAAATCTGGACACCTGTTCTCTCTAGTAAAATGTATAGTTGCCCTTATGATTAAAAGAAAAACTTTAACTGTTAATATCTGAGGTTGTTTTTAGATAGGTTACTGCATATGATACTTTTTGAATATTGAATTATAGAATAATGCTAGAAGGTAATTATTTGCCGCCGGAAGGTGTGACTTTAACACCCAAGAATTGATTTGATAATTGCATCAGACATATTTTACACTCATTTCTGTCTGGATATTTTTTTTTCATTTGATTTGTTATTTAACATTTATCTTTAGAAACGCTCCTTAGTTTAATTTCTACTTCTTTAGAATAACAATAACAGCGATATGAAAAAAGTCTGCTTAAACAATAGAAAAACAGACAATAGAATACATAATAATATGCACGTAGAATAACAAAGGAAACATGTTTCTGCTAAAATTCATGACATATAATTAACCGTGGATATATTGTTATCATTACATATTGAATGGTAATATAATCTATTGGAGAATACTCTTCAATGATGGAGAGTTTTCTCCCCGGACTCTTCAACAATAAACTACATTTTCTCTAGAAAAATGTATATACCTTGGTTTTTCTGCTTTTCCTTTTTCTTTAGAAAAATATATTATTATGAGAAAGTGTTTTTTATTTTATTTTTCTCCTGTAAAAAGACATGCACATATATATATATATATATATATATATATATATATATATATATATATATATATATATATATAAAGGGCCAAAGAAGCGAGCGTGTTTCTGCGTGTCCAGCAAATACATTTTTTCGCGGGATGCTCGAGGAAGTTACTATGTTTTAGACCTTTTTATATAGTCCCTAGGTTATAATATCAATAAATTGCGAAGGGACGGCGTCTCTAGATTTATTTTGATCTACTTTTATAAAATGCACACTATCCCATCCTTTCGCGAATTTGTTCGTGTTTTGCGTATAACAGCGAACCTCATCGAAGAGAAGGCAGCTCCCAGCTTTTCTGCCACGGACGACAAGAAAGCAATTAACTTAGATCAATGTGGGGGAAACCTCTCATATCAGACTATTGCTATTTATTTGGACACACCTATTTTGTGGGAAGTCGGTTTTCCCCAACACCATGGTGAAAGAAATAAATGAAACGCTGGAAAGGTGAACTGGCCTTCAGCCAACCTTTATTTCTGCACCTGAGTTAACTCATTCACTTAGCAAGACAACTTTTTGATTGACATCGTTGAATTAGAACGCTTTTAAATGTTTATGGCATCCTAGCGTAGCAGTAGGATGCCACGTTTTCTTTCACTGTCTTTTCCACGTTCGTGTCACCCCGTCACAAGTTCGAGCCTGCTGACTACGACCACTTTTTTTTTTTGGCTTTTACACCTCCAAACACCCGGGCAACGCAGACTACCCCCGCTAGTATATTATAATTGTAAAATTTTATACAAGGAGCTATTAATAAAAGTAATTTCTATAATTCCTAGAAAGCTAGTGTTCAAGTCTAATCGTACTCCGACAGCATATTAGAGTGTTGCAATTTTAGATATTTAATCGTAGGTCAGAAACTGTAGACATATACAATTTCGATGGAAAATACAAACAACAATGTGTGATCGATTGTTTATTTAATTAAAAGCTTGGCATGTTTTGCTTAAGGCTTATGCCGATTTAAATTTTACCACTACATAGATTGAGAAAAGGTTTAAGTCAATTTCCAGGTAAAAAATGATGACATTCTGCATATTTAATATGTGCAGTTTGTGGTAAAGCAAAGGTGTTTTTATAGAAATCATTGAGAATGAATGCGACATAAAATAATCGTAATAAGCTCTTTGTTCCCAATAAAAATCGCCTTTGCCTGAGAATAAAAAGAACTTGGTGTTATTAAAAAGATCATACATGAAAACATGTGTTCACTTATATTGTTAGAAAATTTATATCCTTATATTATAGTAAGGTATGTTCTTTGTTTTACTCAGTAGAAACATAGTAATGGCCAAGGATGGTAAGAGATGATCAGTTAACGTCGACTCCATTGTACACTAATTGGAGTTTAGCTCATTAGTAAAACCTTGCTCTTCATAAATAATGGTCGTAAGTTTTTATAGGTCTAGCTTCACTTCGCTGATGAGTTGTATATCAATACATAAAATCAATTTTTTAAAATCAATTTTTACCCCAAACAAGGACAGTGCTACTTTGAAGTAGGGGCTACTATCGGAGAGATCAGTTGCAGGGGAGTTATGAAGGGAGATGAGTAGCAAGATGTTTGTTCACATTAGACTTGAACTTATGCATGCCAGTACAGTTGGGAAAGCAGACTCCCGGAAGGGAGTTCCAAAGTCTTGCAGTTCGGGGGGAAGAAACTATTGTAGTAAAATGCTTTCTTACACCAAGGGATCTCTACTTTAAAGGGGTGAGACTTAGCTGTTTTTTCGGGTTTGTCGGCGGTTATCACGTCGAAAGGGTGCAAGTGCTTGTAGTTCGTCAGAGCATTCACCATTAAAAAACTTGTAGAACAGGCAGGGGGATGCACCATTTTGACGGTGGGACAGAGGCTGAAGCTTAAATGACAGTTCAGGACCTATCAGGTTGGCGAATATCTTTTGAACCAGGAGTGAGAGACAAACAACAAATGCACAATAGAGGTACAGAATACTTATCTTTTTCTATCGATGCCTCTTTCTGTATCTATCTTTCGCTAATTTGAACGTCCGCTTCGTTCAAATTCGAGGATGCTGTTCAAGTTTCGTGATAAAAAATTCTGCTGCAGTTAACTTTCATTTTCTAAGAATTAAGAAATAGTAAATTAAATTCGTTGCTATATGACACTTCAAGAATATATAAAGTTGAGTGTATGATATGCTGCAAGTAAGAATTGTTAAATATGATTACCAGTAACAAAAAACATTGAAAATGAATTTAATCTACTCTTACTTGTAAGGTATTTATTACCTAAGTTATCATCTACAGAAATCATACATTCATGTAAAATACAGTCTTTTAGTTATTCATTGAATGAATCTCATTGCAGTTTCTATTTTCATTCATTGAGCTCTCTGGCGCCGCCATTGTATTCCGTGAGCGATCACGATTATCTACAATTTCTTGCTTCTGTAGCTTCTTTATGATTATATCTCTTCGTAGTGACATTGCTTGCAAAACATAGTCGTCACTAAATAAGGACTTTTTCTATAAATTTTATAACCGTCCTCATAGACTTTTCTGCATCATCCCGTTATATTGCTTCATCAGATTGTTCTTGATTATTTATATTATGGTCAAGAACATGGGTGCTGTCGATATTGTCCTTACCATTACTGCCTTCAGAATATTGATCAGTAGTTTCCTCATCTTGTTGCACCCACATTTCAACATCATTTGCATTAAGTGATTTAAGAATAGCGTGGTTTGTCGGTAACCGTTTTGTTTCAATAATTTTCTATAACAGATGTATCCTCTGATTTTTCCAGTTACGAAGCCTTTGACGCTGGGCATAATTTGCCCCGGACTTCTGTAAATTTCTTGCTCGCACTTGATTCCATGCACATAAGAAAACACGGCATCTTTAATAGTAAAATTGCGCTGAACTCACGGTACTATTTATCATATTCATCATGAAATCATTTCTGCAGAAACATTTTAATAATCCCTTAATCCATAGGTTGAATGTGAGCAGTTACATTAGGTGGTAAGTAGCACACAAAAATATTCCCGCAAGATTACACTAGTTCTGACTCAGGGAGATGTGCTCTAAAATTGTCCAACAGAAACAAGCACTTTGAATCAGGTTTACCTAATTCAAGAAAACACCTCTGTACAACTAGCACAAATTCTTGCAAAAAACATTTTTTAAATAACTGTTGATTCATCTATCATTTTCGTGAAGAATAATAGGATACTGGCAAAGGCGAAACTCCTTTCAATGCTCGAGGACACTTTTATTTGCCGATGACAAGAAGCTTAAGTTTATGAGTTTCAGAAGCATTAGCGCATATCATAACTGGTAGTCTTTCTTTATTTAATTTGAATCATTTAATTTTCTGCTCCTCGGATCCGGCTAATGTTTTGTAGGTAAGCACTTCCAATTTACGCCACTTTCATCAGCGTTATACACATCCTCTTGTGTTAAACCATAATCGGCAAGCCGTCACTAAATTTCATATCTTCTGCGATATTCAACTCTTCCTTAAGATGTTTTGCTTTAACAATTAACATGGGTCCAGATATCGCTACACCTTCATTCCACTTTGCTACAAACCACTCATGCAATATTCGATCGAATTCAAATTGCTTTGGTCTGCGAAGAGTCCTTCTTTTGACATGTCTTTTTTTGTTGGAGAGAAAAGAGCAGCCTTCAATATTTCCTCTGAGAATTTGTCTGATCTTTTGAACGTCTTAAAGACGGTTAGATGATCATTTTGGTACTTCCTATGAACATTGCGATAGAGATGGGAAGGGCTAGCCAAGTATTTTTCTGTATGGCATAGAGTGTAAGGAAAAGCAGAGATTTCGGCGTCTATTTTGGACCCTTTCAAGTCGGTCAATTATCATAAACTTACTATTTATCTTTAGCATGAGGGAAATGGGCATGTGCCAGTCAATAGAGATTACGTGTATCTGTTAATTAAATATATGTTTGATCATAAAATACGAGCATACTAATGATTGTTCCTTGTTCATAGTATCGGTTTAACAAAATAGGAGTAATACAAAAGCTCAATTATAATAAGAATTTTCTTGAAATAATCACGATCGAGCGAGTTATTTATTGCTGACGATTAGTCTTTAAAAACACAACAATACATTAAGAATTTTCAATTAGTATTAACCGTTTTTTTTGCGATATTTCGATTGAATTTTCTTATAAATAGAAAATGGATCGATTTTTAGTTTTTCATAACACATGTTGATGCAACACAAAGAACTTCTCTTAAATCAATCGGTTTGTTTTTATCCTTGTAAAACATGAATAGTAAAAAAGGGACATGCAAACGATGAGGATTTATTTTTAAACTTTTGTGTTATTGATTAATTTTCAGATTATCATTGCTTTCCTATTGATTATTTTAAACCATACAAATACGTTTCTCTAATGTTATAGGATCATCAGAAAAAGTATATGTTATAAAGATGTTAGACAAATAAAATGTTCCATATATAATACACACATACACATATATACACACATATAGATACACACACATGTATATATATATGTATATATACTAGCAAAAGTACCCGTCGTTTACTGGGTTCCAAAACAGCCTACAGAAAAGGGACTCTGATTTATGAAAGTATGATAAGTTATGAAAAAGAAGGGGTGTAAACAGATAGCTTCGAATTTTGGGGTATCAGCACCAAAGCAAAACATGATGAAAGTAAAAATAAAATAGATAACTCCATAATTTAATGTACCATACCTGTTCACACTAAAACACTTATCACAATATTCTGAGGATGTATATTAAAAAACCTTGTTAAACTCTGTGACATATTTACATTCTATGGAGGTCAGGCGCGAACGAACACCCCATAATTTCATTATACCATATTTCTTCAAACTAAAACACAGTTATTAAAGTATATTTACGTTGATAGATAAGAAAAGTATTACTTTAAGTTTGTGCCTATTTCCATTCTATGGAGGCCAGGCGCGAACGCAAACCCCACAATTTTATTATACCATCCCTATTTAAGTTAAACATACTTATCAAAGTATTCTCATGTACATCGATATCAAAAAGACTTGTATACGTTTTTTTTTATTTCCATATTTTTTGGACAAGGCGCGTACACAGACCCAACAATTTTAATGAATTATCATTATGCCAGATCAAACATACCTATTCCTGTGTCTGGACACATCTTCTGCCATTATATGTAATCAGATTTCTATAATAGTCAACCATTTAGGAGCCTATTCGTGACCATATACACACACATACGTTCAGCTTTATATATATATATATATATATATATATATATGTATATATATATATAAAACTGAACGTCCGTGTGTGTGTGCGGGTGTGTGTGTGTGTGTGTGTGTGTCTGATCACGAATAGGCTCCTGTATGGTTTACTATTTAAAAAAAAAGATGATTGCATATAAAGATAGCAGATGTATCAAGACACAGGAATGGGTATATTTGATCTGGCAGAACGGTAGTTCATAAAAAATGCGGGGTCTGCATTGGCGCCCGGCTTCCAAATTATGGAAATAAAAAATGAAACAGAAAACGTTTACAGCGGTGTTTGATATAGATTTACATGATAATATTTTGATAAGTATGTTTCAACTTAAATATGGATGGTATAATAAAATTGTGGGGTCTGCGTTCGCGCCTGTACTTCCTGGAAATATGGCACATACTTTAACAAAGATTTTCATATCTATTTGCGTAAGTATACTTTGATAATTATGTTTCAGATTGAAGAAATATCGTATAATAAAATTATTGGATGTTCGTTCGCGCCTGGCCTCCCTAGAATGTAAATATGTCACAAAGTTATACAAGGTTTTTTAAAAGGGGTGAGGGTCCACAATAACACCTTAACTTTAATCTTAATCACGTAAGCTTTATGTTAATTTTTTGAGTTCAATGATATTGTGTCGAATAAATTCACCTCATAAATTCACATTCTTATTAAAGGGAAAGCCAAAATAAAAAAAAAGTCGGGACTTTAGACCATTCTCGGCACAAATTTTGCATAACTTTCACGAGACATTTTTTCGCAAATAGATAAATAGGTAAATGATAAAAAATAACAACGTTACATGTTATCGTGTCCAAAGAAGGAAAAATCCTGCTTTACATAGCCTTTCTATTTTATATATATATATATATATATATATATATATATATATATGTGTGTGTGTGTGTGTGTGTGTGTGTGTTTAACTTTTTTTAGTCAGAGAACTAGAAGGAATTCAGTTGATTACAACCCTTTCTGCATGTTCTTTACATTACAATAGTACAACCCTTAATCCGACGGCGGAATACTACACCATTCAATAATGTAAAATTGAAAGGAAACTGTTCTGCTTGAAAAGGGATCCATTTTCTTCTTATTCATATTTATATCGATTCTTTGCTTTAAAAAACTAAAGTAATTACGTGTTTACTTTTTTTAATACCCCATTTTGCTCTTTAGGATTATTTTACGAAAGTAAGTAAAGCTTCATTATTTTTCAAAAATGTTTTTCCGATATTTCGTCAATAGTATTTAGTAAGAGTGTTTAGCAGAAAAGCCAACAAATGACTACCCGAAAAAATGATTGTACAAGAAATAAATGTTACCATAGTCAATAAAAGTTCAGTTCATATTTTGTTTTTGTTTGGAAATAGGCTTTAATGCTCTTTACTTGAAATAATTTCAGTGAATCGAAATTAAAACGAAATTTGAGGCGATAACTACTTAAACGAATTTTTATATAAACTACACATGCCATAATCGAATATTCCTCAAGCACAAACTAACGGAAAACATGAAAATATGTTTATAAATATTCCTTATGTTGACAGAGCTCTCTTGATTGTTTTAACACAGAATGCTTAGGTGCCCCTCGTTCAAATTGAAAGTCGCTGCTATTTTGATTTTTTTAAACCGGTTCGTGAATTAAAAAAATCACAAACTACTTAATAAATACAAACCAATGAACTGTTCTACCGTAAAAGTACCTTTTATTAGCTATGGTAACATTTATTTCTGGTATATTTATATTATTATTATTATTATTATTATTATTATTATTATTATTATTATTATTATTATTAAAATAATATATATAACATTTTCACTTTGTAAGAAAACATCATTTTGTCCACTTATCTCCTTTGCATTCTTTCATTCTCTCTGTTTTTATTGTTAATTCTCTTTTTGCGATAGTGAATTGGTAGGAAAAGTAGTCACTGAAGTGAGGTGATTGCTATGGAAACCAGTCATAAAAAAACAATACTCACCTACTTACGTTTTTTTCACGATTTTTAACACCAGTAAATTCATAATATTTTTTTTTTTACTCAACGAAAATGGAATTTATTTCACAACATAGCTGAGAAAATGAACTAGTGAGCAGTAAATAATTTCGGGAGTGATGCCTGACATAAACCTTTAATTTAAGTAACACCTGTCACAATTTATTTAATAGATATACGTAAGGGATGATGCTTTCGAACCATTCTGATAAATGCAATGAATGCATACCCATGCACACTCACTCACACACACACTCTCTCTCTCTCACACGCATACACACACATACATATATATATATATATATATATATATATATATATATATATATATATATATATATATATATATATATATATACATCATTCAACCACGGTAGTGGTTGAATATATGCTTAAGTCCGAAATTGAATGAATCGAGACACATTCAAACCCCCACCACTAATTCCGTTCGCAACTAAATTTCAAACAGGTTATATAGTTGGATAGAACACCTCATTAGCTACATTTTGAAAAAAAAAATCGAAAATTGGTTAGGTAGAAAAAAAACTACAACAAAATATGTGGGTTCACAAACAGGAGAGTAACTACATAAGTGACTAACGCTTTTTTTTATTTTGCATAACTTTTTTTTGTATATAAATATTTTTTACTGCGATTTTGCCAATATGACATGTTAGCGTAATGGTTAGAGTACCGGGGGTTGGTGGAAAGATTTTAGGTTCAATCCCGTGTATCGTTTTTTTTTTAATAATTAAAAAAACGAACTTTAAAAGAGGATTCAGCATACAGTTCCATAGTAAAGGTGATAAAATCCCACTTTGGGGGTTCATTTAACTAGTTCCCTTTTAACAGTTGCCCTCAGTAGTTCTACTTGAACTGTTCTGTGCCTCACCATATACTCAATCCATCGGATGAGTACTGGTGGCACATTGAGTTCTCGTAGCAACTTGAACATACTACTGAAGGGTATGTTGTCAAAAGCTCCAACAATATCTAAAAAGACACCGAGTGCCATCTTCTTTTTTGTTAGTTTACGCTCTATAGAGATCACGAATTCATGAACCGCAGTCTCGGTAGAGACCCTGGCTCGGAAATACTGTGATTGAATGATAAATATTGCATAAATGTGTGTTTGAGAGCTAATTTTTTTTGGCAATCATTAATAAATATTATAAATTTATATATTAATACAATACCAATGCTTGGAAAAATCATGGATTATATGGAAAAATGCGCGCATGAAAAGTAATATTCTTAAGATTTTATGAAACCTGGAAAAGTAAAGGGCAAGAAATTCAACCTGGAAAAGTAAAGAACAAGATATTCTAGTAAAGTAAAAAATAAGATTTTTTTAGACTTAAAATATTGCAGCTAAAAAATGAATTAAATGATCCTAGTTATGATATAATAAAATTATTAATTTTTATGTAAATTATAAAATTATTAATTCCATCTACTAACTAACTAACTAATGAATTAATTTTATTCAAACAATTTTCACTACATAAATATATGCAAATAATAGGGGGAAATAAGTTCAATCCAGCGACTGACACCCTTTCTAACTCAACAATAAACAACAACATATGCAAATAATAAATAAAATATTTATCAATATTCAAATTTTATTTTTAGCTGCAATATTTTAAGTCTAAAAAATTCTTATTTTTTTACTTTATTAGAATATCTTGTTCTTTACTTTTCCAGGTTGAATTTCTTGTCCTTTACTTTTCCAGGTTTAATAAAATATTAAGAATATTACTTTTCATGCGCGCATTTTTCCATATAATATATATATATATATATATATATATATATATATATATATATATATATATATATATATATATATACATACATATATTGTTTTCGCCTGTTAATGTTTGCTTCAAAAATGTGCAGCACAAAGCAATACAGTAAAGTTTCGCGTAAAGAATATTAACTACTTATTAATCACAGAATAAATTGTCTCCAGCAAAGGAAATTCTATAGTAATATAAATTTAATTTGGGTTCGAATCATTTTAAAGTCATATAATGTCGCATAAATGCTCGAAAAAAAGCTTCATTTATAGCATCGTATTATTTTAATACTTTATAAACAAAAATTAGACATAAATAACTAATGAAAATAATTAAATAAAACTGTAGATAAAGGCGGTAAATCTAACTACGTAACTTTTTAAGATATATCGCCTTCTGGTGTTTAAAGAAAAATAAGAAGATTTATGATTCCAAAGGTAGTTTCAAAATACTTATATATCATCTTATTGACAGAGAGCTACTTTCAAATATGAAACTAAATATTTGTCCAAAATATAGGCATTTCTACGGGATTAGATCCTGCAGCTTTTAGGCAACTTTGTATTTATATATACTAAAATATATCTATATATCTATCTATTTATCTCTCTCTTTTTTCTCTCTCTCTCTCTATATATATATATATATAGATAGATACATATATATATGTATGTATATGTAAGTGCGTGTATATATATATATATATATATATATATATATATAATAAAGCAATATATAAACGATGCTTTAGACGTTATGTGAATAAAACGGAAGAACGTGAAAGAGTAAAAACAAAAAAATAAAATCAACGTTTCGTTCCTATTTTAGGGGGGGGCATCATCAGGATTTCTAGGCAAGGGTGTCCAGGAAGACGGTCAGAAAGAAAACTGAACTTCTCCTCTTTCGCATGTGATATATGACCGCCTTCCTGTACATTCTCGCCTATAAATCCTGATGATGTCCCCTGAAATAGGGACGAAACGTTGATTTTATTTTGGTTTTTACTCTTTTAGGTTTTTCCGTTTTTACTCTTTTAGGTTTTTCGTTTTATTCACACACACACACACACACACACACACACACACACACGCACATATATATATATATATATATATATATATATATATATATATATATATATATATATATATATATATATACACTTATCTTGGTTACAAAAGATTTGTAGCCGACCAAATAAATATGATTTATGATTAGGATTTTGACAAAATAAACCTTTATTCACCCTAAGATGTTAAATTATGCAGGGAACATAAAAGAACAAACGCTACATTCCTGGATGTACATATATTAATCGAGGATGGACTAAACAAAATTATATATATATATATATATATATATATATATATATATATATATATATATATATATATATATATATATATATATTATACGCCCAGTATCTGGTTTAGTATTAATAATGATTAAATAAGCAGGTGTGAAAAAGAAAATATTTAAAAAGGTTAAAGAAAGCATTTCCTCTGTACTTTGATGTTTTCAAATCATATAAAATTAATTATAGTAAATTAATAAACAATATCCAGACACACATAAGCCATGCATAATTTGTCTCCAAATGTATACATCTGAACAATATAGGTATATAAGATTATGTGTAAATATATATATATATATATTATTTTATACATATTATTATGTATATCTTATACGTTTTTATTAACTGATAATAATTAATAATAAAGGTGGCACGTGTAAATTAGAATGCCAATATATAAAACGCTAATAACGAAGAAGCAGGGGATTAGTAGTAGTATGGACACAGCCATGTACTATACAATAACAATAGTTTGTAAATAAACACCTACATTTGTAGAAGAATGGGCGTAGGATGCAGGACAGAAGACTTTTTAATGACATGAATTTGTTAGCCTAAATTTATCTGGAGAAAAAAAAAAGAAAAAAAGACCTAGTATTAAAAATAATTTTGTTCACGTGTATTAATATTGGTCATGTGTATTAGTGCTTGATAAACATAGCTGGGGAGCATTGAATTAAAACAACAGTCTAAAGAGCGGAGGTTATTTTAATGTATAAATGCATTAATACAATTAAAGGAAAACAGTGCTCGTTGTAATTGAGATTTTGTTCTTCCTTTCGAAACCTATTTTCAATTATAACGTATGAATCCTTTTACTCAATATATATATATATATATATATATATATATATATATATATATATATATATATATATATATATATATATATATATATAGTCACACAAACACCAACCGGTTTCTTTGCACCAAAATTCTAAAATGCAGCTAGTTTTGCACTTGTTCCGTTTCATGGCTCAGGTGTTAGTTGGTGTAAGGGTCAGTTATGACCGCTGGCCAATTAGAGTGGCGCTCGCAAACGATATCTACAAACGTCTTTTGCATATACGTACTTACCCACTACTTTTAGATGCATGTTTTGTTTGTTTAATTAGGAACAGAGTCTCATAACGCAAAGTAAACTGCATTTACAACAATGCTTAAGTCAAGATTAGAGGAAGTGTATATGCTGTCAATAGACTGTTAAACAGTGCCACCATATTTTTGCCAGTTATTAACACAAACTCAGCATTCCAGGTATATTTTTGACCCGAAAACTTCTAAAACAGGAGAAGGACTATTAAAACGAGCAGCGCCTTGTGCTCCATTATTTTCATTTTCAAAGTAACCACCTTTGTAAACGCACTTTAAAATGAACACAATGACGCATCTCTAATAGTGATGCATATCACTGACGGAGTTTCCTTTTTCTGATCTTTCTCTTTAAACATCTACAGCAGAAAACCGTAATCTTTAAGCCAAAAATGTACCAGTTCGTAAAATATAATGCGATGTGTAATAGTCACTAGGAAAATATGCATAAATTTTACCATGTTCAACAATAACTTTTGCAGAAAACGGTCATTCTATATCAATGCCATATATATATATATATATATATATATATATATATATATA
This sequence comes from Euprymna scolopes, assembly GCF_053919585.1. NCBI lineage: Eukaryota > Metazoa > Mollusca > Cephalopoda > Sepiida > Sepiolidae > Euprymna > Euprymna scolopes. The sequence goes on from NC_136501.1 coordinate 41,984,554, forward strand.
TATATATATATATATATATATATATATATATATATATATATAATTAAAATTGAACGATCCGTATTGCGTATGATAAGCATTACTTGCTACGTGCAAGGTTTATGCCAGAGGAGATTCAACGTTCTCTTGTTCACGAATTCTGTCTTTATTTTATGTTCCTTCCATTTCGATTGTGTTTACCTCAATATTGATCGATGGTTAAACCTTCTTAATCTGGTCAGTATTGCAATACATCTTTGATATTGATTCTTTTAATATATATATATATATATATATATATATATATATATATATATATATATATATATAGTACGCAAATTTAATTTAACATGCGGTTAAATTTTACGCTATCCTTTCTCTCTTTTTTCGCTTCTACTCTTTCTCGCACACTCCCGCCCTCTCTTCCTTCCGCCTTCTCTCTCTCTCTCTCTTCGAAAATATATATATACCAATTTAGCTACGAATTCTCACGAAAATGAAAAGCGAAATATTCTGTGTAGCTTAATTAGCAAATATATTTTCTTAACTTACCACCTGGCCTTACCTGTGTATTGAGCACTGTTGAATTAAATACTGAAAAAGTTACGCATGAATTTATATCTCCGCATATTAATTTATGTGATTAAATGAAGAAATCATATATTTATATGGGTGTGTGTGTGGGGGTGTATTAAATGTCTTTGGGTAGAAGAATTTACTAATAGTTATATCACAACGAATTTATTAATACAACGAACATATACTAATGTGATACAGATCATGGATATCTAGTTGTCATTTTACTTTTCTCCTTATCTATTTTACACAGAACTGACTTTATTTGTATTTTTCTTTGTAGTTAATTTCAAGTACTCTGTACTAATATAGTGAATTTCGAGTACCCTATACTATATATTTAATTTCAAGTCCACTATACTATATAGTTAATTTCAAGTACTCTATATTATACAGTTAATTTCCCGTACTCCGTACTATATAGTTAATTTCAAGAACTTAACCAGGTTTAATTTTTATTTTCCGTTTTTGTGAAATATGTACAAGGAAGCTGTCTTTGCTACAACCATTACTATGAGGTTGCATTTATAAATACTTCTATTAAAACAAACGACTCCTCCTTGACCAATATTCTTTCCTGGATATTGCTCGTTTTTGAAACACAATATCACTGGGCTGTATTTTTATCTAGCTCAACATCCAAGTTTTCAAATCCAATGTAAATAGATTTTTAGAGTTCTCCTCAATCATCTAATGTTAAATTAATTCATGTACATTTAATTTATATCACTGAAGACCCAATAAACTATTGAGTTTTATATTTTACACAATATATCGTAGTGGTTTCAAAGTAAATATATATATATATATATATATATATATATATATATATATATATATATATATATGAATTGGGCGTCATAAAGTAGAATTGAAACGAAAATATATATCGAGTTATTAATTATGCTCTGAGCCACATCTACATGTATAAAACAATCAAAAACCTTACGTGGTTTTACCCATAGATTCATATTTTCCCATTAGTAGCAGTGAATTTGAAGTAAACTCATAGTCGACATTTTCAAAATTCCGTTATGTTTTGCTATTTTAAATGTTTATATTTGCGTATAACAAAAGCACAAAGTAACCGACATTGCCTGAGTGAAACCTGCGCCCCCGACGCTGTAAAATGTAAACTACGGTTGCTGTTAGTAACCACTGGTATTCCAAAGCATAAAATATTTTTCCTTTCAATATTACTAATCTCGTTATTGTAGTTCATTATTTTTTAAAGTTAAAACAAACAGCTTTTATTTTTGAACGATTGCCATATAGATAATTTTACATGTAAAGACAGTTTTCATCAATCCATAAGTAAAATGGGAATGTATGAGAATGTGTAAGTAATTAATTCTAGAAGGGTAAGCCATGTTTAGTTTCAGAACAGTTTCCAATGGTTCGTTATTCTGCACAAGTCCTGAGAGGTGACTGGTTTGCAGTAGAAAGTTCCACAGAGCAAAAGATCCTTACCGTGTCGAGACGGAAAAAAAGCATATACGAAATTGCTACAGAAAAGGTTTAATATTTATGGAGCAATTCTTGTTTCTGATAGGTTGGTAGCAAAACGTGAATTAATTCGATTCGTCAGTTCCTAGCAGCATCGTTTATAAATAGAATCGCCCGACTGTTTGGTATCATACCACATTATTCATCTTGGATAATGGGATGTGTCTCCTAGCGGCTTCAGCTGCAGGGAGACAGGGTAGTAGTACACGCCAAGGATCCGTTCTTGACACTCAGCCCAACAGGTGAGGGGCCGGGAACCGGCCCAGCCCCTGTCGAACTGAGGTACACCGCCTGGGTAAAACCTAGGAGGTCCAACCTCCCAGGCCTTGCCGCTGGGCTTTTCGGTAAGTAAGTTCATCGCTTACTGTCTGAGGTTCCCCGATCGGGGAATGCCGACTGGGTTACTCAGGCAATTTTGCAATTGCAGGAGTGCCCCTCCATTAGGGGAGCCTGTTTAGTTCCCCACTTTCCGGCCTTGTGCCACTTTTTGCTGAGGTGGGCAGCAAATAAATCCTCTACCCCATCATTTATCTTGGATGATGAGATGACTACTAGCGGCTTCGGCTGCAGGGAGACAGGGCAGAGTACTCATCAAGGATCCGTTCTTGACACTCAGCCCGGCAGGTGAGGGGCTGGGAACTTACCAGAACCTTTCGGACTGAGGTACATCGCCTGGATAATACCTAGGAGCTCCACCCTCCCAGGTCTTTCCACTGGGCTTTCCGGTGGAGTAAGTTTATCGTTACTGCCTGAGGCTCCTCGACCAGGGAATACCGACGGGGTTACTAAGGCAATTTTTTAAATTGCTGGAGTTCCTCCCTTTAGGAGACACTGATGGATCCCCACTATCAGGCCTTGTTTCACATTTTGCTGAGGTGGGCAGCAAATAAATATCTGTAATGTTATGACCCTTTAGGCTGTGATCATAGCGTAGTATCTGTTAACTCTGGCACGCGGGGTAATTGGTCAACGTTATCATTGTTTTTTGTATTCTTATTAATTGAGCGAGGGATAGTCGCTTGATCAGTTATTATGATTGGAAGAATAAACAATTAAATTGGGGAAGAAATGGTTGACGCGTGAATCGCAAAAGGAATGTGACAATAGAAAATAGATGTAAACATTATTTTGGGGGTTCGAATAAATAAATAACTAGATGTAGACATTAGGTTTGTCCGCGACACGTAATTAGGTGACGTAAGAGAACACGTGATGTCGTAAGTTTTGGAGAGATTCATAGAGTTGAGTTTTGACCACCGAAGCGGACAGACGGTCTAGACAGGGGTGGGCAGACAGCTAGGGAGCGAGCTGTAAGAATAGAACATGTAGACGAACTGCAGATTTTCTGAAAACCATTTGATACAATGTAATAAATTTATATTATACAAATATAAAGAGTTGTTTTATGGTTTCACAAATAAGAACAGATGTCTCAATTGGATGGTGCTGTTGTTTCATGGTTCGTCACGGAGGAGCGGGAAGATACAGAAGAACTCTTCAAGAAAAAAAGGTATGAAGCATATATTATTCTTCATGCATATAAACTGTAAACTATCCCGTGCGATAAGTCTGATACAACATGATTCAGTTTACACGTCAATATCATGTCCTCCTGGCTAAACAACATACATAAAATTTATACGTTTATTACATGTCTATTAAAAGAACAGTATCTCACATCCACTAGATAACTCATGACACGTTTTAATATATCATCTCCTCCAATATAAACCAGTATACAACATCTCTACCTCATTATAAGTAGAAAAAATATTGCAATCTTAATGATGGTGTATAAAATTTCGCATGATTTGTTGTTTAGATCGCATCTTTCTTACTTCATATTTTCTAAATAGGTGGTGTTCCTTTCGAAACCGCTATTGTATATATATATATATATATATATATATATATATATATATATATATATATATATATATACATATATACATACATATATATACAAATATATGCATAATATATATATATATCGATACACATATAAATCAGCATCACCAGTTACTGATAAAATATCAATATTTATTAATATTAAACATAAACCAAATAGTCAGTATAAATATATAACAGAAATTACATATGGCATAAAGCCGACAAGTATAAAATCCTACTTATTATTCCTGATTAAAATCGTAATTTCTATGCATTGATTCGTGTACACTCGGTTATATGATTCCTTACCAATTGTGTTGACAAGACGCAGGAATCTGACCCCCAAGATCGCCATGGGCATGGAATATGTGCCTATATTAAAGATAGCTTTCCATGTGGTAGGGACATCTCCAGGGAAGATCCTAACTTACCCTATATGTGCTTCCGGGTTGGTTTAGCTCACACTACTACATTTATAGTTACTCTCTAATGCCCCCACAACAGCGGAGTTACTATCTTTCAAAGAATATCTGAGAAAATTGACCAATTCCTATCTGCTTATCCTTCAGCTAACATTAACGTATGTGGAGACTTCAATGTTCACAACGTCGAATTGTTGACCCACTCAAACAAGACCGATGATGAGGGGAGGTTCTGTCATAATTTCTCCATTGCCTATGACCTCACTCAGCTTGTTCAGGAACCAACCCGTGTGCCGACAATGACGGTCAGTATGCGAGCCTACTAGACCTTTTTCTCACAACTTGCCCTGAACTATGTTCAGTTTCTTTTCTGTCTCCTCTTGGATCTTTCGACCACTCTGTTGTATAAATTAAGATAAAAATGAAATGTAATATGTCCCCAGACGTACCTCTCCATCGTACAGTATATTGATACACTAAGGCTAACTGGGATAGCTTCCGTACATTTATATCTGATCTACCTCTGCATTCCATGTTTAAACAGGAGGTGTCCTCTATAGTATAAGACCTGACGAAATTGTTAATTGTAGATATTTACCGTTTCATTCCCTCGAAAAACTTTCAGCAAAAACCTAACAGCCAGCCATGGTTCTCTCCAGAATGTGCTGCTGCCATTGTGCACAGAAATCACTTTTTCCACTGCTTCCAACGTAATAGATGTATGGAAACTAAAGCCGCTTTCAGGACTGCCAGCAACCATTGTAAGAAAGTAATAAAGAACGCAAGAGAGTTGCATGCTCAATCTGTTAAGTCCAAAGTAGCTGAGCAGCGGCTTGGTTCCCAGCAGTTTTGGCAAATAGCAAACAGAATCCTGAACAGAAGCGTGTGCTCCATCCCAACTATTATCAATTGACCTGAGGTAATCTCGTCAGCATTAGACAAAGCCAAACTCTTTGTCAAGTACTTTGCAGCTAATTCTACCCTTTGCGACCAAGGCAGCCAACCCCCAATATTTCCTCCTGTATCAGAAAACACGCTATGTGATATACTTATATATGTACGTGATGTTGCCAACCTAATCAAAAACCCTGATTCCAGTAAAGCAACTGCCCCTGACGGTATTCCAATTATAGTACTCAAAAAACTTCAACCTGAACTAGCGCCTATACTTACAAAACTGTTTAAACGTTGTCTTAAGGAGAATAGTTTCCCATCTCCCTGGAAAATTTCATCAGTATGCCCTGTATTTAAGAATTCAGGTGATCGCTCATCCCCCTCTCAATACAGGCCAACAAGTCTCCTGTGCGTCATAAGTAAGTTGTTGGAATCTGTCTTAAATACAGAAGTAATCAAACATCTCAACAAAAATAACCTTCTTAGCGACACTCAATATGGTTTCCGTTCTGCTAGATCTACAGCAGATGTTCTTAGAGTTTTATCTCATAGGATTAGCAAATCTCTCGACGGAGGCCACCTTTCTAGGGCAATTGCTCTTGACATATCTAAGGCCTATGGTAGGATATGGCATAAAGGTTTACTTCATAAGATCTCTAGCTATGGTATAGCTGGAAATGTCTTCTCAATTATTAAATCAGTTCTTTCTAATAGGTTCATAAGAGTAGTAGTTGAGGGGCAAAAATCAGAAGCTCTCAGTATCAATGCCGTTGTCTCTCAGGGGTCCATCCTGGGCCCAACTCTTTTCCTGATCTACATTAATGATCTTCCAAATCACATCCTTACATCATTTGTAAACATTTATGCTGACGACACTACGATTTATGGTAGCACATCTAAAACAGTAAATGACCAAGTTCTCTCCAATTCTCTCTCCTCTGATCTTGAGCACGTAGTACAATGGGGAAAGGAGTGGCTGGTTACGTTTAATGCATCTAAAACCAAGCTTCTCTGTTTACATCATCAACATTCTGATGCACATCTGGCATCAATTGAAATGAATGGCTCTCGTCTTCAGGAGGCCTCAAGTTTTGACAAGCTTCTGGGCTTGACCTTTACTCCTGATCTTAAATGGAACACGTACATCAAATTTGTTGCCAAGGCCGTTGGAAAAATGGTGGGATCATTCTATCGACCCGGTAAATAGCTCACTGCTGATGCTATTCTCTATCTATATGAGCCATTACGTCCAAGGATGGAATATTGTTGCCACATCTGGGAAGGAGCTGCTAGAAAGGACTTGTCTTGCTTTGACAGAGTTCAAAATAGACTTCGTAGCCTCGTAGGAGATGTCCTTTTCTCTTCCTTGCAACCTCTATCTCACAGAAGAGATGTTGCGAGTTTGTCTCTAATGTATCGTTATTTTCATGGAAGGTGTTCAACTGAGATTCAATCTATGGTCCCACCTCGCCAAACTTTCACAAGAAACACTCGTCTAGCTGTACACACTATCAATAATCCCCCCCACTCTTTATCTGTGCCTAAACCTAAACGTAGATTCCATGAACAAATCTTCTTTCTTAGAACGGCACGCCTGTGGAATTGTCTTCCATTTTCCTGCTTTTCGGCTGACTACAATATGGTTGCGTTCAAGTCTAACGTAAATAAGTTCTTGATGAGCCGTTCTATATAAGTTATCAAATTTACCAAATTTTCATTACTAATGATTACTATATTTTCCAATGTCTACTGTACACTCTTTAACCTTTATCTTTGCGTGGCCTCTTGGCCTTGATAAGTGGTGATGCCTATATAAAAAAGAGAAGTTTTTTTTTTTATGCCTGAACCTTGCAATAGCTATTGCACATCAGCAGTATGTAAAACAATAACAGGGAACTGTGTACCAAATAAGATCATCCAATTCTAATAACTTTGAGGTGTCTAATGTGTCACGTAAAATATATATTTTTCTGTATTAGGATCCCCGAAATATGCAATATGATGTCAAAAACACATCAAAATAAATCAAAGCAACATGAAATTTTCAGATGAAATATTGCAAGATCAGCCATATTGCAGATTGTTTCCTTACTAGGTTATTGTTATAGACATGTTATCGCTTGAAATCTTTCCAAAAGTAGAAGACACAAATATATGTAAGTAATCCATAAAGTAAACTCTCTGATCAATAAAGCTTCGCTTTGGGTATGTTGCCAGCTTAAAAAGAAATTGATATTTTCACAAAAATTCATTAAAGAAATACAATCTCTCTCAAAGTAAAGTATTACTTAGCGTGAGGCTTATATTTTTGTTAGACTTGTAACATTGATATCGCACTTCGATTCCAAGTTAACAATATCATATTTTCTTTATGTCAGTTTATAAAACCTTGCGTAAAACACACGTATAGTTCGATTAATTTTATGAATTTGTAAATATAATGTTTTAGAACTTGTAAACTGGAATGAAAATGAGCATACAAAGTGGGCATGTGATCGCTGAAGAAATACTATGAGATGTTTAACTTATATGTAATATTTTTCCTGAAAGTATCTTAACGGATTTCTGACATAATACGACAAAAATTATAAGGATGTGTTGCAGCACCGAATCGAAATTATAAGACAATGATTTAAGAAGACTAACACAATAATTTTAAAATTTATTTTTAAATCAAAAACTCAAAATGTTAACATAGTAAATGCTAAAATTCGCTGTATAATTACTAAGCGGTTTTTTAACTTACATAGATTTTTTTTTTAATTTTTAAAATACATGTACGATATTTTTACCTTATATGGCAAAGATAATAAGATTATTTGTAAACAATGATAAAAACTGGAAACAAACATATTGATGAATACAAATATAACTTTATTTTTTTTATTCTTGTTTGTAGAATGTATACCAAGTTTCTGTTAGATGGATCTTCAAGAAAATATTTACAATAACATTCCGGACACTCTACAGTAATTGAAAGACTACACTAGGAATTAGATCAGGGACGGACGTGTAAACGAGTGGTATATATATATATATATATATATATATATATATATATATATATATATATATATATATATATATATATATATATTTAGAAAATATATCATTAGGAAAGAGAAACAAAACGCCATAGAAAATATGTATCTTTGAAGTGTAATATGCTTAAAAAACACTTCCTCAAGCTAGTACCTGAAACTCTACAATCCCTATGTTTTGTATTTACTTCGAAGGACTCCTTATCACCAATTTCTTCCTGACTGTTCCTTGTGTGTAATGTGCTGAAAATGGTTTCGCTTGTATCTCTCTAAATATATATCTCACATAATATTATATGCAGTGTATAATAAATAAAATAAGGAGGCAGTATATTTTTGGACTAATATAATTTTAGACGTAAATGGGCAAATACTTGGTTACGTAAGATATGTCCTTACGTATAAAATCTCTAACGCCACCATCTATATCTAGCTTTTGGCAGCATTTGGCAACAACTTTATCTACCCAATCTATCTTATGTCTGAAGATATTCTCCAGCATAACAGGGCTTTTGTGGGAAACATAAACTCTTAACATTTTGTTTTAACTTGGGATGTATTAGGCTAGAAGATTTTTGCGGACCGTACGATAGCAACGACTATTTTTTCGAGACCTTAGAAGTACGAGAGTATCGTTGATCCGTCCCAATGTCTGAAGTGTTTCTTTGTTCAAGCAATACTCTTTACATTTTCCTGTACTATGATAATTTAGCTCTTCCGGCATTCATATTTCAAGTAACAAGGATTGCTATTCGATGTTTTTTTTTTTTATAGTCGGGTATTTATTTACGTTTTCAATTCACCAAAGTAGTATTGTCCTTTATATGCCTTGCCCCAAATTTTTATAGCGCCCTTACGATTTTCCATTATCCAAGAAAAGTCAAGATAGGATCCTTCATGTTATCCACTGGTAATACATGTCCGTCGCGATTCTCCAGTTGATAAAACACAGCTTTTAATAAATTAATTTTAAAAAAAGACGAAACTATGGCATAAATTTCTGAAATTTTTCTTGGACTTTACATATCATGATGTATATCATTCTCTCCTAATATTGCTACGCTATAAAGATCCAAGCACCAATAGTTACTCCTTTCATTGAAATGCTATTTTAAACGCATTAAATTGATTTCAAAGAAGGATTATTATAAAAAATAAAATAAAAAATAAATTCCCGTGAGATGGTGCAAAATTCATGAGGTTATAATGTAGATTTATAATGTAGATAATATGAAGTGCTATCTTCCTGTCGGTAACGACAATAATATAATCACCTTTGGAAGGTTCACTGCTTTTAATCTTCCATTTAATAATCTACCATACTATATAGAACTTTACAATATAATAGATAAATAAAACTCCTTGACGCATCTACAGTAAGGATTTCCAGGGTATAGATAGTATACATATGCATATGCACATAAAAGGAGTTCATAGATTTGCAATTACTATGGAATTACGCACACATATAATCCCTCTCTCTCTTTCTCTCTCTCTCTCTCTCTCTATATATATATATATATATACACACACATTTACAAAAATTCAACGATAACACTAGAAACATATTTTTACAGAAACACAAACATACGCACACACGCACACACATACACACCCACACCCACCCACACACACACACACACACACACACACACACATATATATATATATATATATGCATATATATTTATAACTGCTAAAGGTTACCATACGAAAAAGCACCATTTTATGCGAAGTCCTACACCCGGAGATCTTTTTATTTTAATTACTACTAATTTAAACACCTCCCACTCAGTCTTGAAGCGTTTATGCACGTCAGTTGACAAATAGTAGTATATGTATATATTAATCCCCTGATACTAATTCACATATGCTCCATCAACATGAAAGGATTTATTTTATCTGTATTCAATATTTAAAACTCCTATCTCTGACGATGGATTTCCGATTTGGTATATCCAGGCGCGAGCCTGTGGTTTTTTCACCTTCAACATATGACCTCAATCACAGCGAACTTCTGTATATACAGTTAATTTCTTTTTGAATAAATGTTAAACTCGGAATCAAATATATTCATAGATCAATATATTTACATCCGTACTCATATATATATATATATATATATATATATATATATATATATTTATCTGTACCAATTGAATATACGCCTATATCAATCAATTTTGCTTTTTCCTAAAATTATTTCTGAGAGAACTCTTCGCGTGAACTGTTTCTCTATTTATCCTTGCATTCTTTATTTTTGTATTTTATGACCAAAACTCATATTTCTTTGGCTTCATCTAATGCACTAACAGGCAAAAGCATAGAAATGCTAATATCTAGCATACCTATCTCATTATTTCGCAATCAGCTTTTCCTCTGATAAGAAAAATAAGGATTCTTTAAAACGCCGCGGATTAAGGATTACCTTACACAACAGCTTTGCAATATCCTCCCGAATTATAAAAACTAATTGTAAACTTCTAGTTTACAGTTTTTTTCCTACAATGATGTATATATATATATATATATATATATATATATATATATATATATATATATATATATATATATATATATATATACTAACATGGGAGGCCGGCGTTGCCTGGGTGTTTGGAGGTGTATGCTGAGCAAAAAAAACAAAAACAAAACGGTCAATTTTTTTAACTTTGCCCCCTATTATGACCCCTTAACATATATTGTTTTGGGCTCACATCGTGTCATCAAGTTTAATCCATGTCCAAGGGACCTATATCTAAAATTTTAAGTCTTTAGGCCAACAATTGTCGGAGGAGTTTGGTAGACTTCTAAAAGGTCAAATCGTTGAACTTTGACCCCTTAACAGTCAATATTCTGGCCAAAAATTGATTTCAAAGATTTTCTCAAAGCTTAGTACCCTGTATATTAAATTTCGAGTCTGTAGACTAAGAATTGACAGAGTTATTGCGTAAGGAAATGTACGCAGACAGACAAACAGACAGATAGAAAGACACGCTCACTTTTATACATATATATATATATATATATATATATATATATATACATATATATATATAAAGTGATAGAGAGAGAATGGAAAATTGAATGACGCCTTTCAGAATGGAAAAATCACTTCTATTTAAAAAATTTCCCAGCAAAAATATGTGCCTCGTTAAATTAAGGAAAGTCGGTTAAAAAAATATTAAGCCAGTGTGTAACAAAAGTCTTCACGTGATGTAATCAATGACAAAGTTTAATCGGATATTTGTTTCCGGTGACACTTTAAAGACATTTCATCATTAGGATGTCATGTGGGAGACTCGATTGCATAATCCAACTGCTCTGATCATGGCTGTTCGCCGCAAACTCTTTTCTGCATATTTCTCTCACTTCCCTGTCTACATTATGCAGTATATACCTACTTTCCTCCGTTTTAAATAGTGGTCGTGTATTTGAATGAGTAAAAAGGTGACACGGGGCATGTGCATTTTTACAGTGGATGTGTATATGTAGACACAAGGTCACCCGCACACACACATACATTTACACAACACACATTTATATACATACAAATATATATATATATATATATATATATATATATATATATATATATATTAGTTAATATATATATTAATAATATATATAATAATAATAATAATATATATATATATATATATATATATATATATATATATATATATATATATATATATATATATATATATATATAGGGTGACCCAAAAAACTGAGGACATCCAATTTTTTTTCTGAGCATTTTACAGTCAACGGAGAAAATAAGGCCAAAGACCCTAATGTTTTGAATATAATATACTAGTTGTGACCAAAGTTGCATTTTCTCGGATAAAAAACAAAACAAAAAAAAACCTCAGAAACGAGGCCTAATTTGAGTTTGGGCCCGTTTTTTGGGGGTCAGACTGTATATATATATATATATATATATATATATATATATATATATATATATATATATATCAATGGACTCGTATACATTCTCATGACAAAAATTGGTCAGTATATTGGCGTAAATATTATAATTACTTTTCTCGGTTAATATTTGTCCTAGCATGCATATGTTACCATGCCTCTGTCCAAATATTAATATTGTCAGAAATAAAAAAAAACAACTTATCCAGCATAGTTCAAAACATAAATCGAAGAAAGTTTGTTGGGTTTTGTTTTGATTTTTGTCAATATATTTGATATTGTCCCAAAGTTTCACATAAAGCATGAAAAATATGTTACATTTTATGATCTTGTATTTTATGATTATCAATAGCTGCATATCTACGCTTGTTAATCTTTCGCATATAGGCATAGACGTTTCCCTCTATTTCATTGTTACACTGCCTCGCTTTTATATTCTCTCGTTATTTTGCTCTCCCACAATAGCAATATCTCTCTCTTTTTCTGTCATTCCACTCTATCTCTCTTGCTCTTCCTTCCTCTCACTCTCTCTCTTTCCACACACACAAACACACGCATATATATATATATATATATATATATATATATATATATATATATATATATATATACAGAGAGAGAGATAGATAGAGAGAGAGAGAGGGAGAGTGCGACAAAAATATCCTACATTTTGAAATGCAATATACCTAGTTGCGCTGGTGCAGTTTCAAAGCAATCTATATATCTATAAAAGTGATTGTCTGTGTGTCTATGTACATTTCCCTACGTCATAACTCTGTAAATTTTTAGTCTACAGACCCGACATTTGATATATATATATATATACACATATATATATATATATATATATATATATATATATATATATATATATATATATATATATATATATATAGTATGGAGACTTGGGAAAGTCTTTATCATTCGTTTTCGGCCAGCAATTCGGCTGTTAAGGGGTAAAAGTTCAACGATTTGACCTTTGAGAACGCGACCAAACTCCTCCCCCAAATTACGTATAAACAATTGAAATTTTAGATATAGGTTCTTTGGACAGGGATCTAACTTTATAACTTGTTATAACATTTTAAGGGGCTATAATAAGGGTCAAAGTTTAAAAAAATGACCTCTGTAGTCTATACCAAATTACTCAGACAATTACTGGTCTAAATATTTGAAAGTTTACATAAAGGGTATTCAGAAATAGGGCAAGCTTTTTAACTTAGTTGGCTCGACAAGTTGAGCTACCAATATATAAATGTATGTATGTTTGCATGTCTGCCTTATACGTTTGGCAGAAGCGACAGATTTTTACAAGACCAGAATCGTTTGAAGCTCGTCCCTTCAGATGAAAAGCACCAAAAAATTTGCTAAAGACATTCATATCTTCACACTCAATTGGGTACTTTTCCACACTTCCTACAACAATTATTATTATTTTTTTATTTTTTTTTTGCTCAACATACATCTCCAAACACCCGGGCAACGCCGGGCTGAAATGTTATTCAGTAATAATTTGTATGGAGAGAACTGCATAAGTGTAGAATGCTTCTGGCTGTTCGATCATCTGGAAGAGCATATTGCCGTCCGAACCTGTGATGAACTCGGAAAGCTGTTTATGTTTCAGTAAAAGAATCAACATTCTTTCAAAAACATTTATATTGTAAAAGCACGGTATGCACCAATTCATCTATAGAGATGGAGTTTGAAATATGGGTAGTATTTATGCTGCACTCTATAAATATTAACATATATATATATATATATATATATATATATATATATATATATATATATATATAAATGAACATATCTATGTGTGTGTCTGTGTGTTTCTGTGTACATTTTCCTACGCAATAACTCTGTCAATTTTTAGTCTACAGACTCTAAATTTGAAATACATAGTACTGAGATTTGAAAAAAAATCGATGTGATCAATTTCCACCAGAAATGTGGCTTATAAGGGGTCAAAGTTCGACGATTTTACCTCTGAGAACTTAACCAAAGTTTTCCGACAATTTGGGGTCTAAACATTTGAAATTTTAGATAAAGGTTTCTTGCACATGGATCTAACATAATAACTTGATTTGCCCCCAAATCAATACATTTTAAGGGGTCATAATAGGGGTAAAATTTTAAAAAATGACTTTTTTCTTTTTTTTTGCTCACCTCAAAACAACCGGGCAACGCCGGACATCCATGCTAGTATATATATATATATATATATATACATATATATATATATATATATATATAACTACTTCATTTATTCACATAAATTTAATATACGAAAGTATAGATTTATGCGTAAACTTAAATTATTTACTTCAAAAGTGATCAATACGTAGGTAGAGCTAGTTAGTAATTTATAAAATATATATGGCGATTAAGCTACACTGAATATTCTGCGTTTCATCCAACTATAGGATTCGTCAGGCTTATGCGCGAATTCTGTCGTTGCTTCTTGTTTTTATATAAGTTGAGGATTTCTAGTTGGCCAATCAGCTTTCTAGTATCCACCGCGCCCAGTATCGTAGTTTATCAAGCAACAATACTTGCGAAAGAAAACCCGAATAACAAGAAATATTACATAGGCATGACTTCCTTAGATTTCAAAACCCGATACTATGACCACAAAAGCACATTCAAAAATAAAAAACACCGTATAAAAACAACACTAGCGAATAAATACTGGGAACTCAAAGAAAGCGGACATTCGCCGGTAGTCGAATGGAAAATAATGAGACAAGCTACCACATGCAAACATTTAGACGACCCATGTAAATTATGCCTCCATGAAAAATTTTCTATCCTGTACTTTAAAGAACCTCAAAATCTATAAAACTGTAGGCGGGAAATAGCAAACAACTGTGTTCACAAAATAAAACTTACTCTAGGATAGCGATACAAAATAGCTGTAAAACTGACAATAACAATAGAAAACAAACAAATAAATAAATTAAATAAACATGAATATACATAAACGATCACACACATATATGTATATATATATATATATATATATATATATATATATATATATATATATATGTATGTATATAAATGTGCATTATTGTGTACACATAGGTATATTTATATGTATAAAAAAAGGAGACGGCCACCTAAAACCACTAACCTAGTTCTAAAACAGATCCTGTGTTTGATAAAATGCATGCCCATTGGCGGATAGGAAGGGGCGCGGTGGATACTAGAAAGCTGATTGGCCAACTAGAAATCCTCAACATATATAAAAACAAGAAGCAACGACAGAATTTGCGCATAAGCCTGACGAATCCTATAGTTGGATGAAACGCAGAATATTCAGTGTAGCTTTATCGCCATATATATTTTATAAATTACTATATATATATATGTATATATATATATATATATATATATATATACATATATATATATATATATATATAAGCATTTTAGCCCCCGGCGTTGTTCGGATGTTTGGATGTGTATGTTGAGCAAAAAAAAAAAAACAAAAGTGGTAGTAGGAAGGCAAGCTCGAACCCGTACCCAAAGGAGGAAAAGAACGTGGTAAAACCTAACGTTTATTCTGTTACAATCACCGCCAAACCGGAAGCGACCTTTTTTTAAATTAAGGCTAGCAAATCCAAAGGGGAGGATAACTTTAAAAAATATCGGCGAAAAAAGTGCCCCTCCCTGTTGAAAAGTGCCTAGTTGAAGGGGAAGATATTAATGTTTTTAGCCAATTTATCGATATTTTGCGTATAAAAAGTCGCCCTTTAAAACGATACTGATCTTGGTAAACTCCGTCGAGTCTATTGAAAGTTTTAGGCAGACATGCAAACAGACACACGTACATTTATATATTGGTAACTAAACATTTTCGATCCAAACTGATGAAAAAGCTTGCCCTATCTCTGAATAACCTTTATGTAAAATTTCTAATATTTAGACCAGAAATTGTCTGAGTAATTTGGAAGAGACCGCAGATGTCAATTTTTTTAAACTTTGAACCCTATTTTGACCCCTTAAAATGTATTGTTTTGGGCTTTAATCAAGTTATTTAGGTAGATGTATGTCTAAGGAACCTATATCTTAAATTTAAAGTGCGTAGACCCAAAATTGTCAGAAGAGTTTGGTAAAGTTCTCCAAGATCAAATCGTTGAACTTTGACCCCTTAATCGCCAAATTTCTGGCTAAACACCGATCACACCGATTTTCCCAAATATCAGTACCCTGTATATCAAATTTCGAGTCTGTAGACTAAAAATTGACAGAGGTATTACATAGGGAAATGTACACAGACACACAGCCGTTCACTTTTATTATATATAGATATACATATAGTTGAGGTGCCAAACAGCGATTAAAATAAACAATTTAATTTAATTAACATTGTATAGGAAGATTTTAAATGCCATCGCAAAGAAGAAAAAAAATCTCTTGGATGAACTTTGACCACGTATCTTTTGTTCTCTCCCGTATGGCATCTACATTAAAACAAAAGAAATCATATTCAGAACGTTCAATAATATCAAATCCTTCGTTATTTTTTATAGTGAACATTAGTAAAATGCATTATTATCCATGCAATTTTTTCTGTGTGTTTTCTGATTGCTGTATTTGTTTTCATTAACTTTAAATATATCCCTGTATATTTCTATGCACACTATTTGTACAGGTGTACTTATATCAGGGTATAGCATGTACACTCATCGTATAATGACAATGCATTTAAAATTATTAATCATATCCTTCTAAACGAATGGGCGCTTGTGCCTACGGTTTCCAAAGTTATTGTTGGCAATGTCTAAACCAGTTGAGTTAACTTTGTCAACTTCAGATATTACGTGTCATTCTTCTTTTATTATGACATCATTTCATAGACATATTATATTCAAACTCAAATATGTATAATAATGACAGGCTAAACTTGAATTTTCTCCCTGGACAATACTCTGAGCGACATCTCTATATCCGTCAGAGATGTTTCTAAACTTATTTTGTAACTTTATTCCAGCAAATATCTATCTCAGACAACATTCCAATTATTGTCTCCAGAAAGCGTCAACAAGAACTGGTTCCCATACTAAAAAAAAAAAATTGTTTAAACTTTACTTCAACAGTTAAATGCTACTCAGCATCATCAGAACCCCGTCATCTATCTGTACATAAAAATACGGATGATTAATGTTTTGCATATTAGTACAAACCGTTCAGCTTCCCGCGTATTATAAGTAAATCGCTCGAGTACTTGAGAAATAAGGAAGTTGTATACCACCATAGATACCACACTATTCACCGACATGCAATAAGTTTTTTCTCATTACAAATGCTGACTCTATTATCACACTGGATCAGAAACTCTATTGATAAAGTGCTTCGATTAAAGAGTACTATCTCCTGACATATGAAAGGAATTCGATAGGATCTGGCACATAGATTACCAACACCCGAATAGCAGGAAATCTCCATTAAACCCTTAAATCTCTTTTCCTTAAAAGGTATCTTATAGTACGGCATACATAGGCATAAATCTGAGAATCGTGTGTCAGCTGCCATGCTTCAAGAATCCATACTAAGTACAATCCACATCCTGATCTTTATCAACGTCCACCAAAATCACACTTTGCTCATTCGTACACATCTATGCAGACAGTACTATCATCTATGGTAACATTTTAAAGACCGACAAAGATCAGGATCTTTGGTTTAATTCTCCTCTGACTTGAGGTGTGTAGTATAATGGGGTAAATTATTGCTTGTAGCCGTCGATACCTCAAACCCAAACTTCACCACCAACGCTCATATACTCTATTTGCCTAAATGAAATTGATCAGTCCCTGCTTTATTTAAGCGCACGATTTTTACAGACTTCAGACACTCAAAATTACACATGGTCAAAATTTGAAGTCCTAAATAAAATATGTTGCTTAAATCACCAGAAAAAAGAGGATCGTTTTAACGCCTAAGAAAGTATCTCATTCTCCATTTAATCATTTACAAAAGCCAAATGTGTCCTGGGATTAATTAATATGGTCACGTCTATGAAGGAACTCCTAAAAGTACTGTTCCTTGCATCGACAGGGTAAACATCAGTATTTGAAATTGATTGAAGAACTTATTTTCTCTATTCTTCTGAAAGATACGCGTTGTGATTTCATATCTATTATATCCTTAATTTTATTGTAGGTGCTCTACGTAGAAGCAATTTACGGTATCTCCTCGGAATACGTTCGAAAAAAATAATCGCCTAGCTATAGCAACTTCCCCTCACTCTCTATCTGTGCCTAAACACTAAAAAAAGGATATCATGAGCTGAATTTCTTTCCTATGTAAACAACGGTAGCGTGTTTTGCTTACCGGCTGATTCTTACATAGTACATGGTTTAAATCTAATGTAACTAAAATCTTATCGAATCGTCCTCTTAAATAATATAGAGGTGTAAAATTTTCTGCTATAGCTGGATTTTGTTATTTAAACTAAACGTAGCTCCTATCCTAGAATGGTTTCCGGATTTGATAAATGATGTCCTTTCGAATATATATATATATATATATATATATATATATATATATATATATATATATATATATATATATATATATATGTGTGTGTGTGTGTGTGTGTGTGTTTGTGTGTGAGTGTGTGTGCGTGTATGTAGTGCGTGTGCCGGTGCGTGGGTGTAAAATAAATTTCCAAATTGCAAAAAATCTAGCTTTCTTAGTTGGTCATTCAGTATTTTTCAAAAGGTAACCATTAAAATATTGTTTGGTATCGCGACTAACAAGTCTGTAAAATTATGGTTTTGTTGCGTTTTTCTTCAGGCACTCATTAATTTTTTCCCCTTAAAGAAAACAGTATTTGGAACATTTTCTGCAATGCAGCCGACAGAATCT
Source organism: Euprymna scolopes (assembly GCF_053919585.1). NCBI lineage: Eukaryota > Metazoa > Mollusca > Cephalopoda > Sepiida > Sepiolidae > Euprymna > Euprymna scolopes. The sequence goes on from NC_136501.1 coordinate 42,003,668, forward strand.
GTCATTTTTCCTAGTAAGAAAAATTACAAAAGCAGTGTATTTGATTATACAATATACAGTTTTATTCGTATTATTGTGAATAATTTGTGTTATATTTATATATTTATTTTATTTTATTTTTTTACACTTGGTTATTTATTTACTTTATATTCTTCGTGTCAGACGTTTATAATGAGGGTGTGTCTGTGCGCATATATGTATATATATATACATATATATACATATATATAATTATTTTTTTACTATAATAATTAAATACCTTCAGACACTAGTGTTTCATCCTTTCGGGATTCTTCAGTGCAGGGTGTCACGATTACTACCAGTCGAACGATTCGAACCCCGCGACACGAGCCATCTCTGGCTCGATAATATATATATATATATATATATATATATATATATATATATATATATATATATATATATATATGACAGCCCCTTTAAGAAATTCATTTCTTATCGTTGAGCACTTTCAGTTGAATTAAAGTCGGTCAACTTAGCTCTTATGCATAGATCATTGTATAACGATTAGATCACTTTCTGACTAACGTAAATGAACATTTAAAATTAAAATGTTTAAATTCAACGCTATTTCACGCGGTTAATGGTAGCCGAATGGATAAGGTCTCCGCTAATAGAGCCAAGGATGTCTCGTGTTGCGGGGTTCGAATCGTTCGAATGCTATGTAAGCATTTCTCGCTAAGTTTGCGCCTCCTGGGACTCACCCTGGGCTAATTACAGTGCCTGCGATAATCCCATTCCAAACCATTATCCAACCACCACTTTTTGGCGCCTTAAATGCTGATGACGATGTCGTCTTTCTTGGACCCATTTTTTGCTCCAGCCATCTGAGTCATTAAGAGTGGCAAACACTTCGTCCGTGAGCAAAACTTTGGAAACATTAATTTTCATGTTGTCCTCTGCCCATTTCAGTAGGTTTTATATATGATGTTGCTTTAAAAGACGCGTTGCCACAGGCTTAACAGACTTTGCCACTTCTTTGAGAAGGAGACATCTAGTACTTTTTGAGACATTCTTCAATCCGGCTTTGCCCAAGACTTCTCGACTTGTCTGCCCAGAGTTTTTAACAACTTTCCGTTTCATTTGGAGTAGAGAACGGAGTGAAACAGCTCTAGTTTTATCCTTATCAGCTACCTTACGTACCTTCTAGGATCCTTGACAATGTACTTCACAGTTTGATGATACCTTCCTATCATGTTCGATATTTCGCGGGTAGATTTACCTTTTGCTAGCTGTTCTGTAATAGCACTCTTTTCAGAACTACTCTGACCACATTTACGACCCATTTTATTGCCAAACCACACTGTTGATACACGCCAAATACCGTGGATTAAGCAATTAAGATGGCAAGTTGTTTACATTGGGCGAAGCAGTACGAACATGTCACAAATCGCGCATTGCCAACGTTTCCGGAGATTGTGATACGAAACTACCGGTAAGTTTCTAGAAGTGGTCAAAACATATTATGCCGTAAATAATTTGATAAGCAGTGTATGTACCATATAGAATAGAACGTTTAAAATAAACACACAGGTATTTACTCATTTAAAAAGTGCTTACATATAGGAGCAACATTTACATCTCTAGTATCCCACTATCCAGTTAGTTAAAAGAAAATTTGTGTCATTATTTATATGTGACTAATATTGCAAGAAGTTGAATTACATATAAACATATTAACTGTACATTTCTATGTATGTGAGTATATATGAACATGTATATATATATATATATATATATATATATATATGCATATACATATGTCCATATAAATAAATATTTACATATATACATATGTATAAATATATATATATATATATGCAAACATATATATATATATGCATATATATATATATATACTGTATTTTTACATAAGCAGTAATATGTTCCTACAAAGTCCTGAGAATGTTTCGCTCAGTCTGCTACTAGTAACTACACACGTATTCATTCGATACAGCTAATACAGAAAGAACATTTTCAATGAAAATATTAGGTCTTCTTCCTAATAAGGGGTTAAACTTAGGAGTTTTTGTCAGATAATTTGAAATATAAGATTAAATTTTATGCATGCACGACCCAGTAGAGGCGTACATTTGAATTTGTTGATATACACGAACGGATGGGGCGTATTCGTATGCGTGTGTGATAGCCGCTTCAATTCCTAAACATTAGTGTGTTTAGGTCCTATTAGTGGGGGACTGTGAGTTTTTGTTTATATTGGCTAGAATCTTTATGTTGTCAAAAAACGTACGACTTGCGTTGCCGTTTTCTTTATCCCTGCCCTACTAAAAGTAGGGTAATTCATATGTTCGGTGCAAACTTTGCTTTCTTATAAGGTCTATCGCCTTAAGAGGTATCTAATTTCTAGTAGCTAGATGATCGAAACATGCTCATGAATGTGTGGCAACATATTCCTGCTTAATGTAAAACATATAAAAATATATCCTACTCAACTTCGGTATTGAACAGTAGAGATAAACCTCCTTAACACTTAATTGGTTTTTAACCTCGTGAATACAATTAACTCAAATTATAATTATAAAGATATAGATACACACGTGCACGCACACACACCAGCGCGCTCAGGCACACACACATACACACACCCACACACACATATATATATATATATATATATATATATATATACACACATATGTATATATATATATATATATAAAACTGAAAGTCCGTGTGTGTGTAGGTGTGCGTGTGAGTGTGTGTGTGTGTCTGTGTGTGTGTGTATGTCTGTCTGGTCACGAATAAGCTCCTATATGTTTGCCTATTTAAAAAAAAAACTGATTACATATAATGATAGAAGATGTATCGAGACACAGGTATGGGTATGTTTTCTCTGGCATAATGATGATTCATTCAAATTGCGGGGTCTGCATACGCCCCTGGTTCACAAAGTATGGAAATAAACAAATGTAAAAATTAATAAAAAAAAACTTCACAAGTGTTTTTGATATAGATGTACCCAATAATACATTGATAAGTATTGTTTAACTTATATAAGGATGGTATAATAACATTGTGGGGTCTGCGTTCGCGGCTGGCTTCCATAGAATGGAAATGGGCTCACACTTAAATAAATACTTTTTATATCTATCTGCGATAGTATACTTTTATAAATGTGAACAGGAATGGTAAAATAAATTATGGTGTTTATCTATTTTACTTTTACTTTCATCATATTTTGGTTTGGTTTTGATATCTCCAAATTCGAAGCTATCTCTTTACAACCCTTCCTTTTCATAACCTATCATATTTTCATAAATCAGAGTCCATATTCTGTAGGCTGTTTTGAACCCAGTCAACGACGGGTACTTTTGCTAGTATATATATATATATATATATATATATATATATATATATATAGATAGATAGATAGATAGATATAGATGTATATAGATATATAGATATAGATATTCATTCTTTAAACATAGCTATCCACTCACAAGTGTTTCGTCGTCTCCGACTCATGAGTGTGGCTGAATATATATATATATATATATATATATATATATATATATATATATATATATACATACATACATACATACATACATATGCATATAGATGTGTATACGTTCATGTGCGTGTTATATAGCAATACAAATTCCTAAACAGATCGAACGAATAATTCTAGCGTAGAATGTTAATGCCCAAATAATTCTCACGGTCATTTTTCCTGGTATCGTTAACCTATGCTACTATAGAATCTTGGAAATGCGTTATATTATTTATTATGTATTTTATATTGTAAGTATTTATCGCATTATTTCGAATTCGTGAAATATTCAGTTCTGTCTCCGTGCTTACTAAATATCAGTAGATGTTTCGCAATTTCGATGTGGCAGGGACATCTCCTGAGAATATTCTAATTTACCCTATACGTGCTTCCGGGTTGCACTTGCTCGCACTACCGGGTTCATATTTGCACTCTATCGCCCACACAACAGTGGAGTTACTACCTTTAAAAGCATATCGGAGAAAATTGACAACGCCCTATCTGTACCCCTCAGCAATCATTGACGTCCGTAGGGACTTCAATGTTCACAATGTCGAATGGTTAAACCACTCAAAAAGACCGATGACGACGGGAGGTTCTGTCACGATTTTTCTATTGATTATGACTTCACTCTGATTCCTCATGAACCCACCCGTGTCGCCGATCCTGAGAGCCACTAGGCAAATCTCTTAGACCTTAATCTCACAACTTGCCTTGAGCTATGTTCATCACCTTCTGTCTCCACTGGGATCTTCTAGTTTGTACTTATAAATTATGAAAATAACCATGATATTTCATCTCATTAATATCGTCCGATACGTTGGCTAGAGAATGATGCAATAATGTTATGTAAGGTGCTTTAATCCTAATTCTTATGAGCTTGATATATCCTTATAAAATGGGTTAAATATAATTTCCTTGTTACAACAAAAACATCAGTAGCTTATATTCTTTCTTATCTTAATCACATTATCAGCGTTTTGTTCATTAGATTCTTTGCATAAATAGCAACGCTACACTTTTAACTACATATTATTAGAAACTTAGAGTCACGTTTTTAAATATAAAAAAGAACATGTTCACAAAATTAGAATGCGAAGAGGGTGCAAAACTAATATTTTTCTCTCATCTTGTTTGTAAAGACAAAAAAAAATACAAATTGAAAATAATCAGTAATCATTATTTTTGAATAATCAATTAGACATGCACCTGTGTTTCCTAATTACTACGCGCAGTATCGATTATAGATCGACCGAATAGATTGTGCTAGGAAGAAGTGTGTGTGTGTTTTTACCTAGATATCCATGTGCTTTCCCTGTAATAATAAATAAGAACACATACTAATACACCCGCATTATGTTCTACACGCGTACACGCACACACACATATATATTACATGTATATATACATACATTTATGTATGTACATATATTATATATACATTGTACACACACTTTTACCCCTCACACACACACGCGCACACACACACACACGTATATATATACATACGAGGGGCGTGCAATAAGTAATGCCCCTGGCCCACTTCCCAGAGCAGTAGAGCAATGAAACTTGGCACACTTATTAATCTTTCTCTACATAGAAAACACACAGAGTTATGCATTTCTCCCATCGTTTGATGCAGCTCTGGAGACCGTTATTGTAGAATACTCCAGGTTGGTCCTCCAACCACGACGTGATTTCAGAAATCAAGGCTGCGTCATCTGGGAAACACTTTCCTTTAAAAAAAGATTCTGGCTGCGAAGAGGTGAAAGTCAGAAGGTGCAAGGTCAAGAGAGTAGGGAGGATGGGAAAGGATTTGATAACCACACGCCCATGCTTCTGATCTGGCGACATGCGAGTTGTGGACCGGAGCGTTGTTCTGCAGAAGAAGGGTAGGTTTGCTGATCTTACCCCACCTCTTTATTTTGATAGCTTCCCTTAATTTCCTCAAAAGTGAAGCATAATAGAATTCTGTACTTGTGGTACCCTTTGCCAGGAAATCTGTCATTACTACTCCACTCAGTCTTGATCCCAGAAGACTGTGAGCATGTCCTTGCCAGCAGAGGGCTGCACTCTTGCCTTCTTTGGAGGTGGTGAGTCCAAGTGCTTCCACTCCATAGACTAGGCATTGGTCTCTGGATCAAAGTGATGGCCCCAGGTTTTCACCTGTGTAATCAGTCTTTTGAAAAACTTTGACTCATCTTCTTGGGCCATATCCAAATTCATCCTCGAGCACTCGACGCGTTCTCGCTTCTGGAATGGTGTGAGCAACCTGTGAATCCATCAGAAAGACACCTCATTCATATGCAAATGGTTATGAATGATAGTTTCCACAGACCCTGTACTAATCTTGACATCTTCGGCTATTTGGCGAATATTAATGTGCGGGTTTTCAAAAAGAGCAGCCTCAATTTGATGGACAGATGCCTCATCAATAGCATAAGGGGCGACCAGGTCTGGGAGCTGTTTCTACAGACTTCCGGCCATGTTTGAATTCAGGATGCCAGCGTGTTACAAGGTCATATGATGGGGCATTATCACCATGTGTTTCTTTCATTTAATCGAAAGTCTCCTGTGGTGTCCGTCCTTTCAAATACAAAAACCGGATCACTGCTCGACATTCAACAGACACCATTTCACACGTGACTCAGTTCAAACACCTGTAAAACAGAAACCACAATTAGTTCAGAGCTGTAATTTGTACACAGAACCCGTAGAGATATAAATCATTGCACATGCAAAATTTCAGCTAGATGAGACAACTGGAAGTGGGTCAGGGGTATTACTTATTGCACGCCCCTCGTATATATATATATATATATATATATATATATATATATATATATATATATATATGTGTGTGTGTGTGTGTGTGTGTGTATATATTATCACTATAAGAAATTGAGGACTGAAATAAGATGATCTCTAAAAATTGTAACTTAATCTTTTGTTTTTCAGTGATTATTAAAAATCTCGACACATCCCCGTGTAATTTTATGTGTTCCACCTATAAATTAAGCAACATCTTGATGAATGTTTCAAAATAATATGTGCATTCTGCATTTGAAACAATTTAAACAGGCAATATTGATATCACTGTATCATCGCCGCATCTTATTATAACACGAATGCTATGCAAAGTTAGCTATATCGACCCAGCAATCTCCAAGAAATCTTACAGAGTAAATGTGCTACATTGAAAAAAAATAATAGCAAACAATACATACTGAACTATGAAGTTACAATTTAAAATAATGTCCGAGAGAGGATCGTTTTTGTTTAGTAGTTAAATTTGTGTTTACATTAAACTTCGAATATTTTCCTGTCAATACTGTGGGGTAAGCAGGAGACAGGGATTCCAGTCTAGTAATTCAAAGAAATACTCTCTTAAAGTAAATAACTGTCCAGTATCTAAAAAAAACCCTTCAATTAGGGCTGGGGTTTTACTGCCTGCTGATTTGGTCGTGAATGTATAAGTTTAAGGGGTCTTATGTTCAATGGTTTCCTAAAACTACACTACATTAATGTTCTTGTAAAGTAGACACAGGGTAGTCATATATCGCCGTTGGAACTGAGGTTGGATCTTGGCTGATAGTGCCAGACCTATTAGATTGAGGACTATTTTTTGGACACTATGTAAAAGTGAGAGAGCGCGCAACAAAGAAACTTATGGTAGATAGGCAGATTCACTATAACAATAATATTCCATGCACGGCGTTTTCTTTGTAAAGGTAGGGTCCTAAAAATATCGGATGCACGAGCATTAGGGGGACCGAATACGAACTTAAAACTTACAAAAAAGTGACAGGGGGACAATATGTAAATTTGGCAATTGATTTCTAAAATCAGTTTAACACTAGTTATGATGATTAATAAACATTACTTGAATTAATCTATTTTTATAAGTTGGTGTCAAGATAGCGACGTAACATTTTTGCGGATCTTGAAGGCAGGTGTCTTACATAGACTTCTTGCAATTCAGTAACGGTCACCCGTCTTTTATAAAGTAGACACAACAAACATGTTGGTGAACTAACAAAAATGCTTCGTCAACGTGATTATGTCGTCTATTTTGGTCGAAACACTTCCCGTACTTTGGCAAGTCTGTCCTACGAGTGCATAAAACCTAACAAAATTCTTAAGCTTTTTCAACCTTGCAACTAAGTACACAACCAAAATGTATGTATATATATATATATATATATATATATATATATATATATATATATATATATATATATATATATATATATATACCGCCGTTGGAACTGAGGTTGAATCTTGGCTGATAGTGCCAGACCTATTTGATTGAGGACTATTTTTTGGACACTATGTATACTGGGTAGAGCACTGTCGTAAATAATCTCACCCGCTACTTAATTGGCTGAAAATGCGAAGCTCGTTGTTTGTTTGTTTACGAACAAACGATTTGAGCACTATAAAGGTGGTGGCGGGTGTCTATTCAAATAGACATTCCGACGACTTATTTACGGGCGTCAATTCCGTGGTCGAGTGGGAGAATCGCCAACTGTCAACAAGACGGTTCTAGGTTAAATCTTTGGCTTGGGAGAGATGCTAGAATAGCAGCACTGGTAAGTTGTGATACAACGAAATAGGAATGTATGTCGATGACGACAACGAAACAGGACTGTATGTCGATGACGACAAATATATTATATATATATATATATATATATATATATATATATATATATATATATATGTGTGTGTGTGTGTGTGTGTGTGTGTGTGTGTATGTGCGTAGTAATATGGGAGTTATTCAATCAGAAGATATAATTTAAGTAAATATAAAAACTGTTTGTATCAATACTACTACATATAATTATTAGTATTATACTCCTTATAACCGTCTCCCAAACAGCGTTTATTAATTATAGCCATACAAAAAATAAATCGTAAAATTGCTTACTTTAATCGAATTTTCCATTCCTGGTGTAACTCATGGCATTACATATCTTATTTTAAAGACTAGTCATAAATAAATTTATTACAAGAATGGCACGGAAATATTATTTTCAACATAAATGACATGAATTAATAAACGATATACACTCATATAACTAAACGTATAATAGCAAATTAGATGAATTCTTCTGTAACATTCATTGCAACAAAAGTTTATCATAATATTTACATAGTGTTATATGTACGAAAAAGAGGATATTAGAACGGTATTGGATGTCTTACGAGGTGTAAATGCACCTGAAATTATATCAAAACTATAAAGTTCACTTAAACACATAGGTGTGTTTCATTGTTTTTGCACCCTAGATTTTCGAGACTTGAATTATTTACAACAAGTATAAGTATACAGTTTTGCATTAGGGAGTATTTTAATATTTTTTTTTACTTATAACGGTAGCCCCCACTGTTGTGACACACAGTGTAATCTTTCTTTAAAATAGAAACAACTTAGCAAGATAAATATGCGTTTCTAGTCTTATTTGGGGAAAATATGTCAGTATATATATATATATATATATATATATATATATATATATATATATATATATATACTGACATATATATATATATATATATATATATATATATATATATATATATATATATATATGCAAGACAGAAGATTGTCAACACCCTGCAACTTCGCTGCAGCACAGTAACTAAGATCATTGATTATTTTTAAATAGCAGGATCCACTTAAAACACGCATCGGGTAAATAGTCCAAAGTATTTAGGTACACATACTTAGCGTTACACCCAAATGCTTTCTTTGAAATATCTGTCTCCCACTACTGTTAGAATTGCTGAACAGAATTAAGAGCTGGAGCGCAGTCTGTTAATGCTCAGACCATACGCTGCACTGTACACCAAATTGATGTTTACACCTGTCACCTCAGGTGAAAGCCTCTTCTAAAGATGATGAACAACAACTACCGTAAACAGTTTCCTGATGATATGTTAACACGGCGAATGGATTGCTGTTACTATGCCCTATGGGCTGATTAGATGATTTTTTTTTGTTTTTTGATTTTGATGGCTTCAAGCATGTGTGACGGACAGTTGAAGAGAATAAAGATATGTGTGTCATGGCTAAAGTCAAGCATTGTGGTGGGAATGTTATGGTTGTTAGTTGCATGAGGGTTAAAGGTTTTGGAGAGCTAAATTTCATTTAAGAGAAATATTAACTCTAACATGCACTATAAAATTCTGCAGCAACGAATGATCCCCTCCCTCCAGAAACTGGTTTGCAGAGCTGTGTTTCATCATGATAACATTCCCAAGGGAGTTAAAACCGTTCTTGATAAGGATGGCGGCCACACAAAATATTGATAATTGGCAAAGTGTACTTATTTTGCTGGGATATATTTAGGTTTTAATGGTTATATTTTAAATTATTTGGAGAGAAAAATAAACAAACCGTATTATCTAAGCACAAACTACTAATCATTTTGTCAAAGTGTCATATTGTCGGTGATATCCTATGAACGAGCATACTTAAATATCTTAAGAAATATGAGAAATATATGTGTGTGTGTGTGTGTGTGTGTTCAGTGTATATCTTTGGATACCCCTGTTATGTAATAGCGGCGTTGAAATTGTTCGCTCTTCATCTCAGTTCAGTAAGAATTATTAATTTTTTGGTTTGTCAAATCGATTATAGTCAATCTTCATTGTCAAATATATACGATATTTTCCTCACTGTTATTTACTAGTCGGTGATGTTTATAAAAAATGCGCAAAGCATAATTGCAATTTATTGTTAGGCATTATGCGAGTCGATTTTTAGCACCGGGAGTAGGACGATGTTGCCTGTCCCGACGTAATTATAACTTTAACGTGTATTACTGTTTTCGTTTACTTTTTCTCTAATTTGATCACTGTCTTTTACCCGTTTCTCTTTCTCGTTCTCTGGTTGTACTTTTTTGTTTTAAATATATAAGAGGAATATTCAATCTCATCACTCTTTATTATTTTGATTATTATTCATATAGTTTTTACTATTCAGCATTTGCTCTTTGTATATGTAACTGGTCGTTGTCTTTATATCTTATTCTTCCTCTCGTAATATCAGTACAATGACTTTTTGCTACTACTACTGCTTCTGTTTCTCTAGAAAATTCTTTTCATACTACTACATTCTTACGGTTATCTTTTACTCATCGTTCTGCTTATTGTTTTGTATTGGCTTTATTTGGCTACGATTTTTGTTCTGTGTTTTTCTTTCTACTCTGTAATGTATTCATTTTCTTCCGATTTTCGTCTTTGTTGGTATTTTCATTTCAGATATGGCAATTTAGTTTATTTAGGTAGTTAAACCAAACAAATATGATTTTCTAGAGATACGGTGAAAACCATCAATTATCATTTTCCAAACTGAGCCTAATCTTTAGCTAGACATCGAATATTAAATATATTGGATGCACAAATTGTAGTGTAAAATGAATGGCAGTTTGGATAGGTTTCACCATAGAAGTGTTAAATTAATGGCATTTAGGATACCTTAAATATATGTGAATTGATATAACAAGAAGTTTAACATAGTCATGGTAAAATGAAAATTATTTGCTATTTTAAAAGAACATTAAACCGGTTACAAGATGCTCAGAAATATTAACCATCAAAATGTGTAAAGCGGGAAAAATAAAAAAAAAACGGAGAATTTAAAAAAAAATATATGTTTTTCAATAAGTTATACACTTTGGGTAATTATATTTCAACATAAAAATCTTAATAAAATTAATGGGATAATAAAAGGAGTTCACGTTTCCAAGTATATTTAATGTGATTGTTAGTTTTTATTTCATATTCTCCTTTATTTTAACATCATTCAAAATAAATATGCTGTTAATATATATATATATATATATATATATATATATATATATATATATATATATATAAATGTCGCAAGGTTACTTTAAGAAGAAAGTACATATACGTGTTTAACTTAGTTTTGTTAATTCTAATTAAAATATTGCTTACAAATGTTCATTTGATTGAGAAATAATTATGATGTTTTTTGACGTATTATGCACTGTCTTTTTTTTCTATCCAGGGTTTTATTTTGTTTTACTTCTCAAAGAAGCGATATTAATCCTTCGACATAAGGGGGTAATTCTTTTAATCATATCTCCCATAAAAACCTTGGGGCATTGGACAGCGAAACGCTTATGCCCATCCCATTTAGACGATAACGGTTTGTAGAATTATGAACCCAGGTAACAGGAATTTAATTCCATAACAGAGAAGTTTAGAGAAAGAGAAATAAGGGAAAATGTTTCCGGGTCTCAACAATGAGTATTGTGGGATCTTAACTCTTGTCGAGGGTGAAAAGGCTAGCAACTCATCAGATAACTTTTCGTTAATTATCTGCAAAACCTGTACACCGATGAAATATTGGAACAGGTAGTGGAGCTTATTCGATATTGTAATATCCACTAGATTTGGACTCTCTTTTAAAACGCCGTAGTCAGGGTTTAACGGGAGTTGGCGTTAACTTAAGGCGATGTAATGACACGTTATTATTTTGATGGTATGCTACTTACAGATAAACAACTGGTCTTTGATACTGACAAGAGATATTGATATTTTGTAAGAAATTATACATTATAGAAATGGCAAAAAATGTTACTAGGTAAACGAGTTTAGTTTTTAGATTCCTTCCAAAATGAGGAAAGTTGTAATGAACTTTGATGAGGTAAAAGAAGGTAATACGATTAAGTTTTCAAATCAACGCTTCAAGGTAAAATATGATTTATTGTTCTGCCATTGCATCGTACTAGGTTTCATTAACATGGTGAATCCGGAAAGACCAACGCGCAAGGGATTCATTTCAGATACCGGCTCTTGTTCTGATGAATAGACGTTTGAATGTTGCTTATAATTTCTATTGTTATGTAATTTTAGCATTGTAACTCGTTCGCGGTAGATGCCGCAGAAAGGAAATAATAATTAAGATAACGCAATGCTTTCATAAATTGATCATTCGTAATTCTCTTTTGGGATTTCCACGATTTCTTTTTTATGAGTGTAATTATTTTCTCTGGCAACATTATTTGCACAAAAATGAATAATTTATCATCGTTGCTACTTTCTTCTTTTTAACAATTTTCTGAACATTTTTCTTTTGAGGGAGCTTATTTTATCCTTGATGAACTGTTCTGCGTCTTTTACATTTCTATTCATTCTAGTTGGCTCATGCATCCGTATTTTTCTCTTTGCATCTCATTGTATAATTTCTACTACACTTTTTTTGCATAATATTTTCCTCCAGTTTCTTTTTTTGTTCCCCAGCTTTTTTATTTTCCTTTTTCTGTGGTTCTTTCTTCTTTCATTTGTTCATATTATTATTATTATTATTATTATTATTATTATTATTATTATTATTATTGTTATTATTATTATTATTATTACTATTACTATTACTATTACTATTATTATTATTATTACTATTATTATTATTATTATTATTATTATTATTATTAACTATGATTCGTCACTCAGGTATACAGCATATATTACTTACTGATAACAACCCGAAGTCGTCCATGGATGTAAAGTAGTTACAAGTATTTGGAGCTATCTCTTACTTTCGTCCTCTTCAGGTAGACTTTAGAAATGAAATTGCATTATAGCAACGGCCGCTTACTGTTGACATTTCGTGGGCGATAGTCAGTGGAATTTATGTGAAAATAAATCTCCTCAACGGAGGAGTAGATTTCTAACTGACCCAATAGAGGTCTGCTTGGTGATTTCTCTTCTCTCTTTTTTCATTCTCCTTTACCCTTCTTCGAATATCTGGTGTGATGCCAGTCTGGGGCAGAGATGCCCCTTTTATCTTTTATTTTATATTATGTTACTTTATTTTATTGGGAACGCTGTTTTCTTTAGCAAACAGATTCCGCTTTCTGCTTTCTTTGTTCCCTATGATGTTAGCCTGTTTATTGTTGTCTTCTATTGCACTATTTAAGTTTTTAGTTAGTGCTAGTGGGTTATAATCAGAAAGATCGAGGTCTAATTTAATACTATGTTTAATACAGTTGTATGTGCAGCTTGCTAGGTGTGCATGAAAATGCATGGGTATAACATAACTGTTTCTACCGTTAATATATGATCTACATAGTATATCAAATTATTTCTAAGTAAATAAAATTAAATAAATTATAAAATAATAAAAATAAATTCATGATATTCACTCCTATATAATATTTTAACTGCAGAATTTCTCTGAACCAAAGTTTCATGGGTTTCCCATAACGGATGTCGCCTAGTAATTAATTACGTCTTGGCTATTAGCAACTATGTTATGTAATACTCGAACAAAATTTTAGACGCATAAAATAATCTTTCTATTTCCCGATTCGAAAAAATATCCGTTTCTAAAAATCAGCTCATTCTGATTGGCTGTGATCCGACTTTCCTATTATTCTGGAATCATCTTTTTTCATACATAAATACCAAATACAAACATAATAACTGCTCACAAACAAAAATTAAAAACTGAGAACCTAACACTTACCTATGCACAAAGTGCCTACCCGCCACTATCCCCTCGCCAAAAAGCCCTGAAAAAAACAAACAATACTTACCGGTAGAATTAACTTTTTTTTTTGTTTTATGTAAACTTTAACCTCAGCTGCATTTTCACAATTTTCGTTCAAATTACGACTATTATAGGTTTCGATTATGCTGAATAGGACAATCTTATTTAAAATTGACAGAGACAAATACTTTTTTTATATATGGACCTGAAATATGCCCTGTTAATCAGCGGCCGGTAGATTTGTACGCAAGTGCGATAAACACATCTACGTCACTCCAACCGACACTGCCATCACTAATTTTTCTTGGTTGGTAGTATTTGAAGATAGGTATCCTGACAACGAATATCAAGTTAAAATTTTGGCACAGATATGTTGGCAATCTCCTCATAAAATGAGTGGTATATTTCGAAAGCCCTTTTTAACATAACAGTGTCCATTCTGAAAGCGGTTCTGAACTTTGGGATATCGGGATTGTCTATTGCAAAAGCCGTTCTTCACATGAGGAAGTGCGGGGTGTCTACTTAAACCCCTAGTCTTAACATGAGGCGATTGTGGACGTCTATTCCGAAAGCCGTTCTTAACCCGAGGAGGTTGAGGTTTGGCTACCAAAAACAACCGTAGTTTATTTTTTTAAGAGAGGTGTGCTTCCACCAAGCAACGCTGATTAACGGATCATGCTAGTTAATACTTATAACGAAATGGTATTATTTAGATACACACAAAATATAATACAAATACAGCAATTTTAATGCCTATTTTCTGCTTACCAGTTGCAAAAATGTCACTCTTGTTCCGTTTTTATAATTTTGTTGGGTTTTTTTACAACATTATTTTAGTTTACTTTATTTTGGAACAAAGATAGGTTATTATCGAAAATATTTAGGATACTATGCTAGTAATATACAATAGTAAGTTCATATTTATTGTTGTATTATTTAAAACTAAATATACGAAGATTTATAAACTCTAAAACGTTTTCGTCTGTTTAGCTCCTTTGTTCATACGTCAAATAACTCCATCTTATTTCTTGCGTTAACCCGTGGTTATTTTCACTCTTACATAATTGTTTGCCATAATGTATCCAATTAAAACCCCTTTTCTTTTTAGTTATATATGTATATGCGTGCGTGAACAATATATTTTCAATAAATATACTGACACCTACAAGTACTAGTGTTTCATGTTTAGATAATAAAAATTAAATAAAAAGTAAAATAAACTAAAAAAAAAAATAAAGTTATAATACTGGTCGGAAGATTCACACTTAGTTACAAAATACCCGATGAATTTGGAGGTAAGTATTCTACCGGAAATCCACACAAATTAATAAAAGTACTAGGACTAATTAACTTACTATGAATGTTAACATCATGGGGACATTAAAATGTTAATGTCAAGGGAACATTAAATGTTATTAAATGTCATTAATGTCACGGGTACATTAAATGTCATGGGAACATTAAATGTCATGGCGGCATTAAAATGTTAATGTCATGGGGACATTAAAATACAGAGAATGTTAAACGACCGAACGTCGGATTGTCGCATGTGCGTTTAGTTTGCTTGTAATTCCTACATCTTAAAGAATACTCAACTTAAATTTGTTAAATGACTTTATAACAATACTGCATTGAAAATATTTATTAATATTTATTTAATACATACATCCAATAGTGTTCTATCCGTATGCAATGATAATTGAAGGAAATGATAATTATTGCTAGCCTAGTAATTAGTTAAAAATTTACTCTAGGTAAGCTTTTTACTTCAAATCATCGGAATGGAAATAAGATTAGAGGAAATAAAGTGACTATAAAAGTGAAGTATGAGGGTACAAAGAATTCAACGACAATAAGACAGAATGTTACATTAGGTAATAAGAGGCCTAATTCAAATACACATATATACATATACATATATATGCATTTATATATATATATTTTCCCGCAACCAACCCCTTACACAAAATCTTCAATAAAAATACCTTGAAGTTATCTTACAGTTGTTGCGCAAATTTAGAGATGATAATTAAGGCACATAATAACAAAATACTAAATGAAAACAATGTAAACAACAACAAAATAAACAATAAAAAGTAGACACTATGACAGAAATAAAACCAACACAAGCAGAAATAATAATAATAATAATATTAATAATAATAATAATAATAATAATAATAATAATAATAATAATAATAATAATAATAATAATAATAATAATAACAAACCAACCCCGGACATGAACAACCATACCATAAATAAAAATACTAATAACGAACAAGATAAATGCAATTGTAGACACCGCACACTTTGTCCAGTCCAAAATAAATGTCTAACAAAAAGCATTGTTTATCAAGCAACAATATTTGCGAAAGAAAACCCGAATAACAAGAAATATTACATAGGCATGACTTCCTTAGATTTCAAAACCCGATACTATAACCACAAAAGCACATTCAAAAATAAAAAAACACCGTATAAAACCAACACTAGCGAATAAATACTGGGAACTCAAAGAAAGCGGACATTTGCCGGTAGTCGAATGGAAAATAATGAGACAAGCTACCACATGCAGACATTTAGACGACCCATGTAAATTATTCCTCCATGAAAAATTTTCTATCCTGTACTTTAGAGAACCTCAAAATCTATTAAACTGTAGGCGGGAAATAGCAAACAACTGTGTTCACAAAATAAAACTTACTCTAGGATAGCGATACAAAATAGCTTTAAAACTAACAATAACAACAGAAAACAAACAAATAAATAAATTAAATAAACATGAATATACATAAACGATCACACACATATATGTATATATATATATGTATATATGTATATATATGTGCATTATTGTGTACACATTGATATATTTATATGTATAAAAAAGGAGAACGGCCACCTAAAACCACTAACCTTGTTCTAAAACAGATCCTTTGTTTGATAAAATGCATGCCCATCGGCTGATAGGAAGGGGTGCGGTGGATACTAGAAAGCTGATTGGCCAACTAGAAGTCCTCAACATATATAAAAACAAGAAGCAACGACAGAATTCGCGCATAAGCCTTACGAATCCTATAGTTGGATGAAACGCAGAATATTCAGTGTAGCTTAATCGCCATATATATTTTATAAATTACTATATATATATATATATATATATATATATATATACATATATATATATAATATGTACACTTTTAGTTGCACATTTCTGACAACTTTTTTACTTTTTTTTGTATAATCTTTGTGTTCTTTGTTCTGCTACATTATTTGCACTAATATTTAATAAAGTAACATTCTACTAATAATCAAAATACAATAATATAAGGAATGCTTACTTCTTTACATCTGCTTTCAATTTACTGATGTAATCACATCTCCAAACTTTCCCCTTTCAACCGAACTCTTACTGAGAGGCTCGTTCAACTTCATTGGGCGATTAAAACACATTATTTTAAGAAAGTGATAGTTTGCTCAGCATATAATGTATTCATGAGAGCGACATCTGCACTATAAACTAAAATCTACAGAATTCCAACACAGTCTAGTTTTAGACGTTTTGATCTGTATAAGGATTCTCATTTACTAGTAAAATTGTCTAAAAATCCTAGCTGTTTAAAATATATTTGCCGTATAAAATGTGATCGATGCTGAAAACAAAACTCAGCCTAACGTCTATTTTTACATGGGGGTTCACCACTTATCAAGGCCCAAAGGCCACTCAGGGATAAGGGTTATTGCGTGCACAGTAATCAATGAGGTAGTATTGTAGTAATCATTAGTATTGGGGGTTTTGATGGAGTGTCTTACTTAAGGGGGAGGTTTGTCAGGAGTTTGTTTACGTTGGACTTGAAGACATCATCATTGTAGTCAGGTGGGAAACAGGCAAACGGCAGAGAGTTCCACTGGCGTGCACTTCTAAGAAAGAAGCTTTGCTCATGGAATCTACGTTTGGATTTAGGCACAGATAAAGAGTGGGGAAAATTATTGACAGTAGATTCAGCCAGACGGGTGTTTCTCGTGAAAGATTGGCGAGGGGGGACGAAAGATTGGAGCTCAGACGAGCACTTGCCATGGAAATAACGATAAAATAAAGACAAGTTCGCAACGTCTCTTCTGTGGGAGAGAGGTTGCAGGGAAGAGAAAAGGGCATCCCCCATTAAACCACGAATTCTATTTTGTACTTTGTCAAGGCAGGATAAGTTGTTTTAGCAGCTCCTGTCCAGATGTGGCAGCAGTACTCCATCCTTGGACGTACTTGGCTTTTTATCTTCTGGAGCGGTAGAAGGATTCTACCATTTTCCCAGCGTCCTTGGCAACCTATTTGATGTACGTGTTCCATTTTAGATCAGGAGTAAAGGTCAGACCCAGAAGCTTGTCAAAACATGGAGCCTCTCCAAGACGAGAGCCATCCATTTCAATTGATGCCAGATTGGGATCAGAGCGTTGATGATGTTGAGATAGAAAGTTGGTTTTGGATGCATTAAAAATGTCCAGTCATCTCTTCCCCCATTGTACCACGTGCTCAGGATCAGAGGAGAGAGAATTAGAGAGAACTTTGTCACTTACGGTCTTTGATGTGTTGCCATAGATGGTCGTGTCATCAGCAGAGATGTCAACGAATGATTTAAGTATGTGTTTAGGAAGATCATTGATGTAGATCAGGAAGAGAGTTGGACCCAGGATGGATCCCTGAGGGAGTCCAGCATTAATACCGTGGGCCTCTGATTTCTGCCCATCAACCACTACTTTTATGAACCTACCGGACAGAAATTATTTAATGATTTAGAATGTCTAGATGAAAGATTCATATACGGTTATTAAAATAGAATATCGATGCATTCAAATTTATTTAAAACCGGCGTAAAAACTTTAACCAATCTAATGATTTCTCAATAAATATATTTAGTTTATAAGTTTGCACTCTATTTTTATTCTCGTTGAATCCGCTTTAATACAGCATTCTATAACTTCATTTTTATATTTTATTTTGTGTATACTATATATTTCTCAATAATCACACATCATCCCTACTTCGAAATAAGGCAGCCTATTATATTGCGAGTCGGATCAATACAGCACTTTTTTTCTTTTTTCCCCTTTATTATTATCATTCAATATTTTAAATTCCTTTCCTTTAGGCAACATTTTCTGATTGTTTTGTATACATTTGTTTATTAAGTAAAGGGTTTCCATATAATGTTGGAGAAAATTATTGGTAAAATTGCCGTCATTTGCTTTTGAATACGTCTAATAATCTTGAAAGCAAAACTTTTTTTCTATGTATTACTGTCAGGCTTTGCTCGGTAAGCCGCTTCCGGAAATACTATCGGAACTTAGAAATTTTCTTCACGCTTTAGTGTTTACTTATAATTTGATCGTATTATTTAGATTCTTCCGACTACTGTTTTTATATTTAGTGTTATTCTCACTAAAATATTGATCGGTGTACACTTTGACATTCTTCAGGCGTCTCAAAGCGAACTGGGAGATGTTCCAGTAAAATTTGTGGGCCTTACTGTCCACCAGGACCGATTTTGAAATTGGTGAAACTCATCTGTAGATTAAACCCGAAATCTTATTCTTATTTATTATTTTCTGTGGTTGGTTCCCTCTTTGTTCTAAATTTTATTAACATTCATTCTTTTTCATAAAAATGTTTTCATTTCTATATGTGCTTTTACGTTTTGATTTTTTTTATTAGATTTAATTAAAGCACTTTATATATTTTAGGCTTATATACATTCCCTACCTCCGCTTGTGTTTAGAATGTTCCGTATGTTGTTTTTATATTATGATTAATCTATATGGAATTATTCGAAAATGAATGTTGGTATATTGTATTTCTTACAATTGTTTATAAATTTATGTCATTGCTTTTGGGTCACGGGTCTAATTTTTCTGTTTGATTTCCATATGATCACAGTTTATTTCCCTCTGTTTTATCTTATGTTTTATTTAACTTCAAATGTGTCCGCAGAACTATCGCAAAATACTCCTTAACTGTTTTATTTCGTGCTAGATTCAGACATCATAAACAAGTATTACATGTTCTAATTAATTTAAGCTGCACCCGACTAACTGTAAACGAACTTGTTACCATATTTATATAATTTGTCTTAAATTGATATTGAATGTTCGCACCCTGTTACAAACCATCTCATGAAAAGATCTACGGCATGCATCTACTAGTTTACACAGATTTTTTATTTATATAAGGTTCCTATTTGTCATTCATGAACTTTTTTTGGATACAAATCGCTCTATAAAAGGCATGGTGTCACTTGATGAATGGGTGTGAAAAAATATAATAAGCCATAGCCAAAACGTAGCTCACGATAACTATTTGATATAATTATTTCTGATCCAGAAAACAGCAATTCCTCACTCTTTATCAGGGAAAATACTCCTGTAATGTAAGGATTAAAATACAAAATATGGCAAGCGAAAAATATGTTTAAATAAAATCCACGATCCATTTTTTACAATTCTTGAATCATAGCGTGGGGTGCAAATTATTTTTAAAAACATTTAAAACAGAAAAAGTGCCATCTAATATTTCTATGTCCTTCTCTGTTATATCAACATTTTTCCTTTCATACTGAGCTTTATTCTTGAATTGCGTTCCTCTAATCGATTTCTAAAACTATAATATTTTTCTTGTTATATTCGCTTCTTTTCACGTGTTTAAAATATGTTTGGATTAGTTTTTCTTGTCATTTACCAAAAAATAAACAAAATATTTAACTCAAACCAAGGTTAACTTTTCTCACTCAAAAAAGATAAATTCCTCTAATCGATCTTCTTTATTTATATTAACTTTTCTGTTTAATTTTTTCTTAATTGATTCAACACAACCCTGAAAAATACGAATTCTGTAAATATCAAGATTTGAAAATATTTAAAATTCAACGAACATAACGGAGACCATCTCCGTTACTGTAATATCGAAATAAAAGTGTAACTTTGAAATTATTTAATTCAAACAGATACGGGCGAAAGTAACGATGCAAATTTGGAAATCTTTCCCATTTTGACGAAAATAACCGGGAACCCACTGGATTTTTTTATATTTATCAAATTAATAGGGAAATACTCCAGAGTTTGAATAAAAAAAAATATACGCTCGAAGGAAACGCGTATTCCGTAACGGTGAAATTTAAAAAGATTTTCAGTTTTAGTAAAAATAACGGTGACCCGCATCTATGAAATCAAAAGCTAAATTTTCAATTAAAATTTGCTATCATGAAAAACAAAAATTGTAATGGTTCTTTTTCGATTACTGTGCGTAGTTTTTGTCAGACATGCAATATTAATACATAGGAAATTAGTCTTGTTTTAATGTTAACGAATATTGCTATACTTCCGGTCATCATAACAGAAAACTCAAATAAGTGTTAGAATAATCCGCATATCAACCATTCGCTAACCTGCAAAACAAAGTAAATAGAATAACCTTATAATTCTGTACTAATATTCATCTAGTTTAAACAATGAACGTAAATTTAAATTCTCATAATTGTTATAGTAAAGTACACAAAGGCACTTTGAAAAAAAATACTTCATTTAGTTTCAAAAGATCAATGGGATTCCTACTATTCCACCTGATTTCTTTAGGATTTAGATTTATATAAAAGAGCTCAATTAAGCATGTATTTTGTTCCTTTTATGGTGGCCGACTGTATTTCGTTGACCCTTGGTCTTCCAGTGATTGTTTTTAAGTTTTTTTTTCTTATTAAGTCAGTTGTTCCTGTCCTTACTGAATAAATGAATCTCGGTAAAGTGGTTTGATTAATAAATAAAAATCTAAAACAGATAATACTTTCAGGACAAAACGTAGTAACGAAATGACACATTTTTTATCGAGACCAGTCAATGCCACTACATAATATATGTTAGTCAACGAGTAAATTTTGAACCTTGTAACGATTAATATGAACGATGGTCACCAAAATTTAAAGCCATGTAAATAAAAGGATGAATCATCTTTTTATTTCAAAACACATTGGAAAGATCTCATAACAATTAATTGTTTATAATCATTTTAATAACAAAAATAATATATGGAAAGTTCAAATATCTAAAAAAAAAAACTCGATCTATACATATACATCTAATATATACACCTATGAAGTTGGATTTTCCTCCTCTAACGTTGATATTATAAAACCCTACTTTTTCTATTTAAAAATTATAATATCGAACTTTTTCATCTGCTCAGTCATGTACATCCGAGCGAGGACATAAAGATAACAAATTTGCATATTTTAGAAAGGCAAACCTAAATTACTCATTCATTTATATAGTCCTTATTAGATTAATGGTTTCATTTCCCTATGATATTTGATGGTATTTAAGCACAGCGTTAAATTCTGCATAATTGCGTACATTTTTAGAAGTTAAACTTAAGAACGGAAGAATATATATATATATATATATATATATATATATATATATATATATATATATATATATATATATATATATATATATATGGGGTATTCCGTAACCAAAATCAAGGTAAATGTTTCTCGCATGTTTTTTTCCCGTTAGGGATCCCCCCTCTTTTGTCTTTCTATTCCAAAAATGCTACATTGCCAAAAGTGTGTTTATTAATAAAGTCTGAAGAAATGCTGGTTTTTTAACATGTTCAAACGATATAATGTTTGAAACTGTCGAACTGGACATTGAAACACCTATAACATAAAATGAAATACACTTTCGTTGCCATCACCACCTTGTCTTGAAGCTTGATTTTGCATACACAGTGTATTAATCTTCAATTATAAAATGTGATAATTTTGTAGCTTAATCGTGAAGTCAACCTGTTTTGGCTTAAAACCTATTGGTATTTGAAAGTTTACTTAATTACACGCACGCAGTATATTACACATAAGTCTATATATATATATATATATATATATATATATATATATGTATATATATATATATATATATATAATGGGGACGGTTAATTATTTACTTCGAACGTACTTGGTTTATATATACCAATAGTAAAGGATAACAATTTTCTCATTAATTAATTAGTGTTTATGAGGAAAATGATGTTTTATATAAATTTTTTCAAAAACGTACAAAATCAATCAATATTGAATTCCAGAGAATATATATTGAAATATAATATTTCGCCAAGATTCAACTATCAAGTTTTCCTTGCTATGTTTTTTTTTTACTTTTCAAAATGTATCCATGATATATATGTATATATATAAGCGATATAGTTGGTGACTGTGCGAAAAGTATCTGACAAGCTTGCCTCTGAATATCTGATATACGGTGAGGATATTTCATATATACGTATTGCAATGTGTAGCACACTTTCAATTACGTTTTCAGCCGGCAAAAAATGCTGCTCAGGAGGAAAAATTGAAAGGAAAAACAGTACAGATTGAATAAAAATAATCGACCAGGCATGTT
The DNA here is from genome assembly GCF_053919585.1 of Euprymna scolopes. Classification (NCBI taxonomy): domain Eukaryota; kingdom Metazoa; phylum Mollusca; class Cephalopoda; order Sepiida; family Sepiolidae; genus Euprymna; species Euprymna scolopes. The sequence goes on from NC_136501.1 coordinate 42,027,175, forward strand.
TACATTCATGAAGCTACACTAATAATAAAAAACAACGTTATTTTGAATAAATCATATTCGTATGGGTGTTACTCAGAGGTTAAGGTATGTGACTGAAGAGTCGTATGTTTCGCTTTCGCTTCTGACTGATAGAATCCAATTCATATTCTTTTACAGAAATTGATGTCACAATAATTTATTAACTACTTTCGCATGATCTGTGGAGACGTTACTTTATGATAATAAGTTTGTAATCTGCGTAAAAATAAAAAAGCGTAACTTAGGATTTAGCAACGCCGGGCGGCCAGCTTCTCATGCATAACAAATATGTTGTGTGATGGATCGATAGATATAAACACGCACACACACACATACACACGCAGACACACGCACATATATATATATAAATATATAATCTTTTATATATATATATATATATATATATGTATATATATATATAGAGAAAATAAAAAAGGAACAAACCGTATTATGTGTTCACCAACGTTTCGTCTTTATTTCGAGACTTCCTCTGGGTGAATGAGATTAGGTTTCTTAATCTCATTCACCCAGAGGAAGTCTCGAAATAAAGACGAAACGTTGGTGAACACATAATACGGTTTGTTCCTTTTTTATTTTCTCTATTTTGTCGGAATACTATTTCCATTATTTTCATATATATATATATATATATATATATATATATATATATATATATATATGTATAATCTTTCAATGACTCGATAAATACGAACAAATACCTATGAATCATAATTTTTATATATTATATGTTAAATTTGTTTTAAAGTTGGCCTCGGAACACTTATCTCAGCTTCAATGGTTTCACAAGTATACACGAATATTTTTTCGATAACGAGGAAAAGAATATAATAAAATTATTAAATAGATCAGATAAAATTTGCTATGAAAAGAAAATAGTAAATTCGCCTAAAGCGGCCTAAGCTAAATTTTGTTAAGCACCGAAGTTTTACGAATTTAAACAATATTAAATAAAGTATGGCGATAATCAATTTTAAATATAAAATTGCCTGAAGTAGGATTACGAATAAGAGATGTGCACGGCAGTATGAGTGCTTGCTTTGCGTTATTGCTGAATAACATAGAATGTATTATTGGAAAGAAAAGTGTTACTTTGCTAAGGAGGTAGCGAAAGTTAAATAACTATTTAGCGGATTAAAAATGAGAAATCGAGTCAAATTATAATATATATATATATATATATATATATATATATATATATATATATATATATATATATATATATATTAATATTATTGGAATCTTTAATTTATTCCTTGTACCCATTTTTGTGAATCATTCCATGGATTTCTGCCTTTGGATTATTATGGACTATCTTCTTCCAATTACGGGATTTCCTGGGATTTTACTTGTACAACTGGAAATTCTTTTAAATTTCTTGAAGTTTTACATTTGGATTTTACCATCACTGGCTTTTTTATATTTCACCAGACTATCTATTTATGTGTAATCACCTTTTTCTTCACTATATTCCCTCTGCTTCACTTTTTTTTGTTTTCAAGTTAGATCTTTAACTTACTCGTTATTTCATCAAATACTTCTGCATGCAAAATCTGATCCCGCATTTTAATAATTCCTACTCTCTGATAAAAAGGATAGTATTTCTTCGAAACTCCGAGTATTTAGGACCATCCATTTATCTAGTGGTTCCTTTTCAGATAAAATATGTTTTTTAACTCATTTCAAATTGTTTTTTAACATATTTTATTAAGTGTTTGCTTATATATATATATATATATATATATATATATATATATATATATATGTATATATATATATGAGTAGAAGGTTCTTGCAGAAGTTAATATTTTTATTTCAAGTGATGTATTTTTCGTTGAGTTTTCCTGATAATACCTTTGAAAGGGCGTTTTTCGTAATATGTAATCGTTCAAATTACAATCTTTTTAAAAAAAATAATTATGTATATTTGGGAATTCGTTAAATCCAAGAATGAAAAAGCACATTTACCCAATGGTCTCATTTCAATGCAAGCGAGGTGGAAGACCGTTGAAATAACTCGCGATAGTAACGCAGCGTTTGGCCCAAGAACCCACTATTAAATGCACAGTGAAATGATGATTTCTTTGCGGCGTCGAGAAACTTGAAGATAATGTGCGTAGTACTCAGGCATTAGATGTTTACAACAAGGAATTTAGAGCCTTAGTCGAAGCCAATCGACGTACAATTGTTCAATAACCTGCTTCGTAATTACACTTAAAGAATACAACGATTTTCTAGCACATGTGAGAGATTGGAATAACAAAAAAACACTTGGTTAATGCGTTCCTCAAGAATTGCACGATACCCAAACGGAACGCCGTTTGAGTGTAATATTTACTTCTTTTACGTAACAACAGCGACCTTTTTTCTCAACTGGGTTGTGACTTGCGATGAAAAGTGGGTGCATTACGACAACAGGCTCAGCTCACTGTTTACATGCCGATAAAACTCCACAAATCTTTCTGAAGGTAAAGCTTAATAGAAAGACAGTCATGCTGATGTATATATATATATATATATATATATATATATATATATATATATATATATATATATATATATATATATCTTCGACCGTCTAATCCATTACAGATTTTTTTGAATGCAGGCGATTCTATTACAAGAAAATTACTGCCAATAAATGGATTAACTGCACTGGAAACTCTGAAAATAATCGCAGCATAAGTTAAAGGAAAAAGTCCAGTTCTACTTCACTACAATGCTGAAATGCACGTTGCTTAAGCGACCCTGTAAAGGTTGGGCTACGAACCAGTCTACACTGTCATATTCTCTAGACCTCCCGTCTACTGACTACCACTTTCTAGGCATCTTGAAAACTTTCTCTGTTAGCAATGCTCAAAACCGTTTTCAGCAACTTCATCCCCGCCAGAACGCGAGATGGGTATGTTACTGGTGTAAATATACTTGTTTTCCGTTGGCAAAAATGTGATAATTCTGAAAGTGTTTATTTGGTTAACAAACTTTTGTTCGAGCCCACATATCCTCATCTGAATGTATAAGTTACAGACCACAGAAACATTGTTTTCAACCTCATATATATATTCATATTTGCATCAAACATTTTCTATCATTTATAATTAATTTTAAAATGTTATTACATCATTGAATGCACGGTTTCTCGTTGAAAATGTATTTGTTATAAAGCAATTAATCTCTTGCAAAAACTGTATAAAATTGCTTCGAATTAGTTAAGTAAGCTAAAATATTAGTTTACGAATCGGCAGAAGTTTTATGAACAATTGTTGACGAGATTTATGAATAAAATATGGTAGTTTATATACATCGCCCCAACAGTGTTGAGCTAACTTTTTCCTACTAGGTAAGGGCTTACGCACAGACACACAGGCACACTCACACACACACACACGCACACACACATATATATATATATATATATATATATATATATTGAAGACGGTTAATTATTTACTTCGAACGTACTTGGTTTATATATGCCAATAGTAAAGGATAACAATATATATATATATATATATATATATATATATATATATATATATATATATATATATATATACGGCATAATCAGCTTGACGCACCAGTTCTCGTCGGATCAACGACGTTAAGCGACGGTGAGTCTGGCGAGTACCAGATGTAGGATCATTTTGGAATTTTAAGCGCTGTATGTGCTCTCTGCTTAGCTCGGCATTGTTTATATCGTTCTGAACTTCGACTTGCCACTGATTTAATGACACCGATTCAGGAGAGGTGTGGTTGGATTTGCGCATTCCTTGTACGGGGAATTTAAAGTACAGGCTTCCTTATGTGGGTATCTATATTCTGTCAAATTGGAGGGAATCTACAATAGAGAGAGGGTGGAGTGTATAGAGCAATATTATCAGTGCTACCCAACGTTGTCAACTATTGAATAAGTACTATACAGCTTTGTGCATTTTTTATAATACCATACGAACTTTTTTTCGATCGTTTTTCATTATTTTTATTCATTCCAACGTGTAGATAAAAAACAAAAATTCGGATCGTTTGTTTGATAGTCGGGTTAAAACTTCCTTTCACTTGTCTTGTACACCTGCGGTTTGCTTGTAAATGTACTACTATTAATTATTCTTCTATATAATAAAGTAGACGCAATTTTTTCTCTGGACGAAAGTGTCGTAGGTTTACAACAACAGATGGCACATAGAAAGTAATTATGTTTACATCATCAGCAATTGCGTTATCTAGATATAATACGCAATTGCATACACATTACTTCATCTTATTACTTTTATTCTTGGGAGCACCATGAACATCATCGTCCTAACAAACAAAGAAAGTAGCTAGAACTTCACCCTCTTTATACCGATCCTTTTGTGATCGGGGGTTTGGCTTGGCTGTTGCGAATTACCAACAACAGTCGCACTTAAACTTCTTACGAGGGTAGGGCGTCCTTCTACCGGGCCACGCCGGTTAACGGGTCCCGCTGGTATCATATAATTACGTGGCTAATAACATTCTTAATATATAAAATATCGTTATTATCAATTTCTAAATATATAAAATATCACTATGATTAATGATGTCCTAAAATCAATTACAGTTGATCATTAATGTTTACTGCTTTGTTACCGTTGATTTGGGGTTTTCTGACTTGCAATTATTTTTTTTTTATATTACATAAATGATTAAACTGTTAAACTCTATAAGAATACATACATATTTACTGAAATTTTTTAATATCACATACTAACATAAATGTTTTGTAATTTTATTAAAATTCCGATATCAATGATCTAAGTTCGTAATCCAATATAAAATGGTTTATTTCTATTTTTAATTTGTCTAATCTAACAATTTTACCGTATGAAAAACATCCAATCAACCATTGTTTTTAACATAATTTTAATAACGTAATATATGGATATAATATTAATGAAATACTCGTTGTTGCCTACTTACACAGTAAAATGCATAAACTGTTCACAATCTTTTGGTGGCATGTAAGTTTACATTGTATATATTTACGACTCGAAAAGAATGATATAGGTGTTTAAGTGGCATCTCTTCAGATTCGTACAATGGGCTATTTCTGACGCTTTCTTAGCTAACCAGTTTCTACTATCGAGTAATCTGGAGTTTAATTTGTTCTTCCAGTTAGACGAAGTCTCACTTAACGCTTATGTATTTTCTGTTATTATATATTTTATTTCACTGTTTCGAAGCCTTCTTGTTCTTCTTTCAAAATTCTACCAAAACAATAGGATAAATATGCTTTGAGAAACAATATTAACATTGAAATGATGTATCGCGTAATATGTAAGAAAAAAAACATCGGATTAAAAAATCGTAAAGATAGAAGACAGTAAAAAAGAGTAAAACGGATAAGACAGGGAAAATGTGAGATGACGGCCGAGAAGGAAAAAATTGCTTGAATGCAGTTCTAAAACACTAGACTGGAATAATTATTTTCCGGGAGTGCAGTCAATGCGAATTTCCAAATCTAGAAATGGCTTTCATAAAAGTAAAACCAAATGAACAAAACTAAGGAAATGTAACAACAATTCATAACGCATACACAATCTCATAAAACACACGCAACTAAATCGTATGAGAATGGACAGGATTTTATCAATACGTCTAGTTAATAAAATAAAAATCGAAATAAAATAAAAATCGAAGAATTATGTTGTTAGATAACGCATTACAAATTTTTCTACGCACACGTTGCTCATATATGATGGTACAATTCCTAAATCCATCGCTGCATCTTTATGGAGACTTTATCTATTAATGGCCAGATCAATCAACTCCACAATTGGACAAGGTTTAGCTTTTAGGTCTTTAAAGAACGCATTATTTTTTGACAGGAAATGCGCATCTCCGTTAAACGTCAGTTTCATTTCGGTGGATGGCGCTGAAATATCAAATACATTTATCGATTTCTAACATGTAAATTGTTAATTGCATTTTCGATCTGTAAACAGTTACTCGTACCATTCTCTCTTTGACCGTCGGTCAGTGTATTTGTTTGTACGGATTAGTCGTTTTGTATATTGCATCATTATTTAGACCATTTGGTATAGCTGTTAGTATGTAAAAGTGACACCGATTATCAAGAGCAGGTGGCAACTGATCAGAATGTCTAATAAGAAGGAATCATTGTAAGACTCTTCAGAATATTTGTAGGCACGATTCTAGATAGCTATCTGTTGACATCGATTTCAATACGACCAATACATAATGTATTGTTATGATGGGAATCACTTTTTTTACACGAGAATCACCACATATCGAGGCTCAGAGGTCACTCGAGGATAAGGGTTAATGTGTATACCTTAGTCAATTTTATTATACCGTAGTAAACATATGTATTGGAAATTTTGTAAATTGGATTACTTAGGAAGACGGTTCATCAAGAATTTTTTACGTTGGACTTAAAGACAATCACATCGTAGTCAGCTGGAAAGAAGGCAAGAGCAGGGGGTTCCACAAGCCGGCAGTTCTAAGAAAGAAGCTTCGTTCATGGAATCTACGTTTAGGCTTAGGCACAGATAAAGAGTGTGGGAAATTATTCATATTAGATTTGGCTAGAGGAATGTATTTACTGAAAGTTTGGCGAGGGGGATAATAGATTGAAGCTCAGACGAGCAATAGACATGAAAATAACTATAAAGCAGAAACAGGATCGCTACGTCTCTTCTGTGTGAAAGAGGTTGCAGGGAAGATAACTTGAGAAGAATCCCGTTCCAGAACATATTTGCATCAATACATTCACGCACAGGTATAAAATACATTGTTTCTTTATTTTGGTGCTAAGACGAGTTCTCTGTGTATGTATAAATGAATAAATATAAATCTTAATTCAATCGAACGCTTTCCATGAAAATAACGATATATTAGAGATAGAGCAGCAACGCCTCTTTTTATTAGACAACGGCCAGAAGGAAAATAGAAGTTTATCCTGAAATTCTCGCCAAATAAACTTAATTCTCCTCACAAGTGTCACATGTTGTTCTTGCAATTCTCTCTGTCTGCCGGTCTTAAACTATAAAATGCAATTTTCTGTGACATTTCCAATATAAGTTTTTAACTTTCCATCTCATAATTTAACTGGAATATTAAATGAGCTACGCAGCATCCGATGTAATAAAAAGCAAACGCATTTATAATATTTAATGGTTGCTAAAAAACAACTTCCAAATATTTGAAACACAAAATAAAATATACAAACTCTATAGATATATGGAATACGTTTACATTGCGTTTCTCGCATTTTTCCAATATTATTGCGAACGGAGAACAGCCGTTGTAAATATCTGTAAAGTAAAAGTAAATGAATAGTTGATACCCTATTGGGAATACTTTATCAGTGGATTGAATAAATATATTTGTGCAATGAGTCATTATATAACGTACGGTAGATAAAATAATATTCGTGATATAGACCTTACCTATTATCTAAACTTTCAAGCATCCTGATTAAGCATATGTATGGTAAAAGCATAATCATTTGGTCATTATATTCTTTGCCCGGGTCTATATAACATTCGAAAAATCATTGAAATGATAAATCACCACTTTTTGCGCTGTGAAAATTGGTTTAACATAGATTAGGGTATAGAATATACATAAAATCGAAGAAAATGTATCGATTTTTAGACTATCAGTAACTGTTTATATAATCGATCTTAAAAAAGAAACAACCATCTATATCACAAGAGTTGTTCAACTTTTATGTCTGTAGCTACCCCATAAAATTGATATGTATTCTGATTTCTCTATAGTATCGATAATATAATTGGCAAATGTAAACTTATTATGCTCTTTGACTTATGCAAATGCAAAGGGGAACATTTTTAGCATAATATTTTTAACTTTAACATATTAAACGTCTACAGATTAACAATGTGTTACGAACATATAGAAAGCTTTTTTAAAATACTCTTAATTACAGGAATTTATCTGAAGCTGCCATAATAAATAAAAATAAATGATTACGTTGATTTGAGTTAAACTTGTAAAATAATACTGTGGAGTCTGCATATGTGTCGTACATCTATAAAATCGAATTAAGGCACGGACTTGTATCATTATCAAACAATAAACACAAGATAATAGACACATCTAATCAATTATCCACATTCTCGACACGTGTGAATAATTAATGTTTTTTTTATAAAGAAATAACAAATTATTTTTTTGTAAACAGATACATGATTAAATTAATCTAGACTCAACGGGTATGCACATATAACCCTTCTTCTCATTTAATATATATGCATTTGCATGGCCTACTATATCCGCTCTCACAATTCAGAATCAATCACCGACATTGCGTGAATTATGATACAAGTAAATTATCGAGACTGAGCGATCAATTGTGTCTACTGGTTAATCAATGAAAACCCATTCAATTAATCAATAAATACATATCGAATATTTCATACAATCAGCAGTAGCTCATAAATTAGGCTATGCTATAATAAGCAGTCAGTGATTTGATACTAACAAGTAAATGACGAAAGAGTCTCATTAATTTGTGTTAGTTGCAAAATGTATTAGTAGATGTTCTACTAATGAACGTCAAACTGATAACTTGATCTATGATACAATTCTAATTTTAAATTCTACAGTAAAAAATGAACGGCAAATTTTAACTGGGGCTCAATTTTAATAAAATTTACCAGCATCCCTTTTCACTGTACGGTTAGATCCTTTGTTCAGGACTTGAGCTCTCCGCTAGCACAGTAGCGCAACCAACAGCGAAAAGTCCTGAGAATTATATTCTTAACTAGCATTTAAGCCCAACGTTGCCCGGGTGTTTGGAAGTGTATGTTAACAAAAACCGGCCAATTTTTTGAAATTGTGACCCCTATTGTGACCATTTATTGTTTTGGGCTCAAATAAAGTTATAAAGTTAGATCCATGTCAACAGGACCTATATCACAAAATTTCAAGTATTTAGACCCAAAATTGTTGGAGCAGTTTGGTAGAGTTGGCAAACGTCAAATCTTTGAATTTTGACCCTATATAAGTAAAATTTCAGATCGAACACCGATCGCAAAGATTCTCCCAAGTCTCAGTATCCTGTATATCAAATTTCGAGTCTGTAGACTAAAAATTGACCGAGTTGTTGCGTTGGAAAATGTATGCAAACACAGACACACACACAGACACGTTCAATTTTATATATATAATAGAATAGATAGATTAGCTGATAGTTCGAGTGACTAGCTATTTTAAAATGCAATCAGAGACATTACGGTACAAAAGAGATGATGGTGAAATTATATAAGATTATTGACTGAGAACAGATGAAAAATGGCCAGCACAATGTGGTGGAAGTAGTTATTTTTATGATTTCCGGATTCCATTAATTAATTACCTTCATTTATTATGGCTGGTAGCAAGAGAGCATATGTTATCATTGAGCTTTGCGCTGAACTTCAATGATTCGACCAGAGTATCTTCTGCTTGACTCGTAATAAAATAAATTGATATAAAATGAGGCTCACACTCCTGAGTTTATAACCAGTCATAATCACATTTATTTGGACGAATAATCCATATACACATTTTGATGTTTACAAAACAGATTACCAACCTGTTTTTATTTGGATGGTCTATCAAATGTCTTCATACAGACAGAGAAAAAAAAACTTCGTATTGAATCTTACATTGATGCAAACACTATTTAATAATACGATTATGTCTAGTTTACTGAAAGAATGTAAAGAACTGTTTGCATTTATAAATTACCAACATATATGTGTGTATATAATAGCGCATAGCTTTATGGGGGATCTCCTTAATTCCTTTAGGAATCTATCAGACATATGTTCTTATTGAGGCTCTGTTTTCATTTAAACTTATGTAAACATGGATTACTTTGCTTATGTGTTTTACTTTTGCCTCTTAAAATTTCGACAATATTTCAAGCGTTTTCATTATATCCGTCTAGTCTGAATTCTCAATATTTTCCTTCATTTAATTTGTCATAGAATATTGTTTCCAATGTTCTAACCATTTTAAAGGCTAAAATAATTGTTAGTATCATATTATCAGTCTCTAAGCCTTCACATTCTCCGATTTCTTTACCTCATTTTTCTATTGTTTTGATGTCAAACTCAAATTTCCCGTATTTTCATATGTCTTCCTTCTCGGTGTTAAGTACGGTTCACGAGCTCTTTTGCTTTTCTGTCTTTATATATTTCTATATTCATGTATCAAAAGTATTGTGCTATCATTATCGAATACTGTATTCGATTTGTACGCATAATAATTGTGAATGTTTATATCAGAAACGCTTGCGTAGTTTTAAGTTACCTGCACTGCCTTTGCTATCGTATTCTTTGTATAAATTTGAACTGGTATTACGCATCAATATTTTGGTTCATGTATATGCCTCTTTGCCCATACATGTTCCATTTTCGTATTCATGTTTTATTTTCTGTTTTATTTACTTAGCCATGAAAGAAATATATTTTATGCCTCTTATTTGGTTCGATTTTTGTTGATATTTCACACTATTATCCATAGCACAGTTTAATTTAACATTTACTGTACACTGTGCTTTTCATTTTGCGGGTGCATCTTGTTGCAATAACCGTTCTTTGTGCTTTCAAATTTCCAGTTCTACGTGGTGCAATACATATTATTCTGTTCTGTCTTCTATACTTTATACTTAGATTTTCTTTTTTAGCGCTCGCATCATCTCAACCAGGTGTTTTAGTTCTGCTTTATCCAGTCATTGCAAGGTTCAGAAATTTCAGACCTGCGATTATGTTGAGTATATATACATTTTACAAGTCCGCTATCATATATTATTTTCCAAATATCTATTTTACCTTTTTATATATTCAACTTAAATATCTCTTTCATTCCAAAACTATATATACGTCTTATCCTTTTCAGTTACATTCATATTTTTCTGATTGGACAGTTGAATGTCTCTAGACGTTCATTTCTGTTTTTATTAGTTCATCATGTATTTTCTTAATTCCATTATGCAGGCATGTTTAATATTTCATCTTCATTTGTATGATATTAGAATTTCTTGTTGTTCATTTAAAGTTTCAGATTTACCATATACACAACTGTTTTATTTGTATTGTGTATAATATCACTGTTTGCAGTTGATTCTCATGAGTTTCTGGTTAGTGTTCGATCGTATGAAAGTATGGTGATATTAGTGTTTCTAGCTAGTTCATCTGTATTCTTATATTTATCATGTCTTATCATCCACCAGTATTTTATTCGTATGTCTGTCGGTATTGTCTCTTCAAAAATATTATAATTACTAAGATCCTTCTTCAGTTACATAAGTATGCTTTATTGTAGCATTGTGCGTAATGTTTCCTGTTAGGCATTCATATTATAGATATGGCTTTTCGTTTGCTTAGTACCGACATACAGTAATTTCTATACATGTATAGTATGCATGTGTAGCTTTTACACTCCTCCTGTTCCTAGTTGATTGTCTTTTGTTAGTAATTAAGTTTAGGTATAGTACACATTTTCTAATAAATTTTTGACAGAATATAATTTTCTCCCAACTTGCTAACTTTCATTTTCATGGTTTTCTGTATTAATCTGATTAATTCTCTAGTAACTTTCTCTATTGTTGTTATTATTATTATTATTATTATTATTATTATTATCATTATTATTATTATTATTATTATTATTATTATTATTTACTAAGTATAAGTTTTAACACGAATAAGGATTAATGAAAATAGCAATCAGTATTGAATAGATTCAGAACGATAACAAGAGTCTCCAACTTTCTAAACCTCTTACTGTTGTCGACAACTCTTCGAAATAATTTTGCCCTAAAGAGTCAGAAGTTTACACTCCGGTTCTCGATACAAACTATCGGGTATCTTCAATTGAATGTGGATGCTAATAACCTCACTGTGCTAAATATGTTCGCATTATTTAAGCGGAAGAATGCTTGGTGTTGTATTTCACGATTCACACTTCGCTGTACACTTCACGACAATGGGGTGAGTTGCTGCCACATCCAGTTCATTATCATCTGCTTTATTTTTATGTTATTATATTATTATCAGTAATAGAAATGGTATTAGTATTTTACTCGTATTATTGTTAAACGGCCATTGCTTTTAAATAGCATTATTATTTCAATAATTCCCCAGATTACAGTATTGTATTTCTCAAGTTAATCAGGGATAGTCATAATGTTCATTAATTTTCTCAGTACTTAATGCACTGAAAAAAGGGCTTTTTAACAGAGAAACCAAGCTTTTATCGGACTCCATGTCATTTGAGAGGGAATCATGTTATAATTTCTTTCTCCCCCCCCTCTCTCTCTATATATATATATATATATATAATAGCGAGGAAATTATGATAGGATATATATCTATCTATCTATCTATCTATCTATATATATATATATATAGATGGATAGATAGATAGATAGATAGATAGATAGATAGATACGAATTTTCTTGAATTCCGCGTAAATTACATTTATGCTATCTTACATGTCGCAGGAGAAAACATCAAATCATAGAATATGCAAAAAACACGTCAAGGTCATCTGCAACGTACTGTTGACACTTTATTCGTAGCAAGATATACGTAGTTTACATAAAACTCACAGTCGTTCTTTTAGTTTTGCATCCCTACTTCGTCTGTAAAACTAAATTGTTTTGATAAAAAGAACTAATTATACATCTAATTTAAATCAATTATATGAGACTTGTTTTATATATGTGTTTAATACAGATTGTTTTCTTTTCGGAGCTGCGTACATGTACAAGTCATCTATAAGTGGACGTGTTTTCCTGTTATGTAAATGTGAGTTTTTTTTTATATTTGAAATTCTAAATCATTGCATTTTATGCAAACGATTCTATATTTGAATTAGCATAACTGTTTGTAATTCATAATATGAATTTTCCTATTCGGTAAAACTTTATTTACAACGTTTATGGTTTTTGGTTTTAACGCAACTTGTTCGTGTCTCGGCTTTTGATCTGGAGTCACGCATCGCATATCATATCGCTCATACACTTATTATTTCTGCTGACTGCCCATAAAATAAATTCGATATGGATTTATTCAAGAATCAATTTATTTTGGTATTGATCACAAACGTGACTAGCGCGATCGATTCATATCTAAAAATAAAAAAAGAGTTCTTTCAGTTTTAGTTGATTTAAAGAACGTAACTAATGTGAAAACACAAATCTATTGAATAGATTTTTTTTCATACTGATGATTTGAAAATGATTGAATTTAAAGTTGCAGGGATCATCATTCTAACCTGGGATAGTTGGTATAAAAGCGCACAAGTTTTTAATGTAATTACTTGTGAATAACAAACTATTATTAACTGTATGAAGATGGTTGCTGAAGACAACTTGGTGATCTTAATACTTATATTTATAAACTCCATGAATATACTTAAAAATATATAACGTCACAAGATACAAAGAGATAATGTAATAGTTACAGTTTTCAGTTTAGATCACGACGCCTGATCGTGTGAAATTTAATCCTTTGACAGAATATCTCTTTATTTATCTAGCATATTGAATTCACTTCGTGTGTGTAAGAGTTTCTTCCTTATAGGTTCCGAAACGATGGCGCTTAACTTTTGCAAATTCTACACACTCCTAATTTATATCTAACAGTATTCTTAGATATGTTTTGTACAGGAATTCATCCGATAAGTATATAAAATGAAATAAAAAATTCCATCTTTAAATAGCTTTTCTCTCTTATACATCAACAGAATTTTCACAAAGGAATATTTTTATGTTACACAAGCAATGGGAGATACTAAAATTCCAACGAATCAGTTCTTAAGAAAAAAAAACACATTTATTTTAATCTACATATATTACTTAGTGGTAAAGCCTTCCCGTACGGATTGAATAATATCCTGTTCGAGCCGGGGTTACGTAACTATTTTATTTCTCTTTTTTTCTTATTAATAACGTTAATCTACTATAAAACAAGTGATTATATTTACAATTACCTCAAATCATTTCTTCATTCGCATATAGTAAAATTAAACATGGATCAGAAGTGACTTTTCCAGAGCATTCATCGTCAAACATTAATATCAGCTCACATGATGTTGTAAACAAACAAACACAAGGGTTTGATGAACGACATTAAGATTATTATTAGTTTTATTTTTCTATTCTGACCCGGAGTTGTAGTAGCTGTTAGGGTCCCAACTATGGATTAAATAGATACCGACTTGGAAAAATATGTATTCTATTAAAACTTGTTCTTCAAAATAACTGGATTCGGTATTAAATAACCTGAAAAGAGTTCACATGCCGTAAGTCTCTCGCTTTAGATTTTTCACGTGCCACTGGTCATAAATTTTAAAACAATATGACGGCAATATATGAACGTTGCCTTAGATCATGCCCATCTACAATTAATCAGGTTTGAAGGTAAAAAATATGTCTATTTACCGCATAGTGATCGCTTAGTCGAAGGAGTCATGTAAAAATGCTTACAAATATTACATGCGGTAATGAACACAGTCAATGGAATTTGTAACATTTAATAAAACTGCGAAAAAAAAAGTCAATTCTGTTATGGCATGCGTCACCTAAGATTGAGACAAAAAGTCACATCTTAAAATTGACTCACAAATATATGCATATATATTATTATCTTCTTTTTTTAGAAACATACAAAAACCAGCATTATCAATGACACGCATCTAGTATTTTATGTTAATAAGAAATTATCCAAATAAATCTTGAATTTTATTTGTCAAAATGAAATGTAATTCAGTGTAGCCCGCATATAGTAGATTGCTTATCGTATCTCTACAACGCGCTTATATCCGGTTTACACAGACATCGTGGGTTCTTATATCCGGGTCACCATGTACATTACCACATGCTCGATTATGTCCAGAGAAAATATCTCTTATATCCCTTTTCTTATATTCGGGTCTAGTATATGCGGGTTACACAGTAATCATATTTAAAACAATAAATATATATGTATTAATGTCATTCATTTATATAAATAAATAGAAAAAGGATTTTACGTTGTTAAAATTTAATGAAAACACATCCATTTCATTGGAAATCGTTCGAATAATTTTTCAAGAAAGATTTACCTTAATATTAAATTGATACAACGGGTAAATAAAGATAGCTATGAAAAACGATTAGTAGTTCTTAGATATTTTGAGTATAAAATATATATACTTACTGCACTTAGTTTGAATCTCTGAGAAGATTTTCAATATAACTGTATGCTATTTGGTTTAAAATGGCATAGATATGTTCTAATGTTTTTTTTTCGTTACTAGCGGGAGGGGGGCACCCGGCTTTGCCCTGTCGTAAAATACGCTTAAAGATGATAATTTGATTTCGTATATATTATTATGGAGTAATGACTTCAAAAGTAAAAAACAAAAGGATTTGGGTGCAACCAGTTCGAATCGAAACCGAAAGCCAAACTGTTGCGTTCAAAGCTGTACCAACGTAACACGCATATGGACTGATTAATAATACAATAAGATGTATATACATAATGTATAATTATTTTTTCTTCAATTTCAACCTCTTTTTAACACTTTAAACTGAGTTACACTGGCCAAAGACCAATAACACGATCCATAAAATATTAAATGATTTGAGTCCCCTGGCGTCGTTCTGCGACCTTTAGTTTCGGAGATATAGAGTTTGACAATATGAAGACAAACAAACAAACATAGTTTATTTAAATAAACATTTTTTTATAAATAATTATTTAAACAATTCTATAAATTTCACTAGCGAGGTGCCCGGCTGTTCCAGGGAGTAAAATACGATGAAATAGGATATTTTAATTTGTCCAGATTCCGTATATTTTCTAATAGAGTAAGCGCTTACAAAAATAAAACAAAAGTATTTGCGTTCTATTAGCAAGAATCGAAACCAAAAGCAAAACTGTCGCATTCAAAGCCGATGACGGTACCAATGTACTAATGTGACTTGCATATAGACTGATTACAATTAAAAATAAACTAAGATGAATGTACAGAGTGCATAACGAACTTTTTAAAAATATTAACACATTTTTTACACGTTTACAACTATTTTAACCAACTAAAGACCCATACAAAGAACGGCCATTAAAAATTCCAATCATTTTAGCAGACACGCGCCGCTCTACGTCTTTTAATTTCGGGACATATATCATTTAAAAATATGGAGGCAGACGGCCATATATATAGCTTTTTATTTATTAGATTTTCAAATAATATCGATCTCAAAAATAAATGTAGAACACGGCACATATTATATAATTTCCTTTATATTTCACATGTTAATAAATAATTAAGAGATTTTAAGTAATTTTGCGGGCTGTACATAAAGTCGTTATATGTAGAAGCCTTAACTAGTATATCAGTTTATAAAAATAAAATGCAATGTTGTTTGAAATGCTGATTTTTTATTAATGCGCATGCATATAATGGCTATGGATTTCACAGGTGCTAATGCAATACACACATATATACATGCACACATATGTATAGTTTCTTATTTATTTCTCCTTCTCTTTCTCTCTCTCTTTATATATATATATATATATATATATATATATATAATACCATCCACCTAATGACTATGCACTTTATATGTATTTGCATTACATTACTCTATCCTCTGTATTTTTACATGCACCACTTTTGGATACCGTTTATTTTCTGTTATAACATTAGTTTATGGTAGCAATTTTGCCTGGGTAATATCTCATTTAATTGTTTTAGTTGTACGTGGAAGGACATTAAGAAAATCTCTTTTTGGAATCTATTCTTTATCAAAGTTCAAAATTACCCTATGCAAAATATTGGGTACAATAATTTCATATTCTGTTGCGTAGTGTCTATTTTTTTTATTTATGCTTCCACTTTCTTTCTATGAATGCCTCCCAGTTTTGCAGACTGATCCACCACTACTTTAGCCAATTCTATTCTACATTGCCTGATACTCGTACATCCGTGATTCCAATTATGATTTATCGTGGTATTCCATAAATTTCCGAATACATTCCAACCAAAATTCTTACTTGAATGTACTAATATCATTATTATAAAACTACATTTTTGTATTTTCTTGCCTTTTCATATTAAAGAACAAAATTCCAACCATGTCCTAACAATATTCATTTCTAATATTCTTCGCTAGACACTTCCTGTATGTGTTAACATTCATTCAACTGCGGATAACTTATAACACACCAATCATCTTCCGTGCAAAGCATTTCCATATCATAATGAAACCGCCATCTAGGTTAACTCTGGGGATTGTATTGTCCGTGAGAAAAGCAGTGCTATTTTCCCGTCAAGGGATTGCATTAGTTTTGTTTTTAATGATTGCTTTCGTTTCATCCAACGAGATTGCCTTTTTCTCAAAATGTCCTATCCTTTTTTTCATAAGTTTGATAAGACAAACTTAAATCTACATTTAATATGTTTAGTTTTCAACAATGGTATACACAATATAAGGCTATCATAATGGTAGCCTAAATTTCATTAATTTCACCACCGTAATGAAGGTTTATTTTCACATATATTCTCACTCACTTTGAAGTACTCTCATTTATTTTTCTCGGTCTTTCATTTCTTGGAAGGTTTGCTTCACCATAATGTTACAATATTTTTTGAGTATAATAGAGGTAGATATTTAATTGCAGCCCACCTCAGCAATATTTGCACAAGGCAGGAAAGTAGGGATCTAAGCAGGCTCCCCGAAGAGAGGGGCTCTCCTGCAATTGCAAAAATTGCCTGAGTAACCCCGTCGAAATTCCTCGGTCTGGGCGCCTCAGGCGACAAGCAATAAACTTGCCCCACCGGATATCCGGGTGGCAAGGCCTGGGAGAGTGGACCTCCTGGGTATTACCCAAGTGGTGTACCTCAGACCGACAGGTGCTGGGCAGGTTCCCGGTCCCTCTCACTTGTCGGACTGAGTGTCAAGAACGGATCCTTGACGTGTACATCTAACCTGTCTCTCTACAGCCGAAGCCGCCAGGAGACACATCCCATTATAAAAAGTATAACGGGGGTAATTATTTTCATTAAAATGTAAGTACATGATAAAGAACAATTTGGCACAAGGTCGAACATGGGAGGAGGGGAAGCGATGGTCTTCTCTGACTAATGCTAACTAATCTAACCTTACTAGTCCCTACCTTCACTCTACTTTCACCACAATACCACATTCATACTATACCTCCATCAGCGTATATATCGTTCGTCAATCACCATAAGAACATCATACCATGACAACCTAATTAAAAAAATGAAAGAAGAAGGGGGATTGGGGAAAAAAAAATAATGTACAAAAAATAGAATTAAATATTTTCAATGTTAGTTGCAAAAAATCCTCCCCCCACTCCGTTGCTAAAATGTGGCAGATACGGCAATTCGCCAATCGAAAGGGTGATGCAAGCCTGAACGCTTTATTATCAACAACTCTTACGAAAACTTCGAAAAGTAACCCGCATTTTCTGGCGAATAAAGCGATCTTTCACCTAATTTAGGAGGTGAATGGGATTTTAAAAAACGGGAAAACTGAAAACGGGGCCTAAGTATCGCTATCATACACTAGCTAGATTATGAACACAAGACTACAAAAACTGGTCCTACTCTAGTCTAAAGGCGTGATCTGCTCTTGACCTAAAAACTTTTCAAGGCTTACGTTGGTGTTGGGGTCTCAAAATCCTTTGCCCAAGGCACATCCAAGTATCAGTCTATGCTTACTCCTCTCACACAACAGACACGTGCAGCTGACACCCATCTTTCAACAAAGTCTGACGAAGGCAGTCTAAATCTCTCAGCCTTGATACGGACCTTTAAATGATAACGGAAGATTCATATAAGGCTAAAGGGAGCGAACTCCTCAGATCCGTAGGTGACTCTCATGCGTGTATTCCAGATCACACCTCTCATCACTGCTAGCAATGTCAAACAATTCTTTTCTAAACCTATCCGTTGTCGCTGCTCAATTGCTACAGACATTGATAGGAAACAAAGTTAATCATATATTCAGTATGTTGACCATAAGACCTGCAAGACACACAATCAGCGGCACCACGATGCGATAATAAACGAAGGCGTAACATAAAGTCTTGACCTCGTCGCCACATCGTTTAAAATAGGTGAAGCCGCAAAGCTAGTTTAGTGAAGTCTCTTACCGACCCATACAGCATCCCTAATTACCAGCCAGGTCAAGGAGGTCTCATCGTTAGTGAAGCATCCCGACCCAGACGACCAAGGCCAGATTGAGCAGAGCTGCCCCTTTGTCAAAAGGCGCCCCTCACCGATAACATCCCTTACGGATCTCCTCACAAAACTCCGATATAATGCCTTTCAGGATAACAGCAGTGCGTTAGAGAGGGATTTCTTCACTCTTAAGAGGAACTTCAGCGCGTGCCGGCACTCGTGGTAGAAGGGGCATTCACCTCGGGCAACCTTGTGCCACCCCCTCGGCATCCTGCACCCCTCTCAAAGCCGGAAAGGCTTTCTTAGTGTCCTCCATCAAGAGGCCACCGTTTTCCCTATCTGTGTGCACATTCGATCCAGGTAGTAGAGCCGTAGCGTGTGGGGCCGACTCTTTACATTTGGCATACCTAGACCGCCTTCAGAAGGATGTAGATAGCAGATATCACGAAAGACCATAGGCGGTTTTCCAAGCCATGAAAAGTTTAAAAGGGCCCTCTGTAAATATAGCAATGTATTTGACGGGATTGGAAGCACTAATAGACGACAAATAGAGATTAGCTACACGTGAGTATTACATACCTCCGTCCTCCCCATTAATGAAAGGTTTCTACTGATCCACAGCGCAACTGTGGACCGTACCGCTTTCAGACCCTCCGACCAATTTTTCTCCAGCTGGAGGATAGGACCAAACCAGACATCGCGTATCTTGCAAGGCCCGTCGTTCCAACTTAAGGGTGCCTGAAGGGGCATACCCCTCCAGGCACTGATGCGCAAACCCGACGACTTGTCGCAGTTTATTTTGGCCCCTGTTACCGTTTCATATAATCTGATTTCTACACCGACGACACTAATCTAAGCATTGCTCGTTACAAGCGCAGTTACGTCAATTGTAAGCACATACAGCATGGGTGATGAGAGGCACTCTCACGGATGGAACGTGACAGATTGAAGGGTCTCGACCTCTTCCTATTCACTTCTACCATTACCGTGTGGTTAGCATAGCGAAGATGAACCCACGAGTGAACTTGAGGGCCAAAACCGGCCGCCGAAAAATAAGCCCTCAAGTACCGATGGCCCACCTTGTCGAAGGCTTTGGACTGATCTAAATTGATCAGTACGGCCTTAGTGTCGACTTATTCTTTCATCAGACGTATCCTGTGCAAGTTATCCTTCATGGCACACGTTTGCTCGGGGCTAATAAAACGGGGCAGGACAATCTGCAGACGATTTGCGAGAATTTTGGCCAACCTATTTAACTCAGCGTTAAGCATCGTTAAGGGCCGAAAATTACCTAACCCACCCCACCATCTTTGCTATTCATACACGATGCTGCTAGGAACTGGCAAATCGAATTAATTCACGTTCTGCTACGAACCAACAGCCACCAGAATTGCTCCATAAATCTTAAACCTTTCTGTAGAAATTTTGCATATGTTCCCTCTGTCTCAACACGGGAAGAATATTTTGCTCTGTGGATCCCAACTCGAAGACTGTCTACTGCAAACCAGTCACCTCCCAGGACTAGAGTAGAACATCGAACCATCGGAAACTGTTCTGTCTACTGCAAACCAGCCACCTCGCAAGACGTGTAGAATAACGAACCATTGGAAACTGTTCTGAAACTGAAACACTTCTAGACATCACCATACTGATACTTTCTATTCTTCCTGGTTATATCTCCTACTGTGCTTAGTGCTAGGTTAGTTTCGTTGCAAATTCCTCCGTAACTATGCGTGTTGAATCAACAGCTACAAAATAATTGGTTTGCTTTTTAACTACTAAATGAACTACAACAAAAATTAATGTTGGTGAAAAGTCGGTGTCAAGATATAAATAAAGCCGTGGACTGTGTATTTTTTTTAATTTGAACGGTTATTTAGCTGTCTCTTATAAAATTGCGGAAAACATGTTTAGGACAGTCTTTGTCTAATAAATAATTCAAACATTATTTTGCATTTTCGTATAGCTTGTAAAAATACAATTGATCGTGCGTAAATAATGGTCTTACATTTTTATTCGAAACCACTTTACCACGTGGTAATTGATTGAGGAATGATAGTTAATTATAATCGGCGATTCCTGAATGAAATTATATTTTTACAGTTGGTGTTCTTTTTACGTGTGTGTGTTTAATGTATTTTGTTTCAGGTTTATTATTATTTATTTTGTTGCTTGATACACATAGCACAGGTGACGTAATGGTGGGGAAAATATAATCTAATATTGGAAATCGAATTCTACGTTTTTATAGCAAATAACGAACGACCCGAATGGCTGAAATGTGATGCCGTAACGTTTTTTGTTTAAATGAAAAGAAAATGTTTTGACAACTTTCAGCTTTTGTAAATGGTTTTTTCTCACATTCGTATTTCTCTCATTTGACGCTGTTTTTAATGAAAAAAAAATGTATGGCCTAAATAAATAAGGCGGTTCTAATCTTCATTCGCAACCGAAAAAAAACATAATAGTAATGAAAACTAAAGCAAAATAAGGGAACGAACTATAGTTCCCCTTTTAGAGCCTGAAAAATTCCATAATATAATTTAATTATATTATACTATTATTTCCCTCATCACATTCACTGCAATAAAATATTATTTATAAATTCAATAAATAAAATATAATTTATAAATTCAATATATTAAAATAGAAATACCGATGGTTAGATGAATCGAATCCGTTATAATAATAACTATTATTTGTTTTACATTAACATAACAGCGTAATTATGCATGAAATCGACAATACCAAGTGCATTGCTCTTTTTAAATTGGTTAAACTATTTTTAGTTTCAAATTCCAAGGTTTAAACCTGATATATATTATTTTAATCGGAATTCCTTATTGAGATGAGTATAATTTATATCAATTTATTTATTGCGGACTATGATTCTCATCTTAATTAGTTGTTGTTTCACGAAGTTTCGGCCAGTTATTCCTCTGTCCTTCGTCAGGTGGTAACCGCGACGGATAGGACCTTCGGATCTCCTAACTGCAGTCTCAGCAATCACTGCCAACCGTAGTTGTTGTCGTCTCACCATGTTTTTGGCAAAGTAAGCCTCTGGCAATCTTTGGGTAGGATTTAAACCGCTATCTTCACACAATAATTATCTGGAACCGTAGAGATTCAACGTTTCTCTCAACTGCGCCACGGACACCGACAATAATGAATTCAAATTAAAATAATATATATACCATTCGGTACGGACCCGACCATGGAAGATCAGATAATAAAATAAATGTTGATTTATAAGATCAAAACATTCAATCTTAGTCGCCCTTCGGAGCCCGTGGCGCAGTTGATAGAGGCGTAGAATCTCTACGGTTCATGTTAAGATAATGTTTAATCAATTAATTATGCAACCGAATATTTTATGAGTTCGTCTGTACATATTTTGCATTTTATTCTTATGCAATGGAAGTAATTCTAATGTACAAACGATTTTAATAACTTTTATGACGGTTGAAGATTGAAACCATTCTCTTGCAGTTACTAGGAATATAAGTAATACTTGATTAAAAC
This sequence comes from Euprymna scolopes, assembly GCF_053919585.1. Taxonomy (NCBI): domain Eukaryota; kingdom Metazoa; phylum Mollusca; class Cephalopoda; order Sepiida; family Sepiolidae; genus Euprymna; species Euprymna scolopes. The sequence goes on from NC_136501.1 coordinate 42,049,934, forward strand.
CTCTAATCCCGTAATTGTTGATAAAAAAGGAACCATCTATCCTCGCAGATTAAAGATATCCAGTCCGAAATCCTTTACAAATGTATGTTCTTAATATAGAGAATTAGATTCCAGAAAGCATAATCATAATGAAATCGGATGTTACAACAACGAAAACGTTGTGGCAATGATAGGTACAATAACACAGTCATCTGATTAATACAAACATCTAAAAACAAGCAGTTCTAATATAAAAACATCATAAACTCTTTTATTCAATGACCTGAAACAGATTTTCACCCAAATGTTTTATATAAGTATTTAATGTAGTAAGTAACCGAATGTATTAGCTGAAATAATAGGTTTCGCCCTGGATCAATTGAAAGACAAACAGGTGTGCGTAGTTTAAAGAGTCAAAGGATAACGTGCCGTTCTGCATTGCTTGATATTCGTATTCCCCGGTCACTGACATCTACGACTGTTTCTCACTTCGAGTGAGTTTAGTCCACTGTTAGTAATAAACCAGACTGAAAACATTTCAATATATAACTATTATTATTTTTCTGGTTGGAATTAAGTGTATTCATGTATGTTGCTATTTTGATAAAACTAATATTCAAGTAAAAGCTCAGTATACTCTTTAAACAAAACACGTCTACATTGCAGGTTTATCGAGAATGTCATGAAGAAATCACGATTTCAATCCGTGACTCTAGAGTCAGATGAACAATGACTTCAAAGAATATAAGAAGAAAAAGACTAGACAACATTTAAAAATAACACTTAGCGACAGATACATTAGCGCAATTATAGCTATGAGTCAAGTATTATGTTTTTCTTTTTAATTGTCTGGAAACGTTTTATAAACTAAACATAATTGTGTGTGTTATTTAATGATGTTTAAATTTGTTTCCTGTAAATTGTATACGAAAGTATCGTGTTTTTAATGAGTTCGTCAGTATTTTACGTGTAGTGTTGTGTTGTGGCTGGATTATTGAAATCGGATAACTGCGGAAAAAATAGTGATTCACAGGCAAACATGCATACAGCGCAATGCAGGGCATTGTGTGCCGATTCTCGGACGGGTTTGCGTAAACTAAGAGAGAGGAAGTATGTTAACAAAGAAATCAACTCACATTTTGACCTCTTACGTCAATGACAAATCAAGTAGAGAATGGAGTTTTGTCGCTAAAAACATACGAAAAACAAACAAACAGACAGGGAATAGACAGTAAGATCCGCACTAGAAAAAATGTGTGTTCTGCATTTTATCGTTGTCAACAGGTATCCTCTCATATATCCCGTCGGAATCTCTTTAACACACTTCTTATCTCTCTCGCTGATGCAACTTATCACAAGCTACGGATTGGCTTGTTTACCTAATACATAAAGATGTTTTTTTTGTATAAATTGTAGTAAACAGATTGTTATTACACTATGCACCTGAGAGTATGCGGTTGGGAATTATACATGCATTAACCTACAACCGACTTGCAATATAACATTAATACTGATAATTTAGAGGAAGTTAGACGGTAGAATATTTGTGTCATAAAAAACTCATGCTAAAGCCTTGTTTATTCTAAGGGCACAAGGAATAGTTTTATTAAAGTATGTTTAAAATATCCATAAATCCTTTCAAGCAGTAAAAGGAACGCAAATAATAAAGAGTTTAGCAATGCATGCGGTGCTATTAAAATAGAAAAAAATACAAACAAGTTTTGCATTCATTTATTTATGGCGGAAAATTATTCTCATCTTTTGGTTATTGTTTCACGACATTTCGGCCAACTATTCCTATAGTCTTCGCCAGATCGTAATAGCGACTGAATAGGAACGTCGAATCTCCTACCTGCATTCTCAGCAATTACTGCCTTCCATAGTTGGTTTTCGCCTCACCACGTTTTGGCCAACTAAGCTTCTGGCCGGCTTTAGGTTGAATTGAAACCGCCACAATTAGGCAATGCTCACCTTAGCCAATGGCGCAGTAGATAGAGACGTTGAATCTCTAAGTTTTAAAATCTTATTCTCAAGAAGACGTCTTACCTGAGCATTAAGTTAGCCGTTAATGAAGGCGTCCAAAATGTATTACTATGCAGACTCAAATTCAATCATTTCGGCAGAAGTTGCTACCTTTGCAAACTGTCCGAAAGCTCATAAGAAAATAGTCCAATGTTTCGCCTGATTCCCGTCGGCGAGTCGCAAGTAAGTGTCTAGAAAATATCTCATTTTAGGGAGTTATGTATTTAGCGTTAAGTACATCGATTGCTTCGTCGCATGTAACGCAATCCGAGAGAATTTCGTTGACTGTGTGAGAAAGGTAGTTGGTTAATAGCGCACGTTCATTGATGGGACGTGCAAGTCTTTCTGAATGTAGAACCCCAATGAAATATGTAAATTTCTCCCGCCAATGTTTTCAGAACTTATAGGCTGACTCCCTTTCAAGATCTGTTATAAATCGCTCCGGTCGCATAAATTGTTCCATTATTAATTGAATAAATTGTAATAAAAACAGGATAATAGATTCCGTCTAGTAATGTTTCATTCAATTATGAATCTAACTACTCCTCTACTTAATAAGCGGAAATGTAAAGCCTTTTTAGCTTGGATTATCAAAGAGAAGATAAACCATATTCACAACACTACGATTCCAAGTCGACAATCTCATAAAGCATGAATGCTTCTCACGATCAGAGCCATCGACATTTCATCCATTCCCTTCTTTGTAAATTCAGATCCTCGTAATATTATCCTAAACAATTTTCAATGAAAATTGCCATCCCATTTATTAACTGTGCTGTAATTTTTAATGATCGGGTTATTACATACGTAATGAGTTCTGCACATAAAATATATCAACATGTACGTATACCACGATCGATATAATACAAACTAGATTACCTCTGCCCTTTAGTAAATTAGAATGAATAGTTGTAAGTTGCGTTTATTTAATTTTCAAATTTTTCGTGCAAATTATATCTTAATAACAATTGCATGAGACCGTTTATCGAGAGCCTGCTTAATCGTGAAGATCAAGCACTTACAGAAGTACATAAACGAATAAGAGAAAAATAGCGTTTCATGCAAAATCATGGTTAATATTAGTTAACATTTCTTCCCATGGGATTAACATGATATACGAATATAAGAACCTCGTAAATACATATATAATTACGCAAGCAAACTAATTCATTGGAGGCAGCAGTAGTGTTATAGCAATTGTAGCATTATATTAAGTAAATACATATTTATAAATCATAGCTAAGAATTTGTAGATTGAATCCTAGTTTCCCAGGCAGAGTTTAATGTCGCGACACTTACACTGAATTGCTACTAATAAATATGATTTATCTCCAGGTAATCTTACATATCTGAAGACATAAATCATCATCTAATTACACAGAATACGCTACTAAGAATTCGGTTCTCTGGATGGTGCACATAGATGCATTATTCTGTCAAATTATATTCTAACAGCTTAATGTTAATTATAATTAATGATTACCAATAAATAGTGACTATTGGGAAATACACAGGTGCTCCGTTGAAATAAACCTTCATACGAACGCTTGTTTCATTTGTATTTATTTAAAGATTTCATCAAGCGGTGTATTCTAACGTACAACCCAAAAAATGAAAATGACAACAAATGAAAAATGCGGCAGATACATGTTTGCCTTCGTACAATCTTCGTAATACGCTTTTCCAATTGTTTCTGAAGAATAACTTAGTTAGTAACAGAAATGTAAAATTAATCTATAAAATGTTATAAAATGTTTAACAGACACGTAAAATGCACATATATTTGATAAGAGTATCGTAAAAAGGGGAAGCACTTACAACTCTAAAATATGCAAATGCCAATAAAAGCGTACTCGTATATATATATATATATATATATATATATATATATGTATATATATGTGTGTGTGTGTGTGATAGAATATATATGTGTGTATATATATTCATATATATATATATTTATATTCATTTTATATACATATATATATATACATGTGCATATATACATGCTTAAATATACAAGCATATACATACATATATATAAATATATATATACATATATATATATTAATCAACATAGTTCACGTACACATAAGGATATGACTTTAGATCGCATATTTTTAGTATTAGTTTTCTTTTGATTTGCTATGTGTACAGGCATACATATATAAATTACACTACCAAAATGAGAAAGAAATTACTCAAATCTTCACTCATCTCAAAGTACTAATTTTACAGATGGTTTAAATCGATATAATGTGAAACTAAGCGCGGGGAACAGAATCACACACATACATAAGTACATACATACATATATACATACACACACAAGTATATATATGTATGTATATATATACATATATATAAATATATATATATATATATATATTTATATATATATATATATATATATATATATATATATATATATATATATATATATATATATATATATATATATATATATATATATATACTGGCTGGGGGCACAGCTTTGCCCAGCCGTACAATTCACTAAAACATTATATTTATGCAGATAACGTTTGTAGTTTTATTGAACCAACCCCCTATTGTTTATTTTGTATAACGAGGAATACTTTGTCTGGTGGACTAATTTTCAAAAAATAATTATGAGAATGTCGTCAATCAAAGTTTGTCTGTGATTGATTACAAACTCTCGTTTGCAGATATAAAAGATTGAGGACGGATGCCCTAGAAATTAACTCCTGATTAAGATTTAGTTTTAAAATGTGCATACGGCGATTTTAAATAGTAGCTTTTTTGTAAATCTAAAATCGAAGTCATTAAAAGAAAAAAATGATATAAAATAAAGAGGAAGACCCGGACTTGAACAAGTCACCATTCGAGTTGTAGTCGAATTCTCTACAACTTAGCTAAAGCTCCAGATGACAATAATTCTGTTTATTTTTAAGGGGAAATATTTTACAGAGATTCTATTATTTTCCTTTACCTGTGTTACGTAAAATATTCCCCTGTACATTTTTTTCATTTTTTTTAAATGTATAATAGAGAAACAGACTATTTTTACACTGGTTTATTTCGATTTCGATACTGACTAAATAAATTCCTGTACCAAACATATATTACCATACTGACAGGCATATTAATTACCTCTCTGTGAAATTTTTAAAAGATAGGTCTAGACGTTTCGGAAGCTATGAACAAGGAACTCGCTCACACACACAAAGATACTTTTATACAAGGGTATACATATATATATATATGTTTGAAAACATATATATATACATATATATATATATATATATATATATATATGTTTAAAAATGTTTGCTTTAATTAGTTGTAATGTGTAATTAAATGAATAGGACACTAGTCTTTATATATATATATATATATAATGAATAGTGTCCTATTCATATTACAACTAATTAAAACAAACATTTTTCAAACGTAACTCATTCGTGATACCATATTATGTTATTTATTGTTATATGAATACAGAAGGTGAAAGCATAGCGGACAATTGTTCACTTTCAGTCACTTTTGATATTCATTCAATAAAATTACGAGGAGTCTAACCAGGTTGACATTATTCTTGGAATCGAGCCAATTATATATCAACTTTGTTTACTGATGGCTACACTATATCAGCAACCATATGAGACAACACCACTATTAATTGTCTTACATATATCATTGCTATTACATGTTTTTCTCTCGTATTTGCAATGTAATTTATTGCCTTGCTTAGTAGTTCTCTGTTGTTGGTATAGTTTTTTCTATAAGTTATAATATAACTATTAATATTAGTGGCATTTTCTGAACTATAATTTTCTTCGTTTTACTATTATCATAAACACCATTAGTAGTAATACTAGGAGTATTACAATTTGATCATTTCAACTAATTTACCTGCGAACCTATGGTTTTCCTCGTATATAAATGAAAACTTAAGGAGATGAATCTTATCGAAGAGATAGGTAACAAGAAAAAGACGAAAATCCTATAAACAATTTTAATCAGACGAACAAATTAGTTATCAAGAAAACTGATACGCGTTATTCAATATTGAATCACTAGTTATTAATGATTATTTCCCTAAAAAAAAATACGGACAAATTCCTTCATCTCTCTCTCTCTCTCTCTCTCTCTCTATCTATCTATCTCTCTCTCTCTCTATATATATATATATATATATGTGTGTGTGTGTGTGTGTGTGTATGTGTGTGTGTATATACATATAACCAAATGTGTCACGAGCCGACCTCCACCGACCAAGTTAAAATACAATAAAGGCTGCGGTTGTCACGCAGTTACACGGAACTCTTTTTTTAAGTTCATCTAGTATAAATAGGCCTAGTTGGTTGGGCTGATATACAGCTGGCCGCGTCGGGGATTATCTCTACTATCCTCTTTCCTCTCCTGAAAAAGAAAGATCATCCAACTGATTGTTCTTTCAAGTTCACTTGTAAGTCTCAACAATAATAATAAGCGACGCAGGGTGTAGTTTTCGTATAAGTAATTATTCAACAAAAAGATAAACATATGAACTATTAAAAGTTTTACATGGGAGAATTCAATTAACGAAATACCTACCGTTTGCAAGATTTGTTTTTCCTTTCTGATAGTTACATATTCGAGGAACAAGGCTTAGTCAGTATGTTCTGTTCTCTGAAACCCGATTATTGCTTCAATCGGTCCAAGGGTGAGTGTTTATCGAACCACGGGTGGGGGAAGCGGTCGACGGTATGTTCGAGTTCTAAAATTCTGTGCAGAAATCTCCCAGAACCATCTGATTTTTCTGCTCTGCATGGGATTATATATGAATGGATGGGATTGTTGACACTCTGGATGTACTAAGCGGCATATCATCGTCCAATCCGACACTCCTTGGTTCGTTTTTATGGGATAATCAGCAAGCGTCTCCACCATATAACACCAGGTAATGTCCATGAAAAATGTTTTCTCATCAATAACGGCCTCACGCACCGGGAAACCCATACTTGATTCCCCGCCGTGGTCAGGTGCTAAACCTCTCTAGACAAAACGAGGCTTACTACTTCTAATAATTGCATAAACATATTGTATATCCCAACAAATATAATCACAGACATAAACAACCTAATTTACGCAGGCGCCAAAATGCTAAGTATGAATATCCAATCAGTAAAGCAACCGGGGACAATCGGACCGACAAAACTTGGATGGGAAATAAGACTAGAAACCCAAATAGACAAAAATAAAGAGAATCCAAAATGATCAACAGGAAGTATGCCATGTGGAGAAAACGGAATATTGGAAATGTAACTGACAGGGAGAGGCTAAACAAGAAACATGAAGAACTGGAGCAAAAAATAAAGCAAAAGAAGAGAGATTGAGACGATATCGATATAAATCTGAACGATGCAAACAAAACAGAACATTTGAAACTAATGAAAGCCAATTCTACCAAAATGTGAACGGACGAAAAAACAAGAAACAGAACTACCAAATCCGACAGAAAGAAAACTCTACTGGAGTAAAATATTGGAAGAGCGACGAGATCACAATAGAAATGCCGAATTGCTGAAAAACATGAAAGAAGAGTTACAACAAATAGAAGAAGGAACAGTGAATGAAATCAACAATAAACCCCTACAGAAAACCATAGGAAAAATGGCAAACTGTAGAGCACCAGGGCTCGACGGGATACATGCATACTGGTTAAAAAAAATTCACAACAGTACACGAAAGGCTAGCCCAAAACCTGAGAAGATGTATACAGGAAGCAAGCGTACCAGACTGGATGGCAAAAGATAGAACTACACTGCTAAAGAATGGCACGGAGAAAGGAACCGCCCCTACCAACTATAGGCAAATCACATGCTTACCAACCATGTGCAAGATACTGACAGTGCAACTGAGGGAACAAATCTGTCACTCCCCGAATAATCGTGGACTCATACCCGAGGAGCAGAATAGATGCCAAAAAAGAAAAAGAGGAACACGTGACCTGTTATATATTGATCAAAAGACCCTAAAGGAGGTAAAAAGGAGGAGAAAGAATTAAGCCATGGCATGGATCGACTCCAAAAAAGAGTACGACAGGATCCCCAAGCATGGATAATATAATGCCTAAAAATGTATAAAATACCAAGCGGGATCACCAACGTAATAGAAAATGCAATGAAAACATGGAGAATGAACTTGACAGCCGATGGACAACACATAACAGAAATTAACATACAAAGAGGCACATTCAAGAAGGCTTACTATCACCACTACAGTTCATCATAGTCATGATGCCCTTGAACAGCATTCTGAGAAAGTTTCAAACCGGATACAAGTTCTCCAATACAGAGGAAAAAATGCACCACCTGATGTACATGGACGATCTGAAACTTTTTGCAAGGGCCGAAAAAAAGCTAGAGACACAAATCAACACTACCAAAATCTTTAGCCAAGATATCCAACTGGTTATAAAAAAGGGAAAACTGGAAACGACAGAAGGCATGGAACTACTAAACCAAACAGGAACGAGGGAACCTGGGGAACAAGACGACTATAAATACTTGGGACTTCTGAGAGCGGACACCATTAAAGCAATAGAAATCAAAGAGAAAATTGGAAAGGACTACCCCAGGAGAACAAGAAACCCCTGGAAAGGAAATTACATAGCAGACACCTAATAAAAGGTATAACTACATGGGCAGTTTCACTAGTAAGATACTCCAGACCGTTTATAGGGTGGACAAAAGAAGAATAAACCATATCAAAGCAAGGATCGATAAATCACAAGAAAACAGCAATGGAAGACTAAGTGGACAGAGAGACGACACGATAAACCATATAGTAACTGAATGCAGCAAACTGACCCAAAAGGAATACAAAAACAGGCATGGGCAAGTGGGAATTATGCAAAGGACTGCATTTTGAGCGTACAGATAAATGGTACACGCATAAACCCGCAACAGTACTCGAAAACGAGAACCACAAAATCCTATGGGACATGGACATACGGACGGACCCATCCATCCAAGCAAGAAGACCAGATGTCGTAATAATTAACAAGAAAGAAAAATCCTGTTAAATCGTAGACTTTGCTGTCCAGCTGACCACAGGGTGAGTATGAAAGAAAAGAAGAAACGAAGCTAATACACAGAGCTAGCCAGGGAGTTAAAAGGGATTTGGATGATGAAGAAAATCAAAATAGTACCGATAATAGTAGGAGAACTAGGAACAATTCCGAAAAACTTCGAAAGAATGGCAGAAATTGGAATCAGAGGAATAACTGCAAAAATACAACACCTAACGATAGAAAACGGCTGAAATATAAAGGAAAACTCTAGAATGTGAGGAATAACACAAGACAATATAACAAAGAAGCGTTAGAGGGAATGAAGAACATCGAAGCTGCATATCAACAAGTTCCACACCACCATCATGCATCCCCTCCCATTGTCTCATCACCGTCCCTCTAATAGAAAAGTGATACCAAAGAGCCGAGAATGGTCAAGGAGGATGAAAAGACCGAGGAGAGAGCGCTGGCCAGACCTCCGCTGGGCAATCGCGAAGAGAACTCGGATCGTGGGGAGGCTTAGTGCCACACAAATCCGAGTATAAACCAATGGCCACTACCAGCGAGAAATCAATAGCATAAGGGTGTTGCGATGCCCCTGATTTATTTGCAAATGCTATTGAAGGAGTGGGGAGAGCTGGACGTCTTGGGAGACTTGTTGTCACTCAGCTTCCAGAGACCACCACAGGTCTCCAAACCGATCGTTTGCTGACTTGTGTGAAAGCTCCATGTGAGCTAATAATAATAATAATAATAATAATAATAATAATAATAATAATAATAATAATAATAATGATAACATTAATAATAATAATAATAATAATAATAATAATAATAATAATAATAATAATATGTACAGCTCTTCACAAGTGAATTAAAAATAAGAGAGATTGAATATCAAGTCCAAGTTTTTTTGTTTTTTTTTTCGGCTAGATTCAATAGCGGTCAAACGGGGTCTTTTGTTTTGCAACACTCGTTTCTTGATTTTGATCAGTCAAATGATGAGTGCTCCTCGAACAACGGTGTGTGGAAGGAGGCCGCGCCTGATCTCACCCTCCCCGGGTCAAAACTCTAGCCTTAACAAAACGCTAGATATATCCGAATAATCAGTTTCATAGGTTTTTATTTAATAATTCGATTTTTTTTACCTACATGAGAAATGATTTTCACATCGTCGAACACGCCATCTCTCTTTCTACTGGCAGGGTGATCTGGTGTTTTCTAGGGCTTTCTATTAAACTAAAAATACTCTAATCCCTCGTTCCTTGGCCCCTTTTCGGGTGCATATTAAACTATAGCTCTAATTTAGCTTTTCGTAATCCCTCTTCCGATGTAATCTCGTTACATCGTGACTGGTTGCGTAACATTATTGAATTTTGTATGTCATCTTTATGTTTATCCGATCATCTTTATCTCTAAATTATGTTTTTCGTTACCACAAAATGGTATTTAAAAACGCCCAAAAATTTTCCTCATTACCTTTTTTCAAAATCATCACTTTGATAAAGCGTCTAATGGAAATGACAATTTAACCTTCCTTGGTACCAGTTGTCATGGAATTCGACGAGTGATTATTTACTGATAATAAGATACAATTTTGCACGAATATAGCAATATATCTATGCGGGAATAAACGGGGCAACATGTCAATAAAGGAAAACAAAGAAGGGGGATACACCTACATCATTTTAAAGATGACGCAAATGACAATGAACAAAGTAAACTCTTCTTTCTTGTTTGAACTAGGAAAACGTTTTACAAAATTTACAGGCATATATTTTTTTTTTATTTCGTATTTAAATATCTGAATGCAAAAATAGATATATACATTTTTTTTTATTATAATTTTATTTTTTTTTCAATTAATTCATTTATTATGCAAGATAAAACAAACAACTTCGAAAATTAAATATATATATATATATATATATATGTGGGTGTATGTGCTTGTGTGTGTGTGTATGCCAGCCCATGAAAGTGTGATAACGCAACACTTTTATATTGAAATGTCGTTCGACGCATATTGTACCATAATTATGAAATTGAAATTTTCCATTCCATTCTAGAAATTTCGTTTAGTGGTAAAATGTATAAACAAAGAATTGAAATCAATAAGAACGATTCATCACTCTTAAATAACTAGAGAGTACGTTATTATATACGTCAGACAACATATACATATTAGAAAAGTGTTAATAAGAACAACATTGTGAGCGACAACACGCTATTGTCAGTATCGGACCTTTCTACAGATAACGACAAAGTTTTAAACACGGCTGGTTGTGAATGGGATGTTGAACAATAATATAACAATAGCACAACAATGAGGTTACATTTTACGCTATGTTGCATATTTGTATATCTATTTATGAACAAAAATGAGGAAATGGGAAAAACTATGAGTCAACATTTAATATATACATATATATATATATATACAAATCTATATATAAATAAATTTACATATATAGTTATATATGTATACATATATTTATATATATACATACATATATATATATGTTTATATATATATATATATATATATATATATATATAAATGCATTCTACTACTGAGATATGTTGTTCGTCAATGTTCATACTTAATACCCTAAGATTTCAAACATCTGCCATTTGAGAAGGATAATTTTCCTCAAAATATATTATGGAACACTTTAGCACACATTACATCACTGCGTAGAAATTTGCGTTTTTAAGTGAGTCTTATTATTAACTAAAAATCCTTCAATAAATATACGTGTATATATATATATATATATATATATATATATATGTGTGTGTGTGTGTGTGTGTGTGTGTGTGTGTGTGTGTGTGTGCATCGTAATGAATATATCACTTCTTTTTTCTTCCTTTCTCAAAACGGAACAGACATCATTTCATTATTTACATTGTGACCGATTTCTAATACTTACTTTTATATTTTGATAGCTTATATATCATTTTCATGCATAAATAAATATATATATATATACATATATATATATATATATATATGTATATATACATATATATATGTGTGTGTGTTTGTGTGTGTGTGTGCGTGTGTGTGTGTGTCTGTTTTATTTTTTTATTGCCATTTTATCTGTTTGGTTACATATGTTTCGGATGTTGGACGATGTTTTCTCCCACAGCCTCGTCAGACCTTGCAGAAATATTTGTTAGTATTTGGAATAAGTGTTTTATGTAAAAACAATTATTTCAAATACTAATAGCCATTTTTGCAATGTCTGACGAGTCTGTTGGATCGTAACCATGGTCCAACATCCGAAACATATGTAACCAAACATATAAAGCGGTAATAAAAAAAATATAACACATATTTCTCTGCAATACCATTGACCACTCTCTTCAGGTTTTTCTAATTACCAATTTTACCTTATATATATATATATATATATATATATATATATATATATATATATATATATATATATATATAAATATATACATACATACATATATATATATATATATATATATATATATATATATATATATATATATATATTAGCAGACTACCTGGCACAGCCCCGTCGTAAAATACGCTTAAGTATGATATTGTGATTAATTCAGGTTTCATATTTATTATTATATTATATTGAATCATATAATGATGAAAAAAAAATAACAAAACAAAACAAAAAACACGTGCGCTACAACCGAGAATCAAAACAAGAAAATTTAGCTGATAATTTACATTTTAATTTGAAGGTAATGCCGGAGCTATGAAGACGTCTTTGCAGCAAAGCTTAAAATTAAAGTATGAATTAAATATGTATAGCTATATTTTACCCATGCATATTCGTAATGTCTCTGTTCAACCTTAAGCTGGAAAATTCCATTTCTTTAAATTTCACCTTTTTATACCGATTTTCGAGGGTAAATATGTATATATATATATATATATATATATATATATATATATATATGTATATATATATATATATATATGTATAATAGAAATATATATACGCAATAGTACACTAAAGATGATAATCTCATAAGGAACCGGAAACAGCTAATAGATAATTAATTACAATGAATGTTTAAAAGAATACACGAATAAGGTAAATCTTTTGCAAATGAAAGCAAATCCACGACCCGTATATACAATGTAGTATATGGCGATTAAGCTACACTGAATATTCCGCGTTTCATCCACTCAAAAATTCTTCAGGCTTATGCGCATAAGCCTGAAGAATCCTAGAGTGGAGGAAACGCGGAATATTCAGTGTAGCTTAATCGCCATATACATTTTATAACTTACTAACTAGCTCTACCTACGTATTGAGCACTTTTCAAGTAAATACTTAAAGTTTACGCATAAATCTATACTTTCGTATATTAATTTTATGTGATTAAATTAAGCAGATATATATATATATACATATATATATATATATATATACATATACATATACATACTGCGTGTCAAATTATTAACGAGATAACATTTTCTACCACTTTCAGAAAACAATAGCTATCTATCTGTCTCTCGCTCTCCCTGTTTAGTAAATAATTAACAAGTATAACAACTTGTGTCATAGAAATGCAAAATCAAAACAATACACTGCATTGTTTATGAATATGCGCATCGCTCTCTTTCGATCTCTTTCTCTTTCTCTCTCTCTTCCTCTCTCCCCTCTCTCCTCTCTCTCCTCTCTCTCTCTCTCTCTCTCTCTCTCTCTCTCTCTCTATATATATATATATATATATATATATATATATATTCTTTGAAATTGTCACCCTTTAAAATTATACAAAAAATATATATGCTGGATGACATCTTCATTAACGTTTAAGGCGCCAACAAGTGGTGGTGGGATAATGATTTGGGCTGGGATTATTGGAGATAGATTAGTTGACACATGGAGGGTTCCAGAATGTGGTAAAATGACATCACATGCTTACATAGCTTCTCTGCAGGAGCATTCTCATCCATGGCTTAAGAACAAAGGTTTATGCTCAGAAGAACCCTTAGTTTATGCAGCATAATGTGAACCTTTGTAGTATCATAAAGCGACGCCTCTATGTAACTGAACGCCTTTTTAAGAGCAAAGATGAGTTGTAGAATGCTCTCCAAGAGGTATCGGGTGGAATAACTGTTGATGAAATCACGAATTTAACTAATTCTGTGGACCAACGTCTTTTACAAGTCATTTATAAAAAAGATGGGATATTCCCTACTAATTATGTCAACCTACAAATTGCTCTGTAGTTATTGAATTATAAGGATTTTTCCTAGTTCATTTAATGTTTGAAAATTATTTCAATAAACAAGTTATGGGTATATTGTGTTGTTCTCAACCAGGATAATAACTTGAATAACTTAAATCAACAGATATTCCTATATTTTGTCATAGCTTCGCTAATACTGCATTAAATACTAGAGAAGCTGAAATAGTATAGTAAGCACTTTCTCACACTTCATAGATTTTTATTCATTCATTCCCTAAATATTTAAAAACATGTAAACTCGTTAATAATTTGATGTGCAGTGTATATTAAATATTTATGATGCTAATTTGTCTATTGAACAGTTCGTTACAAATGCTAATAAGATAATTTGTTAGGTTATAATCCAAGAATATTTGGCGTATCTGTACATTTAAATTTATATTATTATACAAAATAAATAAAATTTCCTTGAAATGTTATTTTATTGGAGTATTCCATTTAGAAATAACACGTGTAAAAAAGCATTCAGGAAAATTAGAAAACTGTGAAATAAATGTCAGCCGTTAATTATTGAGTAGCTGTTTCTCTTTCAATTAAAATTTGGAAATATTATAAATAATTAGTTAGCATGTTCTGATGTCGGACGTGCTTTGAATTTAATTATAATTTCCGATTAATTTATTTTCTAATCATAGATGACATTTAAATTAATACCAAATCCAGGCATTCCGATAATTTTTTTTTATTGCGTTGACATATTTAAATACATATTTATGGCACATATCAAATGCTATTAATTTTCAAACAGAATTATATATATATACACACACACACACACACATATATATATACATGTGTATATGTATATATATATATATTTATTTATATATATATATATATTATTTGTTTATTGATATTTACATGGTTGATGTTACCCTAGAAGCAGTCACTACCTGGCAGTCGGCGTCAGTACTTGGGGTATCCATCATGACCTTTTTAATATCTAGAAGAAACTGCTTTGGATATTTTTAGTACATTTCCCATCAAACGTGCAAGCAGATTTTAGGTTTAGGGGACTATATGGATAAAGGACCACTTGGGTTTGTACAATCGAGAAGAAAACAGAATAATCTTTAGAATCAAGAAGATCAGCACCGATAATTTTTTCAATGTCATTATTTCTGATATTATCAAAAGCCACAATAAGTTATGAACATAAGACGGACTCCCTTTCCTGCTATTCAATGATGAGCGTGTAGCATTGTATCTGACCAGAAGCTTAGTAATTATTTAGCTAATCAATGAATGTGTTTAGTTTCTGATGAAAAACTATTGCAATAAAGTCCTGCCTGTGATGGGCTTCTTGTCCTGTAAACAAATAAAATGTGATTTCTTTCCATTGAGATTGAATGAGAAACCAATAATTAAATCTGTTTTGTCATATTCGTTTACATAAGACATCGCATCCTTTGTCCGCTCGTGCTTATAACGTAGCCATCCAGTAAAAATTTACAAATATTATCGACATTGTCATTAGCTATAGTATTCTTTAGGTGAACATAATAATCTATTCTAAGTTTTATCAATTTTTGAATACGTGCCCAACAGAAATTGTATGAAAAGTTATCTGTAAGATAAGAATGCCTAGCTTGGCCTTTTCTAAACATGATATGCATAAAATATGTTGAATCTGATCCGACCATTCCCATTATATTATATGAAAATATTTATGTGTAAATGATTGTATTTGTGCCAACCTTTCATTTGGTGAATAAAGTCGCAAGGACGGTTGCGAATTATAAATATGGGCAAACTACAATTTGAGGATTTGGGCGGATTTTATCCTGATAGAAGTTTCGATTGTGAATGGCTTTCTTGTTTTTGTTTTTGTTGTTTTTTTCTTATGAAAATTGTATTCACGGAAATTTATTCTCCCTTTATGATATCTCGATATGAAGTGTCAAAGATTACTGCCTGCATGACTTATCATAGCCTTAAAATATAACGTTCATGAGGCAATTGATATTTTTAAATATGACATTTTAAATTTAAATTTATATTAGGGAAAACAGAATGCGAAATTATTATAAATTTGTTGAAATATCGGATAATTATGTGAAAAATTGTAAACTTTTTCATTAGCAACAACTCATCGCTCACATTAAAAAATATCGACATTTTTAGGTGTTCGGGTATGCTGACAATGAATATCACAGTTATGTGTTGGATGATAAGTCGTTTACCAATATAAGAAAATTGAGTGTTTAGAGATAGCATATTTCATTAGTAATGAGCATGTCTAATTTGTTTTAAAATAAGCCTATATTTTCTGTTGTCATAATTTTCATTAAAATGTGTAAGGGTAGCTTTCTAAAAAGAACGCATTTGGAAACGTTAGAATTTTGGCTTGAAATTAATACTTGATTATCTAATCGGTAAATGAATAAAAGAGAAAGGTTATAAAGGGATGGTTCTATTTGTTTGTTCACAAAAAAGTAAAAAATAACTTATTCATGGGAAAAGAGAGACGTTATTTCAAGTAAAGGGGAATCTATTTAGGTAAAGAACACTATCTAAAGGAAATACGAGCAAACGATTTTATTTAAAGGAAAATAACATAATTAGTGTTAGGCTAGATTATATATGTTTCCAATTTCAGAATCTCCAGCAATATTTACGTGTTACTTGGAAACAAGAAAGACTAGAAAAACGCAGGAACCTGACATTAGCATAAGAAAGCTTTTCTATCATAACTGTAAGAATTTATCTCTTGTCGTTGAATATATACTAGAGCAGGCATGTCAAACTCAGAGCCCCTCGGGGCTACAGGAATCAGTTTTGTTTGACATCAGGGCCGCACCCCCACTATATTAATCATAGTCATTAAATAAAAAAATAACTGTTAAATATGTGTCTTTTACCGGTAATTTAGAAACATGCAATAGTTTGGTCATATTCAAGAATGCAAGTTAAAAGTACTTCAGTTTAACAAAAGAATATAACAATGGGAATTAGCATGACATATAAATCTGGGTTTTTTTTTTATTTCGATATAACGAAAATTTAAAAGGCAACACACATAGCCAACATGTATTTGAATGCAACAAATGCAATGCACATAAATTATTATAATTCAAAAGGAGCATTGATTATAAAACGTGTTTCGTGTTTTGTCCTGAGGTTTGATACTTCTTGTTCTTGACAAGCTTTGGTATGTCTGGCTGAAGTTTCTGTGTATTCCGAGCTTTACAAGAGAAGATACATATTTGTCAGTCAACCTCGTTCTCTGAGAAATCTTTATTAATTTCATGAATGGAAATACTTGTTCGCACAAATAGGTGGAATCAAACATTGCCACAATCCGTGTGACAAACTTTTTGAAATTTATAAAAATTTCGGAAGGTATGAAAAGAAATCAAGTATTCCCACTTCAAAATACTGACTGCATTTCTAACAGTTCCATTTGTAGGCTTTCTTCTGCCTTAGTAACATCAAAAGTAAACGGCGTTGTGAACAATGCAAACTATTGATCAAAATATGAGAAATCACGAAACCTTTTTTTGAAACTCCTTTGACAATGATTCCAGGTGACTGTCATAATTAGCAAAACTTAGTGCTGGCTTAGTAGTAGTACTATTTTTTTAGCTCTTGGCACGTAGGAAAATTAATTACTTTTTCTTTTATACCTTGTGACTTTCATAATGTCAACTTTGTAATGAAGCATTTTAGCTCATCATACAACTGAGTGATGAACTTGTTTTAACCTTGTAATTTCAAATTGAGATGGTTTAATTATGCTGTAATGTCCAGCCAACTTTCATCTTTCATTTCATCAGTGTTTCCACCTTTCATTTAAAAAAAACTGATTATTTCTGGTATTAAAAAATAAAACCTTTTCAATACTTTGTGACATGACTATCAGCGTACATGTCGATAAGCCTGAAGAGTCCTAGAGTGGATGATACGCGGAATATTCAGTGTAGCTTAATCGCCATATATATTTTGTTAATTACTAACTAGCTCTACCTACGTATTGAGCTCTTTTGAAGTAAATACTTAAAGTTTACGCATAAATCTATACTTTCGTATATTAATTTTACGTGAGTAAATTAAGTAGTTATATATACAAATATATATATATATATATATATTATTGCCCGAGTAACTATATTAAAAGTTCCACCTTCCCAGATGTGTCATATAATTCCCAATTTAATTCATATGTATAACTATCCTACAAAGTAATTTGATTTTTTTTATAAATACACGATATTCTATCAATATAAAAAAAGCAGTAGATGCATGCCTGTAAACAGTTAACAGGTAAACACCTAAGCGACTGGTCATATAATACTAAAATTTTAGGAAAGCAGTACTTATGCACCAAGGATCGTTTATAACGCGTAAAATCTTTTTTTGGAGTGATGAAGAACGCATACAAACACATATCGGCAATTGCAATGCGAAGTGTTCATTTCCACTGGCCGATATGTTTTTACTTCTTTCTTGCCATACTCACATACATTGCATTTAATATATACACTTTCTCATGTTTCACTCGATAACATCATGGGTAGAGTGTGCGGCTGAAACACTAAATATTTTAGCTTTGAATCCGGCTGATGCACCAAGACTTTGTTTTGATATTTGTGATAACCGATTTTATTTGATCATGTTTTTGTATACATAAATTTTAAAACCTGCATGAATGCTAATATATTCAAAAGTAGTTTACGGCAAACAGAATAAGAATTTATTTATACGATAAGAACATAAAACTTGTTTTCTAACTTCTTACAGATATTTTTACAGTCGATAAATATATTTGACAAATATGTTTTTGTTGAGAAATTTATTCGCTAAAGAATTCAAAGTTAAAGTGTAAAAACATAACTTTTCCTCTAGTATAGGCATATCAAAGATGCGGCCCGCAAGAAGCAGAATAGCTTCCCCGATAGAAAATTTTACGCAACTTGGAAAAATCAAGGAGAAAAACGAAAAGATCAAAATAGGAGGTGAATTCGAAAAATAGTTAAAATCTCTTATCTATTCTTGCTTTAGGAAAGTATTTTGTGATGCTGAGCCCACATATCGAAAATTTACAACGTCACAAACAACGGCCACGGCTTCTACTTTCTTCCCTTTGTTTCCATTTTTTACGCAGGATACCTTTCTTAGCTCTACACCGACTTCAGGCGGTGTCATTCTCTTCCTTTTCTCCTGCACGCCAATATGCTGTCCCAGCGGTAGCTTATCTTTTTTTCACTCCCACCTCAACATTCTGCACTGATGCTGTAATTCCTTTATTTCTTTTTTTTTTTTTGCTATCTGTTTCTCTAAGGAAACACTGAACCTATATCACCGTTGATAAGAAAAAAACTTGTCCCTTCGAAAAATGTAATCTTCTGTTGGTTGTGGGTTTTGTAAAAATAAGTTTCGTTGCAATTAAAATCATAAATGGTTTCTGCTCACAAAGTTTAATTCATTTGATTCTCATTAATAAATATTTTTAGGCATTAACCAGAGAAATAACAGAAACAACGACAGGAAAGAAAGCAATTCTATACACAATATTATTTTTCTTTTGAAATTCAAGATTCTAATTGTTTTTATATTTTTAATTCGTCACATTTGTTTTTATTTTAATTGTTTCGTTTTGTTTTAATATTTTATCTTCGTTTTTTTAATTTAAAGTTAATAAAATATTATTTCGTTACATTGGTTTTGTTAGATTGGTTTAATCATTTTCCGACTTGCACCCGTGAGAAATGACACAAAGCAATTTTACAAAACACACAACCAGCAGAAAATTCAATTTTTCGAAGGGACAAGCCTTTTGTTTTATCACCGGTAAATTAGCTTCAATGGGCCCTCAAAGAAACAAATACCATTTTCTTACAGAATTTATTGACTTTCAATTTCTTCACATATTATTTGGACTCACATTTTCATTATTTGAGTTTTAAGCGTTCCCCGCTTCTCTCTCTTACCCACTTGTCACACTGTCACTGTATTTCTCTTTTTTCCTTGCTTTTCACTTTTTACCTTCTTCTATTTTCAATAAACGTTCGATAATCAAATTTTCTTCATAAAGTGATGGATAAAAAATAATAGTGTGGCCGTGACATTCTAAGCCTTTGATTGATGGTTTCAATGTAAATAATAACTTTCCCAAAGCAAGGATAGATAAAACATTTTAACAATTCTCGAACACACCTCTTATTCTGTATTTATTTTATTTTCTTTTATGTATCCTGCCGTGTAGGCCCTATCTCTATATTGCTTTTTACTATCGTGTACTTTTTATTAAAATTGACTTTTATAACTAAAAATATGAATCGGGTAATACTGTGCAGGCGTCAGCTTCCATTGTGATAACCGATTTTATTGATATTTTATAAATATGTTTCCTTGTGTCTGATTTTATTTTGACTTTAATTTTCCAGATTGTACATCGTTTTAAAAATTGCTAGTGCTTCTGCGACTAAGAAAAAGGAAATTTAAATGAAAAGGACGGGTGTTTCAAGAAAAATGGGAACTACAGTCTTTTTCCACGGAAATGAATGAAAATATACATTGTTTTATTTAAATAACCATATTTCTACGCCGAAGACGTATAACCTGCAAATACATTTTGAAACGAATCATCTTTCTTATAATAAATATGAAGGCCCTATGCGTGTTAATGCTCAAAGAATTGACGGTTAACTTGACACAACAACAGGCATTTTTTACAAAAAAGTCAGAAAGTAAATGTCGCTTCCGCTATTGCAAGCTATGAACTCAGTCGATTGATAGCGATGAATGGGAAATCCTACACTGAAGGAGATTTTGTGAAACAATGCTGTTTAAAAACGGCCAAAGTTGTGTCCGGAAAAAGCACACTTGTCCAAAAATGTTTCCCTCGCGAAGGACACTGTTGCTGAACGGATTGATGAAATTTCAAGTGATTTGAAGCAACAGTTAAAAGCTGAGTAATTAAGATTTTAACTGTTTTCAATTGTAATTGATGAGACTGTTGATATCACTTGGATAACATAGCGTGCAGTCTTCATCAGAGCCTGGGACCATAAATTCAACATTTATAAAGAACATTGAACTAATCCCTATGCATGACACTACAACAAGCCAGGGCATCTTTGAGAACGTTGAACGGTGTTTCCGTGAATATGAGTTAGATTTGAGCAAGGTTCTATGCTTGTCTACTGATGGTGCCGCAAATATGGTTGGCGGACATAACGGTGTTGCTGCCAAGTTACACGCAAAATAAACAATTTACATCTGGATTTGTCATTTCCATATTTTCACTGTATTATTCCTCCACAAAATTTGAGTTCAAAGATTTTAAAATTCGATCATGTGATTAGTTTATATCTATCAATCAACATCAATTCAAGCAATGTTATAAGATATGGATAATCAGTTCACCAATGTTCCGTTTTACACAGATTTTGGGTCTAAACACTTGAGATTTTAGATGTAGGTTACTTAGACATGGATCAAACTTTTTAATATGATTTCAGTCGAACATAATAAATGTTAAAGGTCAAAATTAGGGTAAAATTTGACCTCTGTGGTTTCTACCAAATTACTCGGCCAATTTTTGTCTAAAGATTTTAAATTTTACATAAAGTGTATTCAAGCATAAGGCAAGCTTTTTAATCAATTTTTGGCAAAAAATGTGGCTGCCAACGTGTCAAATATCAAAGATGTTTACGTTAGCGGGCTCTAGCAATCTAATCAGTCAATTTTGGGTGTAAACATTTGAAATTTTACATAAAGGGAACTCATAAATGTAGCAAGATTTTAAATCAGTTTTGGGGCGAACTTTTGCTTCCAAGAGGTTTAAATTAAAATAGATGACTTTTGTAGACTCTACCAACATCCTTCGCAAAATTTTGGGTCTAAACACTTGAAATTCTAGATGTAGTTTACCTGGACATGGATCAAACTTTCAAATATATATATATACGTATGACTATAAAGTTATGAACATTACATAAATATATATATATATATATATATATATATATATATACGTATGGTCATAAAGTTATGAACAGTATATAGGGCTCGACAAAGCCGCGATGAACTGCTAGTATGTAATTATTAATAGAGGAGTTATTCTATAATCATACCTACGCAATCTGCATGACTAAAACTATTATGTGTAACTAATGGCGCTACACTCGATAACAAACCCGGGAGAAAAATGAGTTACAGGCATCTAAATAATTGCTGAAATCTTAGAGGTAAATCTCAAGCCTGTAATGGAATGGAAACAAAATCGGATCGGGATATCATAGATGCCATACTTTGCTTTTTTGCTTTAATGATTACTACCACTGATATACTACCTGTTATCCCTTCACATCAAATTGCTAGGCGTATCGTTCATACGGACCATCTCTAACATACTATATACTATACATTTTACTAGAGAAAGACAATGCCACCAGTCACTCGTACTTGGAGTATTGTTGTTACACTCGAGCTGGTACATATGCTACTAGGTTCTCATTCATTGACAAAATTAACAACGGAGTCGCCAACTTATTAGGGGAAGCACTTTAACCCTAACTCCAACATTTGTCCCATAAACGAAATATGGCCCCCATGTGCTTTTTTTGGAAGGATTTAATTGAGAAGATTTCTGAGGAACTCAAAGCATTTTATACATTCAACCTACATACGCCTTAATAACCGGTTCAATAGTAACATCCCGCCACTACACTGTAGATATCCATCGAATAGTGTCTTCCCTCAGACTGCTAAATTTTGTGAATTCTATCTAGTGGATATCCTCGCTTAATGAAGTCATATGAACAAACGTCCAGGAGTAATGTAAACAGGTATGTTGCTGCTCTGCTATACACATATATCCGCAAAGTTTTGCCCAAATATTAATCCTTATACATCTAAATGCCACCGTTCTCGTTTAGAGAGAACACCAGTAATATATATATATATATATATAAATATATATTTATATATATGTATGTATATATATATATATATATATATATACAATTTTGCTATAGACTTTATCGTAAGTAAGTTTACCCAGGTAGCTACAGATTTCAGTTCACATATACACACTGTCAACTATGAAATTCGGTTCCAATTATGCATAGAATGACTGTTACCAGAGTTGAACGATATAATACACATGTAGTGATTCAAATAACGTTGTATCACGACAGTTTTGCGTGGTCACAGAATAAAAAAAAACAAATCAAGTTCGGTTAATCAGGGATTGTGACAATTCGGTCGCCAGTTATTTAATACGCGTTTGTGAAATCTTATTTGAACAGTTTTAAGATAATGCAGATGAGAATATTCCTCGTAATCTTTCTTCCGAATAATGCAATAAACTACACTGATAAAGCGCAACCACAGAACAAGATGTGCAAATAGTTATCTATACACCAGTTCACTCCATCTTTTTTACTATCTAATTATATATATACATATATATATATATATATATATATATATATATATATATATATATATATATATATAGGAAGGGAGAGAGAATGGCATTAGAATACGCCGACTGCCCCCCCCAGCCGAGGGTAAAAGCCCCTCAATGGGGGTCCTGGATATGACCTTAAACTATATCCAGTGGTGAGGCCCCAGCTTGTGGGTTTTGGGGAGTGTGGAGCCAGCCTTTAATTATCATTGCTTCCAGGTCCACTCTGACCCGGGGTGGTAGTACCTGTTAGGGTCCCAACTATGGGTTAAATAGAAACCGACGTGAAAACAACAAATACATTCTATTAAAAAATGTTTCTTCAAAATCTTTGGATTTGGCATTAAATAACCCGAAAACAAAACAACCAACCAACCATTAAAAGTAATGCCTAAGTACGCATTTTTTTATGATTCTGGTCGAACATTCATTTTAGTTGTTCATTATTTTATTTTTGGAAAATATTATTTATTTGAATTCAGTGATGCTTCATATAGTCGAGAAGAAAAATAAATAAAACGAAGGTGATTTTTTGATATCTTTATAAGCATATATAATGTGTGCTTTTTTTAAGTAAAGTCATTGCCATACATTATATTTACTGTTTTCTATGACTAATACTATTCCCTTTTATTCGACATCTTACAACGAATGTGAACCATTAATTTTTTTACCTGTTAATAATTGCTTAAATACTCACGGTTACCTTACTAAAGTAATTTCTATTGTTTACGTGTGATGGTTTCCTAAATAAAATATGGGTTAATTTATTCGCTTTAACCACCATTATAGCGTTAAATAAAACACTATTTAAAATATAGAACCTTTCATAGAAAGAGCTCATCTGGACACAAAGAGTGCACTTAGTTCCCATAAAAATGTATGGCGTGACAGAAGTATAAGAATCATGTCTATAACAATGCGCTCCAATAATAAAAGAACAGAAATTCGACATGCTGGAAACTAAGTACGATCAGTTGGTCTTTTTTTTCCTTTCTCTGTGAATATTTTAACAAAGAAGCATAACTATAATGCGAGAACATGCAATGGCGTCAGAAAAAGTTTGCTATTTTTTTGTTGCATATTCTTACTTACATTTCCCTGGGTGCATTATGAATATTCTATGGTGATTTGTTATTGACTTCGTTTAATAGTTGTAACTAAATCATAAAAAAAACGGGTAACACAAGAGTTCACTTTTAGAAAGCTTAAGGAAATGAATACACTGAGCTTCTCAATAAAATTAACCTTTCTTAACTGCTTATCAAAAGCGTAGACACAACGGTACTGCATATCACAATTCTATAGTCATATGTCCATATATATATATGATTGCAACGCCTTGTCAGACGAGTGCCACTCCCTCAGACACTTAAAATCCATGAGCCCAAATGTCCGAGGGAGTATCTATACAAATATGATTTACAGAGTCTTAGCTTTGTGCGACACCTACGTCTCTCTCTCGGTTCAAAATGTTGAGATCCAGCAACAAGCAAGAGCAAGATAGCCATCAACAAATTAAACTGCAGACCAGCTTAATGCGGGTCCAGGTCTTCCGTTTTATGTTTTTTTTTAATCAGAGATTTGCTTCTTCTAGAAAGGTTGCCTTCACCACGGCTTACGGGAACCCTCTCTACCCCAATACACATATACACACACAAATATACACGGTGCTAGTTGGCTGTTGACCCAGAAAAAGAGTTCATTCGCCCTTTATATACACGCATATATACATACATATATACACACCTATATATATACATATACATATACATATATATATATATATATATATATATATATATATTAGTGAATAACTTCTCAATATGCTCCACTCATGATGAGGAGCATTATATATATATATATATATATATATATATATATATATATATATATATATATATATATATATATATACATATATATGTATGTATGTATGCATGCATGTATGTAGTTTTAAATCTAATTAAAATCATTTGACCGTGTAAACGTATTTGAACGGAAATTAAATTATGAATATAACAATAATAAAAACTTTAAATAGAATCGAAAGTGTTAAAAAAAACATAAAATAAAGAAATAAGAAAATATACAAAAAATAAAAATAATAAAAACATTAAAATATCATAATAATTAATATTCATAGAGATAGAAAAATATGAAAAGCACGAATTAAGATCAACACAGTCTGCTTGTAATCTTTACAACGGGGAGAATGTTGTGTTTACCCTATAATTTGGCAAAAATAATGCATTTCGATCTTTATAAAACAAAAATATATCCGATGAGTAAACTACTGAAATGTCAATAATACTACTTTGTAGACTTATTTATTGCAAACGAAACAATATAGATAAAATTTTATTTTGAAATGCAATGAACTACTAGATGAGCAAACTGGATTTATGTGACTTTTAAAAGATAAACAAATATTTGCCGGATTTCTTATTAAGCCAGTGGTAACATGAAGGAAATACGCTTGCATGTGGTTGTTACTTACTACATTGAAAGGATAATAATACTCTATGAATCTCTTTACTTCCTTACTACCAGGAATTTCCATTTCTAGATTTAGCATACATTTAAATTTAAAGAACAATATCCCTTTTCTGCCTCAATTTCCATTTCCCTTATTCTATGTACCTAAAATGTTTTAAAAACTTTAAACACTTCAATTTTTCTATGTTTATTTCTTTTAGCAAATAAGGTGTAAACCAATGAAAACATTTGCTTATATTTTCCCTCTGAGGAGACGATAAACATTGTAAACTCCCAAGTACCGAAGTAGATTTATTCAATTGTATTCTTTGTTTTCAAACAATAAGAGATCCTATATTTCAGGATTAATAATTTGAATTCATAACATTTAAATACTTATATATATATATATATATATATATATATATATATATATATATATATATATATACATACATATATATATATAAATGTGTGTGTGTCTGTCTGTCTGTTTGTGTAATACTTATATATATACATAATATCATGTATTTTCTTCAACATATACACACATATATATTATTTGATATAAATACACATATAACATTTCATTGACGAAAGTTAATGTACATACAGTGCTATAAACTGATACACTCTATTTGCATATTGTTTACGTTTATTCTTATAGAGTGATGAATGCGAGAAAAACACAATAATAGTAGTAGTTGTACTCAGGCATTAAAATACACCAATGATATGCAAACAATAAATCATATTTAATTTCGACCAGAAATAATCAGGCTTAATATATTTAGCCTGACGATACTTTGTAGGGATTAAAAATGAACGTGTTAGTATAATACAAAGAATCACACACACAGAAAAACCATATATATATATATATATATATATATATATATATATATATATATATATAAGAAAACAGTTAATAAAATATGTTAAAAAACACTTTGAAATGAGTTAAACACATATTTCATCTGAAAAGGAAACACTAGATAAATAGATAGTCCTTAATCCGCGGAGTTTCGAAGAAATACCCTCCTTCTTATCAGAGGGTAGCAATTAGCAAAATGCGGGATCGGATTTTGCCTGCAGAAGTATTTGATGAAACAACAAGTAAGTCGAAGATTTTACTTGAAAACAAAATATGTTAAGCAGAGGGAATATGGTCAAGAAAAAGGTGATTACACATGAATGGATAGTCTGGTGGAACATAAAAAAATCCAGTGACGGTAAAATCCAAATGTAAAACTTCAAGAAAGTTAAAAGAATTTCCATTTGTACACGTAAAATCCAAAGACATCCCGTAATTGGAAGAAGATGGTCCATAATAATCCAAAGGCAGAAATCCATGGAATAATTCACAAACATGGGTACAAGGAAAAAATAATATTAATAAAAGAAAAATAAGATGTGCTTTTCACTCTACTTCCGAGACATAACTATAAATAAAATGATCTAGGAAGAAAAAGGAGAGAGAGACAAAAAAGGAGGGAGAAAAAAACAAAAAATGACAAAGTTAAATATAAAATAAAGGGAAACAAAAGTCAAAACGACTCAGACAGGAAATGTTAAAGGCGCGAAAATATATATAGGGCAAAATAATATAGGTCAACTGAAATGTACAGATTATCACTTAAAAATGTCAGCAAGAGTTATTAAACGACACTAAAAGGAAAATAAAAAATAAAAAATAAAAAAGGAAAATAAAAATAAATAAATAAATATATAATAAATAAATAGAAAATTAAGAATAAATAAATAAGTAAATAACAAATAAAATATAATAAAAAATATAAAATATAATGTATAATATAAAATACAAAAAGAAAAGAATAAAGATAAAAATACAAATTATTTAAGGGGAGAAGATGGCTGGTATCTGCAATTTCAGGAAAAAAGTAAGTAAATTCATATAGTATAATTTAAGTAAAAAAAAGTAAAAAGATATGAAAGTGTGGGTTGATTGATTTATTAGATCGATAGGGAAGTTTAAAGAATAAAACAGAAAATGCAGATAAAAAACCGGCCATGCAAAGAAGAGATAAAGATTTAAAATAAAGGATTACAAAATTGCCATAATTAAATTTGGACTTATGTTTACAGAAAGAGATCAGTTCATTTTTAGAATTTATTATATTGTTACTTTGAGGGGAAGTAATTATAGTTATATCTTCGGTTGTACAGAGGCGACATGACTTAGAGCCTGGAGTATGAGACTTAACTTTTTTATAATAGCCCATTTGATTGAGAAGGGAGTATTTTTAGAGTTAAGTTCTTTAATTAAAGTGGTTAGAGAAGTTCCTTGGTTATTATTAAGATTTTTGGTTGTTAAAAGAAGAAATGTGGTTTAATATTCTTTTCTTAATATATGTAGAAGTAGCGCCGATATATGTATGTACTTTATTAAAAGCTCGAGGTCTGGTATTAATATTAATTTGCTGATTTGTATTAGTTAAATAGTTTGAATTTTGTTTATAGTGTTCAATAAATGGTCGGACAACGTCTGTATGAGGACTATTTTGGAGGGGATAATGAGTGTTGTTAGTGTAAGGATTGCTGTTACGAGAAATATTGTTAGTCTCATTAATATTATGATTATTATTATTATTATTACTATTATTATTATTATTGTTATTATTAACATCATTATTACTAGTTGTATGATTGTAAATGGAAGGGATGCTCCAATGGTGTATTGGATCAGTAACTATATCAGATGTAGGATGCGAAGAAGAATAACTTGAAGACGAAATATTAGTGTATGTTATGGGAGGATTGCGTGGGAGCTCAGTAATAGTGCAAGTATATATAACATCTTTATGGATACAATCATCTATGAGTGGGCAAAGATGTGTGTTATTACAATTACAGTTAGTTTTGTGTTTAATTGGGAAAGGGATTTTTTAGCTGATTTAATGTTTTTTTGTTATTAGATGTTAAGATGCTTTGTGATAAATTAGTCATTGTTGAATAAGAAATCCGGATTGTATTTTTATTGAAAATAGAACTATATCTGTGTGGGTATTTGAAAGAGTTTTGTACAATGTTGAAGAATTCCTTAGGTATATTAGTTTTGACATTTAGGCTAAATGAAGGATTAAACCAAATATTTTTCTTTCTCCTGATGGGATTAGGTTGATTAGAGGCATTGGGATCAGTATTTGAGTTTGGATTATGAATGTAGACTGGTTCTTTGTTATTGATAGCGGCATATCTTGTTATTTGAACTGGTTTCTTATGAGTCATATTGTGTGTGATTACAGATTTAAGGCCGCCTGACGGAGGAGCATAATTGTTGAATTTAATCTTTTCCTTGTATCCTGAGTTCCTTAAAGCATTATTGAAGAAAGTAGCGTTTTGATTAAAGGTTTTTTGTTTCTCAGCAGAAAGAGCAGAAATTCTTCTAGAGACAAATAGTACTATAGATTTTATAATTGAGTTGGGGTGGTTAGAAGATTTATGGATGTATAAAAGCATAAGATAAGGTTTATGATAGGGGCTATGAATTTCGGTGTTAAGATTAAATGTAACATCTATAAAATTTGAAGTTATTTTGTTTGGTTCGATAATTATAGAAATGCCAAAGTTATTAAAGAAGTTATGTAATTTTTTAATAGTTTTATTGTACTCTCTTGGTCTGGCTGTTGCAGTCTCTATAAAGACCCCCTTGGATATGTTTAAAGTGGTATTTAAGTTCTCTCAGTAAGAAGAGTCCCACTAAATCTGTAACTTCTACAGAGTCAGAAGCACCTATCAAGATGTCAAAATTATCAGGGGTATCTTTTCTTGTCCAAAGCTTATTGTTAAATTGTATAAGGGACTTTCTCGCTAGGAGAATCAATTTTAGTTAAGTCAGAATTTATTTTAGCAAAGATAAGAGCCTTATTTAAAAGTATCGGAGAAATTGTATGATAATAATTTTGGATGTCCAATGTTATGAAGTTAAGTAGGTGTTTATTTTCAAGGGAAACAAACCAATTAATTACGGAATCTGAATATATATATATATATATATCCATTTATTATATATATATATATATATACATTCATATTTATTTACACTCACACACTCACACACAGGCACACACACACACATATATATATATATATATATATATATATATATATATATATATATATATATATATATATATACATTATACTGCGGAATTATAAGTAGCATATTAATTTAATAAGCAACTATTTAAATAATAGTTAACTTTCTAAATGTTACGCTATGCAATTAAGGTAAATTGCACCGAGATAGAACAAACATATACGTAAATTATCTGATTAAAAACAATAAGATATTCAATAATTTGTTAGTAAGCGAACTTATACGTAAATTATTATATGTAAAGTCTCTAATTATCTTAATGACATTGGAAAACTGCCGTTACTTTATGCCACACATATAGCTGTATGCACATAAACAAGTAATATATATATATATATATATATATATATATATATATATATATATATCAGAAATTTATTTCTGTGAGCCCAGAATGAGGTTACATATTGTTTCAACTAGAGGAAGATCCTCAAAGAGAGGAAATATCCAACTAGCATCGTCAGAATTTATAGAGTCCATCTATGAATTCTGACGATTCTAGTTGGATATTTCCTCTTTTTGAGGATCTTCCTCTAGTTGAAACAATATGTAAACTAATTCTGGACTCACAGTAATATATTTCTCATACACTGCTCTGGCTACACATTGAGCACTCTAGTCCGGTGTTTTAACCAGTGGTAAATATATATATATATATATATATATATATATATATATATATATACATACATATGTGTGTGTGTATCTTTCAATAACAAGAAAAATAATATCTAGTCAATTGTAATTAAGTTACAAATAGCGTGGTTCATTTTAACCAATAATTTTGTAATTACAAGATTCCCAAGTTTAGTATTTTATTTATTGGAATAATTGGAGATGTAATCCCTGAATTAAACGAACTTACTTTCAGAAAAGAACATCAGGTGAATATATTTAGGCATCTTTATGAACACAAAATGTAATTTAATTATCACACTACTTTTTCTAACAGAATATTTTTTGTTTCTAATATTACTGTTGACGTTTCAAAATAATTAGTTCAGCAAAGGCATGCTATATTTAGCTATAAGCTAAAACATATATCCTACATAAAAATACGTAAAGGAGGTGAGTATTTTTGTAGTAAATGCAATCGATAGAAGGTAAATATTACTGTGAGAGTGTCAAATATTTTAATACTAAATAAATGTTGTTAGAATTCGTTTGATCCGTCTCTCCCCAAAAGAGAAAACTTGTTAAATAAAATTTTGGAAAATCCAATGAGTCTCCATTGTGTCCATGCAGGAGTTAAAAATCGTACTGATATAACAAAGATAAGGGCATCCCCGGCCATCTATTTAAAAGCGAGGATAAAATTAATAGATTGCACGCAACCGCGCACGTATGTAAAAAATATTCTTCGTTTCTTTGATTTTGCGGTGAATGCTCACATGCATGAAAATGTAACACCAATCACACTAGAATGCCGGTGTTACCATTAAACATAAAAATAACATAACACCTCTACCTAACACCAGATCTGTGCCTGTCTGTCTTTATCTGTATCTGTTTATATTTCTCTGCCTCCCTCTCCCTGTCTTTCTCTCTCTCTCTCTCTCTCTGTTACTCTATCTCTTTCTGTTATGTAATACGGTTTTACAGGTGCACAAATAGTTACGCTTTTCTATACTATGTGTCCGATTAACACGTTCCCTGCGACAAACATTTTTATAAAATGTATGCATGACATTGTTGAATGCTCTCTTTCTCTAACGCTAACAGGATTTAGATAATGTGCAGTTAAAAAAGAATTTATATAAAATCTTTTTTTTTTAATTCTAGATTTAGTTTAATTAATCATAGAATTTTGACATGAACCTTTATATTAATCTCAACATGATATCCGTCTACAGAAGTCATGCTCGTGTGTTTTAATGTTAATATGCCTTAGGAAAACATGAAATCACATGCTATCATGATTTCTCGTTTGCCTTTTAGGCATGCAGCATAATTAAAATTAAGGACCTTTTTTCATAAACTGATTGCAAATTTTAAGCATGAATAATGGAATGAAGATTTATGAATCAAAATTTTATATCAGAGAAAAATAAAATCACAACGATTTACTCCAATCTCGTTCTCATTGTGTTTTAAACAATCAACGGGATTCGAGCAAGTTTTTATGGGAATATTTATCTGGGATTAAAATTGATTAAATTTACTGAGTGCGTGACAACATCAACGTTGCTTATCACAATGTGGTTTGAATCGAGATCTCGTTATTTTCAACCATTGTACCCATGGTATGATTCGAGGGAAAATTAGTTTTGACTTAGATATCCTGACGTGGTAAAGAAAGATATAAGACACAAAAGATTGAAAAAGTGCATTTTCAATTAATTCCGATCATGAGGAATGATAATATGGCAATTAAGTGCAATATTTATTTTATCTAACAGCTAGATTTTCTGTTGATTTTACACATTTAATCATTTACAAAACTTTATATCTATAAGTATAGATGTTTACCAAGTTCTTATAACTGCTAAATATCATTGTCACTTTAATTGTAATTCAATTAACATTTTATTAAATAGTTGCATAAAACAAACGAATTAATTCCCCAGAAGATAGAGTTACAAACAATATTACTTGATTTGTAATGGGGTTTATTGTTTTTATGATATACGATTATACAGTGCATTCTCATATCTTCTTATTATAACTTTTCATAATGTTTGTCCGTGTGTGTGTGACGCAGTTTATCTCATCCCATAGGCAATCCACCCAGGCAAGTAAGGTACCGAAATGAAGCTTATGCCCCAGCGGATGTTTTAGTGATATTCATATCCATGTTTGGTGTATGAAAATGCAAAAAAATGCAAAAGTTGCAAAAGAATAACGATGTACGAAACAACGTTTTCTTTGCTGGATATTTTTCCGGTATTCACCGGAAGATATTATATGATTTAGTAAGTTCGATTTACTGTGTATGTGTGTGACACGGTTTATCTTAGCCTATCGACAAACCAACTATGCAAGTAAGATACCGAAATGAAGCTTATGCCCCAGAGTATTGTTTTAGTGATATTTATATCCATGTTTGGTTTATGGAAATGCAAAAAAAAAAAATGCAAAAGAAAAAATAACGATTTACTAAACAACGTTTTATTTACTGGATATTTTTCCGGTACAAGAACTCAAGTTTGCCCAGCTGGATAAACTCGGGTTCTTGTGTAACAAAATGGTGCGCTCTTATGTTAGTATAGCGCGTATAGTGTGCGTGTGAGAAAATAAGTAACAAGCGTAAGATAACTGACTAGCAAAAATATTTGCAGCAGCCGTCTTAGCATACATGCAAATTAAGCAAATATGCACGTGCTGACGCAACGGAAAGGATAAACATTGCAGAAAAAGGGCAACACGTGGTCAGCAAAGTAAGCGACCGAATGCTTTTAAACCATATGCAATGATATAAAAATTGTCCTCGAAGTCAGTTAAGTCCTTTTCAAAAATTACAGGAATAAATGCTTTTTTTTATATTCACATAAACAATGCAGTCCTATTTTTTATGTATTTCCATGTTTGTTTGTTCTTTCTGCGATGTACTAAACAACGTGTATGTCCAGTGGTTTAAATGTAACGGTACAGTTCGTATGTTAAGCCAGGTGATACATAAACGCATCATGTTAACGGGCGGGGAAAGAGAAAACGTCAGATTGTACATAAAAATGAACAAAAACAGGTATTAAAGTAAGTCGCAGTTCGTAAATAGTTGAAACATAGCGTATATACAAAGTGAAAAACTAATGAAATATTTAAAGCTTAATTAACACGACCAGCAGACAGAAAAATGTTAACATGGATGCGGATCATATAAGTTTAGTCCACGTAGTCTAATTAGAACAATTCACTTGGTGAGTCCTCTGAGCTCTTAAATGGATACTGGCAAAGTATAATCTAGTATTTCAAAAATTTGTAACGTTTTAATTAATGCACATTGCACGTTGGAGATGTATATGGATAAACTCACGTTCAAATCTAAATACTAAATAACGTGTATAGGTTCGTTCTTTTTCGATGTATTCATATTTAGTGTTCTTGATTGCCAACACACATATTCTTTTAGCATCAATTAATTGATCACTTCTATTTTACAATAAACCTTAATATGGATGTTGACGTAACTACATTCAACAATCCTCATTTACGATTCATAGTTCCCGTCAGTATTCATTCTACAATTCTTTTCTTCTTCAAGCATCATATACGTTAATATTTTTGTCCGGTGAAGATTCTACGAGGAAAATATTCACAACAACTGAGCTTCAATCAAAAACACCTTAAGAAACACTCGTCTAGCTGAAAACACTATCAATAATTCCCCCACTCTTTATCTAAACGTAGATTCGATGAACAAAGCTTCTATCTTAGATGTGCACGCCTGTGAAACTCTTCCGTTTTCCTGCTTTCCAGCTGACTACAATCTGATTGTCTTCAAGCCCAACGTAAACAAGTTCTTGATGAGTTGTTCGACTTAAGTTAACAAATTTACCGAATTTCCATTTCACGATTACTATATTGTCCAACTGACTACTGTACACACATAACCTTTATCCTCGACTGGTCTCTGGGCCTTTATAAGTGATGACTCCTACGTAAAGAAAAGATGATTTCCAAGCCTTTTTTAGCGAATATAACCGTCAATAGTATCTCTTTTATCCTCTGTTTACTTCAGACAAAACAAAAATGTTATGAACAAAACTTCCAACTTATAAGTCCTTATTTGTAAATATATTACTATGAAGTTATTTCCTGAAGAATTACGAAGTTTCCGTCTTAAATCCAATACAAAAAATATAACTCATCTGTCTTACATTAAAAAAAGTTAGATGACCAACAATCATCGTTAAAAATCTATTTATCAAATTCAATATCTCTGAACTTAAAATTGCACTTGATGCTAGATAAACGATTATTCGTTTGTTATATGAAGAGACCCTGAATGAGTTTGGGGAATTATATATTATGATATTATTTATTGAATTCATCAATAAAACAGATTGTTAAATGGCTATTTCTAATACAGTTTAGGAATATATTCACATATCTATATAAAAGTAACAAACCTATGAATACTATTGTTGAGTTAAATGTTATCTATGCAAAAAACTAGTTGTTCATATTTTGAAATAAAAATCCAGCCGCTTTATAATCAAGTATTCGATAAAATATTATAAACAAAGAAATTACATTCTAACTCAGAGTTTTAAATATTTTCAACACACTTTGAAATCTTAAAACTATCAAGGTAAGCAATTCTAAACAATAAATTTAATAACGCAACTTATATTTTAAACTTCTTTACTCTTAATTTATTTTCATCATTATATGTAAATACTTATTCGATTCTTCTCATTTAAAAAACAAAGCAGAAAATTGAAGCATCTATTAATTACTAATAATTACGTCATCAAATGATACAGAATTACTATCCTGCTCTGTGCTTTATCAACCTAAAAGCAATTACGTTTCCCTTGTTCTGTTAGCGTGATAAGCATAAAATATACCTTAATTGAGACAGAGAACTTGGTTAAAAGAAATACAATAGAATCCGTAGGGCAATTCTCGCGATAACTTTTTAGCGTAATAATTGAAAATTCGCAAAAGTAATTTGAAACGCAAGTGAGTTCTTATAAGAAAAAAGTTTATTTGATAAAGTATTACATCTTATTTCGGAGTACAATTTAACTCACTTTTTATAAGTTATCAGAAAATCTATATATCCATAAAAGTGAAAGTGTTTGCTTGTCTGTCTGACTTTTTGTCTGTTTATCTGTCTGTGTACATTTCTTTACGCAATAACTCTGCCAATTTTCAAGTCTACAGACTCGAAATTTGATATACAGAGTATTTAGATTTGGGATTACCACTTTTTTTTTGCTCAACACACACCACCAAACACCCGGGCAACACCGGGCTAAAATGCTTGTATTTTATATAAGTAAAAACGTAGATGTATCTCTGTCTGTATCTGTGTAAATAGTGAACGGATGAACACTTAAACCACTCATCTCCCAATTTAAAGTAAGTAATTATACCGCAAGGCTGGTATATAAAGAGAAATTAGATGAATCACGCGCACAAACATATATCGGTCATTTGAAATGCCAACTGTTCATTCTAACTTGTCGACATACTTGTAATTCTTTCTGCTCATGCTGAAATTAAAATATTTTCTTCCAAGGTTTTTTTTTACATGGGGGTCACCACATAATCAAGGCCCGAAGGCTACTCAGGTATAAGGGCTATTGCGTGTACAGTAATCAATGAGAGAGTACTGTAGTAATCAGTAGTATTGGGGGTTTGATAGAGTGTCTTAAATGGGCGGTTTGTCACGAGTTTATTTATGTCGGACTTGAAGACGTCCAAGTTGTAGTCAGGTGGGAAACAAGCAAGCGGCAGAGAGTTCCACTGGCGTGCAGTTATAAGAAAGAAGCTTTGCTCATGGAATCTACGTTTGGATTTAGGCACAAAAGTCATTTTGATCTATCTCTCGATAATAACCTCAGTAGAGGATGCTAAATTTGTTGGCTTTAATTCTCGCTGATGGCACCAAGGTTATTGTGTTTTACTTTTTAAATCACTACTACACAGAGGATATAAAATAATAACCAATAGATAAGTTGTCCTGGGATAATAAATACGAAATGTGCACGGATTAAAACATATTCAAGCGTATACGACGCTCCTAACCTGACTTGCTATATAACAAAATCATGATCAACACTTGTGAGAAAGACAATTGAAAATGTTATTTTCATTAATAAATAAACACGAATAAATGAATGAGAAACAGGCAACTTAGAATATTTCATAAAAACATTAATCTCTGAAACAAACAGTATTTAAAATAAGTGTGTTGGTTTATTTTTAATTATAAATTCACAAAACTTCTAAGTAAACATTTTATCCATTAATTTGTTAAGCGGTTCTTTCTTTTCATATCACACCCAAGTGTTTTATTGTATCAATTGTTATACAGGGATTTATTATCTAAAGAGAAGAACAAATGTCGTTACCGCTCTCTAACATTTAGAAAAAGACCGAGTTTATTTAACATCATACAAATGTATACATCGAACTAATTTACGAATAAATGTAAAAATATGATTACACGTTTCTCGAGACGTCAGATATTCAGATCACGACAAAAAGAAACGTGTAAGTAAATAACACGGGCTTATTCACACATCATGTTAAATCATCGTGTGGCATTAACGTCATGCGTTGCCTTTTGTCAAGTTTACTTGAAAAATGTAAGCGGTTAAATATTTGATAATAGCGACATAATACAAAGTTTTAAGGAAACCTTACCAGTTCATCATTCAAACAGGTTTATTTGTCATTATCGGAGCGTGTATTGCAGCTAGAATTACTATGTAACACAGAGGTTTCTCCTTATTTTTCGTAAAATTAACAAGATTGTTGCAGGGATAGAAGATTAACAGAATAAATCCCATTACCTACTTTGAATGATACGTCCTGACCCCCCCCATGTGTAAAAGCTAATACTCAGAAACAGATGTGATATGTTGTTGCCTTTAAGGGATGGCAATAACATAATTATTATGAATTATAAAGATAGCAGATTATTGTTGTGCTTAAGTCATGGAATAAATTTAAATAACCGCAAATCAGTCGAACGTTTTGTACGCAAATGTCGTGATTTATTCCATAAAATAAGCTGAACAAAAACAGTTCTTAATAGATTGTTAATGGGTAGAATTACCGTCAATAGAGAAAGAAATGGTAATTGATTTTGACAAAAAATCATTAATTTGCTTACACAAAACGTATAAAATATACAAGCAATACTTAAAAACATATATATTAGGAAATTAACGAATGAAACAGTGCTCATATTACAGACTAAGATAACTTAATGCTGTTTCTATCCAGTGAATTAAGGAATTCTTCGTAATATTTATTTTTTATTCTTAAAACGAATGTGTTATTGTTTTTGTTTAGCTCGTAAATTTCAAAAGATATTTTCTAAACAATTGCAGGTATTTATTCTCCGACGTGTTATATTACACACACACACACATACACACACGTACACACCCACACACAAACGCACACACACACACATATATATATATTTATATATATATATATATATATATATATATATATATATATACTAGCTGTACCCGGCCACGCGTTGCTGTGGCTCAGTTTGTTAAAATGAAACACATGTGAAAGTAGAGAAAAGTTTGATTCTTTTTTTCAAGAGAATGTACAAATTATTTTTTAACAGATGTTAAGAAAATAAACAGAAAAATACTTCCATCATTAATTATGCAAAAAAAGTAAATAAAATGTTGATTTAGTGTTTCAGTCCCCCCCCACCTAAAATGTACTTGGAAAAATCGATTTTATAGTGAGATTTAGGAATGGTTAGTCGAAAAAAAGGTGAAAGAAAACAAATAATCAATAAATAATTGTTAGCAAAAGCAATAAATGCTACTTTTTTTATTTATATTGAATATTTTCAACCGCTTTTCTTTATTTTTTAATAATCTAATGCGGGTGCGTGGTTGTCAAATACCTCTAGAATTTCCCGCTAGATTGTAACCGAAATCTCCAGATATAGCAGGAAAACCGCTAAATTGTAACACTGGTCACGTGAAAGGAAGCGGTAATAAATAATTGTCCCTAAATAAAAAAAATAGCCTCTCGGTACAAAGAAATCCACCTATTTATCGTAGAAACATTAAGTATAATGATATAATTAAAAAGAAATATATAAAAACACACATGGATATAGTAAACATATTATACCAAAACGTGGAAGCCATCCGTCTAGTCGTTTTTTAGACGATTAATTCCGAACGAACCAACATTCACATTTATATATATATATATATATATATATATATATATATATATATATATATATATATATATATATATATATATATATATTAGTATTGATATTTTTTGGAGACTGGAATGTTCTGTCATGAGAGAAAAATTCTGAAAATAAAGGCGTGTTATTCATATTTTTATTTTCAAAAAGTTTAGTTGCGATGAGTCATCAGTACCGCCAGTTTAAAACAGGATAAAAAGGGACCGTTTTTGACACCCATGTCACGCGCCATCTTCAGTCGATACTGACACACACAAACACACAGACACTAACATATATTTATATATTAATTATATATATATATATAGAGAGAGAGAGAGAAAGAGAGAGAGAGAAAGAAAGAAAGATAGATAGATGGACAAATTTACACATGACTTTATGTAAATTTTTTCATTAAACACATTGTCTTGCAATTTATATTTATATACATAGAGAGAGAGAGAGAGAGAGAGAGAGAGAGGAGGGAGAGAGACAGGGCAGTTGGCGGGTGCTTATTCAAATAGACATATTATGAGGTCATTTGCCGAGCACAGATCTTATTCGCCGTTGGGTATAACTGGTAACTATCAACGAGATGGTTGTAGATTCAATCCCCGTCTAAGCAAAGTTGCTGTAAGATGAGTACTGTAGCTTGGTTATATATATATATATATATATATATATATATATATATATATATATATATATATATATATATATATATATATATGTATGTATATATATATATATATATAAACACATATGCACTCATATTTAATTGAATAACTTAATGTTTTAAAATGATATTAATTTTCTATGCTCATTTGATTTTATTTTACGGCTCACCCACTCTCTCTCTCTCTCTCTCTCTCTCTCTCTCTATATATATATATATATATATATATATATATATATATATATATATATATATATATATATATATATCGAAATACGCTATTGGTTGCACTCAATCCATTCTTTGGTGTCTTGATTTTTGTTAAACCAATATATATATATATATATATATATGCCAACGGTTACAAACTCCGACTTTCATATGAGTGGCTGGGTTTCGATCCTGGCTTGAGGTAGTTACTTATCTAGCCGCATTGATGACCTATAAAACAGCGAAACAGTACTGTATATGAATGACTATATATATAATTAAATATTGTTAGCCGAACAATGAAATCTAATAGTATATATGTATAATGAACATATAACTTCAAATATTTAAGCAGTAAACATTTATTATGTATATATATATATATATATATATATATATATATAAATATATATATATATATATTATGTTCTATTGCAAAATGTACACACAATATACTACTCGTAGAAAAATTAATATGTTTAATCAAATCATTTAACAACAATAATTAATCCTGAGAATTTGTTTTTAAATTAAAGTAATATAAAGCTGGTTATTGAGTGTGTATTTTGAACAATAGAAATCGGAAGATTATTAAGTTTCTGCTATAATTTATTAAAATACGATTTTACTTATATTTATAATTACATACATACAAGCTGGAAATTTTTAAAGTCTTGTGATGAGTAAATTCATATTAACGTTTACACTTTTACTCAAATACTATATAAGATAACCAAATAATTGTTTAAACGTACTGAACAATATGTGTTCTTTTGTTTTTGCTTAGCCATGATTATTATATTTAAAATGCTAATTCATAATATTGTACATTTTAAATACATAAAAAATGTTAGCATTAATAATAATATGGTTTAAACATGGAAAACTAAAATACTTTTTGTGTAAAGTGGAAGAAAAAACACAAGATATTCAATAAAAATATAATGAACTTCAAATATTTAAGCATTAAACATTTTTTTCAATTTCAATATAATATTGTATAATCAATTCTTAATTAATACTGCAATATTTTATTATATTATTACCAGAATATATTACTTTTTTCGTTTTCCATATTTAACAAGCAGTAGTTTTAGCTTTTCAATATTTTAATCTTAACCATATTACTTTTCATGCTTGTCTTTTTATATGTAACCCATGATTTTCCAGGGTTTTCCTTATTACTTGTGAATTATTAGCGACAATACAGATGAACAACAGACTGGCACACTGGTGACTTATTAGATACAGGTTTTTCATATGCTGTTATATCATAATCTCCGCAGTTCCCAGTTGATTTTAGGTAGTGTTAGAGATTTGGTTGCTATGAAAACCAACAGCCATTAATAAAAGGAACACGTGTATCCGTTCCCTAGTGATTCTGAGAAATTTTTGAACACAGTAAAATTTTATAACCTTTCTTTTTCTAAACGAAAATTCGATTTTTTTCTAAATATAGCTGAAAATATGACCTATAAACTATAAACATTTTTGAACATTGGTCGCAAAATGTTTGCGCTGTTAAGCTTAAAATCAGTTTAAAATGAGCAAAACTTACATTAAACAATTTATTGAACTACCGTAGTGTTTGGATAATAAAATTTAGTAATATATATATATATATATATATATATATATATATATATATATATATATATATATATATATATATATATATATATATATAACAGAGATCCAAACAAAAAGAAAATTTAAACGAATACAATTATTAATATATATATATATATATATATATATATATATATATATATATATATATATATATATATAACGATAAAACTAAAATGATCTTGTAACGAGTGATGTAACCCACTTTCCAGTTTACAGCATCCGGTTGCGCATGCGCCCATATACCCTTAATAACGTAAACAATTGAACACAAATCGCTTCTTTGCAGAGTTTGACATGCGCACTGAAATATTAACGTTATTATTTTGAAATTATTATTTAATATGCGAAGGATGAGGATATTTTGCAACTATTCTTCATTGCAAGTATACTGTCGCAATTTTCTTACAATTAAATCAACTTTGACCTGTTGACAACGTATTGTTTTGCTGTGTACGTTTTCAGCGTCATAATTGCCATTTTTTACGCGTTTAAATTATCTAAATTATTGTTAATACTTTCTGTATTTTTTTTTTTACATTGTTCATTTCCGTATTACGTTTAAGTGATTTTAACGCAATTTTCTAACAAATAAATTGACTTTAACATTTGACAAGCATAAGAGCATTTTATAACGTATTGTTCTACTGTGTACGTTTTCAGCGTCCCATATGTTTGTTTTTCGCTTTTAAATTAAACGATATATAAAAATTGTAATAGTGCGCATTTACCTATAAGTGTGACAAACTACTTATAATTCAATGGCTGCAAGTTTTATTTTCCAAAAAGAAAAATAATAAAAAGAAAACCCCAGAAAACTCTATCAATATTCTTTTTACATTTTTAATATACTTTCAGAGAAATGTTTGTGTTATGTCACGAAACTATCGTCGTTACGTCACCAGTTTTACGCTCATGCATTAATTCCATAGCTAATGTAACATACTGACCCAACGAGTCACAGGTAGTTTACTATATATATATATATATATATATATATATATATATATATATATATATATATATATATATATATGAAGGAGGTAAGTTTCTTTGTGCGTACGTGAGTGTGCCCGTGTTAGGGGGATGTTTAAAGCTACTTTTGTCTAATTTCTCAGAAATAAAACGGGCAGATTATCCTTATTTTAGATACACAGATATCAAGTCATGATATAGTGCCCTCAATTCCCTGTAAACTCCGGGGTAGTAAACAAGATAACAACCTTTTTTTCTTTATCGCAATGTACATTCTAATGTTATGGTTTATATTTCTCGTGAGCTTTTGATTTTACCGAATTACAGGAACACATTCCATATACTTCTCTGAAATATTCGGTTTTGTGCTGTTACTGTATGTGGAATCACTTGAAGAATGGTTACATTCCTCGTAATAGGCAGCGTACTTGTGGCTTGGTTTTTGTGGGTGTGTTACTTATAATAATTTCCGGTGAGAAAAAATATATTAAACCAAATGATTATAGAAAGATGCTCAATATTATTTGTATATTATAATAGAACGCAATATGGAATATGGCTTACATTAGGTCCCTTCTCTAGTTTCTTGGACAATTTCATATTCGGAGGTATTTTTGTAAGATATAAAAGTGTTGCCTCCTTGTTTATATCAAATAAAATTTACGTTAATCAATCTTATTAAAGAAGCATATAAATACAAAATATTGCGTTTTAATATTGTTGCCGATCGAACAAGTGAGAAAAAACTAACAAAATATTACTGACAAAAACAAAACAGTAATATTGTTCTGATGCATATTTGCCCCGATTTTCTGTCAATCACTCCATCAATAAAAGTTTCATCACTCAATTAGGAACACGTGCCTGGAATTAAGAAACCGGTCTCTGTCATGTGGAACCCATGTAGGGCCTCATGTTGTGCCTCTATCTTGTCCTTGGTCGTTTTGGCCTCTTATTTTCACTAGGTGTGTATTCCATCGTCCTAATAT
Source organism: Euprymna scolopes (assembly GCF_053919585.1). Taxonomy (NCBI): domain Eukaryota; kingdom Metazoa; phylum Mollusca; class Cephalopoda; order Sepiida; family Sepiolidae; genus Euprymna; species Euprymna scolopes. The sequence goes on from NC_136501.1 coordinate 42,093,576, forward strand.
TCTATATTTTTTTTGTTTTAATAAAGAATTAGTAATGTCTCACCTGTATTATTCCTCCATATAATATTGAGATACCGTTTTCCCTCTCTCTCAAGTGATATCTCTCTCTTTATATATATATGCGTAGATCATCGTATAACGATTTGATCACTGTCTGTCTGACGTAATGAACATTTAAATTAAAATGTTTAAAATTCAACGCTATTTCACATGATTAATGGTAGCCGAATGGATACGGCCTCCGCTAATCGAGCCAGAGATGTCTCGTGTCGCGGGGTTCGAATCGTTCGACTGGTAGTAATCGTGACACCCTGCACTGAAGAATCCCGAAAGGATGAAACACTAGTGTCTGTAGGTATTTAATTATTATAGTAAAAAAAAATAATTATATATATATATATATATATATATATATATATATATATATATATATATGGAAACACCCCTTAGATAAGATACTATAATCATGTCAGATATAATCATGATCGCTCCCGTGGTGGTACTTTTAGAATAGTATATATGCATTTTTTATGTGTATTTATTTATTTTTTTGGGGGGGAAACGGTGTTCATAATCCGTAAGTGGGAGATCATAATCATGCCAGGTTTGTTCATAATCAGTCTAGCAGTGTCGGTTCTAAGAGAATATATACACATAAGCTATAACCTTGACCACTCTTCTTAACCTACAAAGGTAATGTTCACCATCCTTATGTAGTTGAAATCATCAGGACAAGTTTGGTCATGATTAGTCTAGCATGTGGCCTGTAGGAGAGTTGTACACACAGAGACACATGCATACGCTTCTACGTTACATATATATATATATATATATATGTATATATATGTGTTTCTGTGTGTGTGAAACTTAAATAAATTGATAAACAATATCGAAAAAATAGATAAATTTAAGATATAACACCACGTACACATGTATATAGTAACTCGGTCATTTTCCATGCCACTGTGTAGATAGAAAGAGTGTATATATATATATATATATATATATATATATATATATATATATATATATATATATATATATATAGATAGATAGATAGATGGATAGATAGATAGATATTTCACACGCACACACACACATATAGATGTAGATAGTTACTCGGTGTATATATATATATATATATATATATATATATATATATATATATATATATATATAAGTGCTATGCTCTTTGTATGTATATTATGTATATACATGCACACACACACATACATGTATATACATGTGTGTGTGTGTGTGTGTGTGTGTGTGTGTGTGATTTGTTGAACTAGAAACAATTTAGCTCTGATTTTCCGATCATGGTAGTTTTTACGGCCTATTTTCCACACGAGTAACCAATTTCTAATGCCATTTCATTGTAATGCAGATTTTATTCAGATTGAACCTAGTTTTTTTGTGAAAAACTGTGCACATAATAAAACGCCCACGTGTGCACTTATATAGGCAAACGCATCGACCAAACATGGGTATGTACAAACGTCTAGCGAAGCAAAATGCATGTTTGAAGATGCTTCCACTTAATCTGCATCGTGAGCGATTATAATACTATTGCATTTATAAGGAAACTAATACGTTTATCTTAAACTTACTTTTAGATCTTAGTTGATAAATTGAAGAATATTATAAACAAGATTTAAACGTTAAGCCTGACGAACGAATCAAATATTTCTTTCAAACTTAGGTGTTAAATTTAAAAATAGATATATATTTCAGACAGTGGCGTCAAACACAAGCAAAACACTATTGTGAATATACGCAATACAAACAATTGTCAAAGAAAATCTTGTAGTGAAAATCAATCAAATGGTTTAAGTCATATTGAGTCTTGCTAGTGCAATTGTGAATGCCATGGACGGCAAATCGGACGATATTGATACCTAACCTTAAGAACTGCGACATCCCAACGTCGTCATCTCTGAAGATATATTTGCGGCTGAGGGCTGCTTTGTAAATTTTATATTCCCGTGCAACAAGCTCTTTTGTAGAAAAATAGGTTCAACTTGCTTATCGTTATTGCCACTGGTTAACTTATAAATGTTTTTTTTTCTGAAGATCGTATGGTAGTATATATTAGGTTCCACTTAACATTTTCGATGAAAAACAAATAATGTCTCACAAACGTTTGACAGGATACATTTGAATGAAATCACAAAACAATGTTACAAGTTATATTTTCGTATTATCTGGATTCTTCGGAATACTGTTTAATGTTTGGATGTTATTTGAACCGCGTTTCGCTAAATGTAATCTGAAATCTTTTTCACCTATATTTGATCGAACTCAGGAATTTTTATTTCGAAATCGAGAATAAGTACGGACTTTCGAACGGAACCATTTAATTCACAGGTATATAATTCCGTCAGCTCTAACTGGGTAGACGTCCTAAGTAAGTTAAAATTGTATTTTTGTACATCCGTATCCAAAATACAATTGCGTATTAATTAGGACCTTTGCCCAAATCAGGGCTAGCAGAACGAGAAAATGTTATTACTGTGGATTAAGTAGAGGGCTTTGTTCGAAGTTCCATGCAAATTCGCGACTTATACAAAGACATTTCTAATATATACAAGATACACACGAATACGGCCGATAGTAACAACCAAAAGTTAAAAAAATAACACTCAAGATAAGACAGGCTTCGAAAAACATAATAAAAAAATCAATAAACTTTTAAAACAAAATCAGAATTGTTGTTCAGCTTTTATGAAGAAAGTAAGAATCGTGCTACAGCATATTAATAAAACAATTGAAACATGTAGGAATGCCCCATTTTTATATTTATATTTTGTATATAAAACTCCTTTAAAGCCTTATTCACTTATTTCATACGTCATATCTTCTGCTGTTTCACTTGCTTTTACCGATATTTTTGTAGTTAGAATCTTTTATAGAAACACAACTTTTGTTATATAAATCTCACCTGACTGTTAATATATATATATATATATATATGTATGTGTGTATGCATCTAAGTATGTATGTTTGGTTGTACGTCTGCTAAAACTTTCAGGCGACGGATTTTAATAGGATCGGTATGTTTTTGAAGCTAGACCCGTCGAACTGCGATTATCGAAAATTGGCTAAAAAACATTAAATCCTCCCCCATCAACTGGGCACTTTTCTACAAGGAGCGGCCGCTTTTTCGCCGATATTTTCGAAATTCATCCCCTCTTTTCGATTGACTAGCCTTAATTTAAACTTTGCCATTTCCGGTTTAGCGATAGACGCAACGGTAAAGACGTCACGTTTTTTTTTTTTCGCGTTCTTTTTCTCCTTCGCGGTACGGGTTCGAACCTGTCTGCCTACTATCACTTTTTTTTGATTTCTGCGAACATTCTCAGTAGAAAATGTGTATGTTCATGGAACGGGGTTCTATTTCATTCAATTGAGTTGTGTATTTTCTTAACGTCGTTATGAATCGCCACATTTACCCGTACAGTTACTATGTATTTTATAATTCTGTTCCAAAATTTCAAAGATAGATTGAATGCTCCAACTATATTGTATATCAATAATTACATTCCTAAAAAGAAAAAAAAAACAATACGTAGATCGTATTATTTGGAAGCATCAGACTACGGTTCTGAACTTGTGTTTCGGTAGATATATCCTGCGATCATCTTCTAGTGTATCTAGTATATCTTGTCTTACTAAGGAATGTTTCTGACGAACTTAGGATTTTGGGTGAAATTATGAAACAACCCCTTTTTCTTCCTGCACGAAGGTGGTATACTATTGTCCTGTCAGTCATTACTGGATAGAGTTCCTAAAGAATTCGCAATTATAAAATGATATTCTGCTCATAGTGGAATGTTCAGTTTTAAGTGTGGTCGACCTGAAAACACACTTGCGAATTAGTTAATAACCTCAATCCAGTCGTGGCTGACGAAATGAGAATAATGTAAATGGAGGCTCTATTCGAAATTCTGTCCAGATTTCCATGTTCATCAGGAACACTTTCGAATTCGACAGAAACATCCCCAAGCTCGACAATATACACATACATAAGCTCGGACGTTACATCGACGGAAACGTTGTGAAAATGATACACAAGATGAAAACAATAGCCCGAAGATTGTCTTTAATCTCGATTTGTGTAATCTTATAAGTATTGTATTAAACATATCCATCAATATATCTACATATTTACAGAAGATCATTTGCACGAATCAACCAAATCTCTCACTGTCTATCCATTTCTCTATCAATCCATATACCCATATCTCTCTCTCTCTCTCTCTCTCTCTATATATATATATATATATATATATATATATATATATATATATATATATATATTACATAGAAAAGTGCGAGCATGAAAATTAATATGTTTAATTAAGAACAAGCTTAGAAAAGCAAAATGACTAGTTGTTAAAACTGGAAAAGAAAAAGACAAAGCATTATTGTAAAAAGTATAATTAATTTATAACTTAAGATATTACTACATTAAAATATAATGTTACATGCAATTAAAAAATAATTCTGCAATATTTTAAGTTATTAATTTATTATATTTTATACGAGAACGTCTTGTCGTTTAGTTTTCTAGTTTTACTAGTCCTTTTATATTTGTAAGTTATATCTTAACTTTTCATGATGACATCTTCTTATTATAAGTCATGCTATTTCCAGGCTTATCCTTGTTATAATCTTTTCCTTTTTTTGCTCAAAATATTTTCAGTTGATTGGTAAGCATAATGCATAATGAATTATATTTTCTTATTTTTAAATATTATATTTCAAATATTTATTGTCAAATATTTTTCAAAGCATTAGATTTGAATTTTCCTATGAAGTTCAATATTTTGTTCTATAAATCTCATTAATAATTTTTAGGAAAACTCAACAGTAGAAGCAGCATATATCATTCCAAACTTATATAAAAACTGAGTAAAAGTGGAATTTTCAAACAAATATTTAGAACAACCTAAAAAAAACTAGTCGTGAAAAACTCATCTTATCATAAATAAATTTAATCCTTTAATACTTTACAGTGAAGGGATTGAAATTAATAATAATTCCTAAGAATTCCGTCATAATAATTACAAATAAAAAGATCAAGAAGTACTTACGATTTTAATTGATTTATTTAAAAATTAACAATTTTATTTCAGGGTAACTTGTTACACCAAATACATACACTAAAAAGTAAACGGCTATATTATAATCAAGGGAATATATATATATATATATATACATATATATATATATACATATATATATATATATATATATATATATATATATATATATACTAGCATGGGTGTCCGGCGTTGCCCGGGTGTTTGGAGGTGTGTGTTGAGCAAAACAACTGGTAGTAGGAAGGCAGGCTCGAATCCGTACCGCAAAGGAGAAAAGCACGGAGGGAAAGCGTAACGTTTTTGCTGTTTCGACCGCCACCAAATCAGAAGTGACGTAGGTTTAAATTAAGGCTAGAAAAGAGGGGATGACTTTCAAATATATCGGCGATAAAAGCGACCCCTCCCTGTAGAAAAGAGCCCAGTTGAAGGTGCAGAAATTAATGTTTTTAGCCAATTCTTAGTTATTTATCGTCTGAAAAATCGAGCTTCAAACCGATACTGATCTTGTGAAAATCCGTCGCCGCTGTCAAATGTTTTAGGTAGAAATGCAAACATACATACATTTATATATTGGTAGCTCACTTTTTCGATCCAAACCGATTACAAAGCTTGCACTATCGCTGAATACACTTTATGTAAAATTTAATATGTTTAGACCAGAAATTGTCTAAGTAATTTGGTAGAGACCCCTATTTTGACCCCTTAACCTTTATTTTGTTGGGCTCAAATCGCTATTAAGTTAGATCCATGTCCAAGGAACCGTCAAGTGTTTAGACCAAAAATTGGCGGTAGTAGAGTTTTTAATGTGAAAATCATTGAACTTTGACCCCTTAATAGTCAGATTTCTTCCGGTTCAGATAAAAAAGCTTTTATTTGTATAAATTTCGACGACGTTGTAAAACTTGAATAAAAAGGTTGCAATTTCTTTTCTTCCGCTAGAGAAATACACCATAGTAAACGACACTCAAACTCCCTATCCGCCTTCAGCATTTAATCAGAAAATAAAATACACCAACCGGTCTATATTATTGTTGTTTATTAACGCAATAAACTCCTTAAATCATGCGTTTTCTTTATATTTAGTTATAAATGTATCTTTACATGAAAATAATACGTGTTACACGAAAAATAACGAGCTAATATATACATTATATAAATTGTAACGCATTTATATAAATATATATAAACAAAAACGCATTTATATAAATATATATAAACAAAAACTCTCTTTTGGAAACTGAAAATAAAACGTCAATGTTGAAAAAGTCGCTATGACAAGCAATAGCCGGTCAGATGTAATCGTCTCTCTAAAACTCTGCCAATTTTGGTCTACAGACTCGTAATTTGACATAAGGAATATTTAGATTTGGGAAAATCTTTTTAATTTGTTGCTGGCTAGAAATTTGGCTTCTGAAAGGTCAAAGTTTGAGGATTTCACCTGTGAGAACTCTACCAAACTCCTCCAGTAATTTTGGGGCTAACACTTGTAATTTTTGATGTAGGTTACTTGATGTAACTTTATAATTTTGTTTTTGTTTGGCTCCAAAACAATAAATTTTAAGGGGACATAATTGTGGTCAATTTTTAAAATATTTGATCTCTGCGCTCTCTACCAAATTACTAAGCCAATTTTTGGTCTGCATATTTGAAATTTTACAAAAAGTTTATTCAGACAAAGGACAAGATTTTTAATTCTTTTTTATAGGAGTTTGCCTTCTAAGAGGTCAAAGTTCAAAACATTTTATTTTAGCAGTCTCTAGAAAACTAATGAGCCAGTTTTTGGGCCAAACATTTTACATTTTACAGCAATGTTATTTTAACCTTTGTTTTAATGAACGAAGATGTAAAGAAATATTACATAAAAGAGTGGAGAAGTCACCTGGGAACTGTAAAAATTGTTTGAAATGTGGTCGCAAAATGAGTGAGCGGTGCAGCTTTAAAGAAGTTATAAATGAATAAAACTGACACATAACAAGATATTTAAACACAAGAGGATTTGAATAATATATAATTGTCCGTTTAATATTGTTCTTTGATCGTAATATGCACATAACTTATCATGCATTATTTATTATTTTGTTCCAGCTGAGTTATAACACGTATTTAATTTAATACAATTTCCCATAAATTATAATAACATTTATGAATTTACTTATTAAGAAACATCAAATGTAATTTTTCAAATTTGGCAACAAGAAAGATCTACTAAAGAATTTATACATTCATACACACACATACATATATATATATATATATATATATATATATATATATATGTATATATATACATTATCAAAAGAATACGAAAACACTCACACACAGACACACACAGACACACACAGACACACACACACACACACACACACACACACATATATATATATATATATATATATATATATATATATATACATATGTGGACCTTGCTATATAAAAGTCTACAAGATAGGATATATTTTAGCGGGCTATTTTTATTCTTAAAATAAATTAATCTCAGTAGCTAACGTACCACTTTAATTGCAGGACCTATGATCAGATGGGTGCATATCGATAGATTCTAACACAGAAAACAAATTATTTCCTTTTCTAATAAACAAAGGTAATGAGATGTGAGCATGGCAAACAGGATAAGGAACACAGTAGTTATGGGGCTGCCCAATATAAATATAAATTCCATTTGCTACCTTCTAGTATTTCACATTTTTTTTAGATGTTTGTATAAATAAAAAAGCAATATATATATATATATATATATATATATATATATATATATATGTATATATATATATATATATATATATATATATATATATATATATATATATATATATATATATGACTACAAATATATTTTAAGCCATGCCCTTTGGGTACAGCACTGTCGTAAATAATCTCAGCCGCTACTTAATTGACTGAAAAAAGCTAAGTTCGTTGTTTGTTTGTTTACAAACAGGCGGTTTGAGCATTGTAAAATTGGTGGCGGGTGTCTATTTAAATATACATTCTGCCGGGTTATTTGCGGGCGTCGCTTCCGTGGTCGAGTGAGAAAAACTGCTAAATCTTGCGGCACTGATGAGTTGTGATACAACGAAACAGAGCTATATGTCGATGACTACAAATATATATATATATATATATATATATATATATATATATACAGAGAGAGAGAGAGAGAGAGAGAGAAAGAGAGAAAGAGAAAAAGAGAGGGTGAATGTGTTGCTCTCTTGTTCTGGCGCATATATTTGTTTATTCTGCTATTTATATTTTCAACAATTATATGCGTATCGGCGTATTCGTAATTTCAATTTTCACCAATTTTTATTTTGACCCAAGGTTATTGAGGATAACAGACCGTTTGTTTTAATGTGGTTGCTCGCACGATATTGATTCAGAAGTGCGATATGTAGATTATTAAAGCACCGTCCATTATGAACATCGTCGAAAACGTCAGTACATATTGCGACTACTAATACTACTGCTGCTACTACTATACTGCTTCTAATAATAATAAAATAAGAAGAGGAAAGAGAAGCAAGTCAAGTAAAGTATTAGAAGTAAGCAAAAAAAATGTGAAAAAAAAACAGTGAAGTAAAAACTTATTCTCAAATATCCAAAAGTCTAACTTCTTGAATAATGAAATCCATGTTTAATAAAGACGATTATCAGCGCTCATTTAATATCATCATAAAGCATATATGACAAATTGTGATTCATTTCTTGCATAAATAGTTTATATTAATGAAAATTTCCATGAAGGCAATATTCCGTCAGCATTACAATAAATAACTGATTTTAAAGAATTCAGAAAATATGGAAGAGTGTGTGAATGCTACCCGTACCCTGCACTGAAGAATCCCGAAAGGAGGAAACACTAGTGTCTGTAGGTATTTAATTATTATAGTAAAAAAATAATTATGACAGCCCCTTTAAGAAATTCGTTTCTTATCGTTGAGCATTTTCCGTTGAATTAAAAAGTCGGTCAATTTAGCTCTTATGCGTAGATCATCGTATAACGATTTGATCACTGTCTGTCTGACGTATTGAACATTTAAATTAAAAATGTTTAAAATTCAACGCTATTTCACACGGTTAATAGTAGCCGAATGGATACGGTCTCCGCTAATCGAGATGTCTCGTGTCGCGGGGTTAGAATCGTTCGACTGGTAGTAATCGTGACACCCTGCACTGAAGAATCCCGAAAGGATGAAACACTAGTGTCTGTAGGTATTTAATTATTATAGTAAAAAAAATAATTATATATATATATATATATAACTACTTCATTTGCTCAAATAAAATTAATATACGAAAGTATAGATTTATGCGTAAACTTTAAGTATTTACTTCAAAAGTGCTCAATACGTAGGTAGAGCTGGTTAGTAATTTATAAAATATATATGGCGATTAAGCTACACTGAAGAGAAATAGCAAATAACTGTGTTCACAAAATAAAATTTACTCTAGGATATCGATACAAAATAGTTTTAAAACTAACAAAAACAATAGAAAATAAACAAATAAATAAATTAAATAAACATGAATATACATAAACGATGACACATATATGTATGTACACATATGCATATTTATATATAAACTAACAAAAAAAAAAGAAAATATCTGCCTAAAACCACTAACTTAGTTTTAAAACAGATCCTTTGTTCGATAAAATGCATGCTCATTGGCTGATAGGAAGGGGCGCGGTGTATACTAGAAAGCTGATTGGCTAACTAAATCCTCAGCAGAAGAGGACCATATAAAAACGATAAACACCCACAGAATTCGCGCATAAGCCTGAAGAATCCTAGAGTGGATTAAACACCGAATATTCAGTGTAGCTTAATCGCCATATATATTTTATAGATCAATATATATATATACATATATATATATATATATATATATATATATATATATATATATATATATATATATATAGGTAATCACATATATTGCAGACTGAAAAAGTGTAAAGAAAATCTTAGCAGAATAGTTCGATTTCCTCTCGAAAAATGTAAGGGTTTTTCTTTTATTAATTCATCAATTTTATTCATTTTTCATCTTGCTAACACTACATACCCACATATATTATTTTATGAATCTTCATAAAATTGTATACAAATAATTTCAGTTTTTACTTCGACAGTGTTCAATACGTAATATGTGTAGCTAGTAACTTTTGGAAATAAATATGGCAATGAAGCTATACATAATTTTCTGCGTTCAACTCTGGTAAATATTCTTTCAGCTATCGCATGTAAATGATATTGCTGCCTGTGGTATTGGTTTTGCTAGTAAGCAAGTTAGAATCTTAGATATTAAAACTCACGCATGCTGGTCACTGTGCTCGCGCACATACGCACACATATGTACACACACATTATATATATATATATATATATATATATCGCCCCTCGCAGAACTTAGATACAATATACATTTTGCTTAATGACCTTGCCTACGACGTGCAACAAGTTTAACCGACATATGAGATATTAAGAAACTTACGAAGTTATTGTGTTCTAACTTTCTTTTGGGCTCATTTTGTTTCTTTTCTTTGTATTTTGCTGGTTTCATAGATTATTTTGTATCCGTTTCCAACGCACTTTGTTGGGTAAATTGTCTTCCAAGTTGTCTGTGTAAAGTTTCTTCCTCTGAAGAATAGATTTGAGGTTCTCTTGAAAGCGGCGGTTTAGTGCACCGAAGGTTTTCGTTTCTATCACAACTCCTGAGCTATTTTGGCAGGCGGTTGTCAGACATTTGGGCAATGTAGACGGCTCTTTGCAATTGTGGCTGCTACGCTTTCCTCCCTGGGCGGAGTATAATCTTGGTGTTCGTAATTAATTAGTGTCAATTTAAGCGTAAGATTAAGCGATGTTTTACTTGGTTTACATTTTCCAACATTTTCAGCTTTCTACTACAGAGTACCCAGGATAAACAGACATTCCGCAGGGTTGAAATTACACCCCTTTTGTACATCACGAGCTTAATCGGCTGTGTAAGACTCGATTGTAGAATACTATTTTATGAAGCTATCCATTGAAAGATGAGCTCATATTCTACTATCAATGTCTTTTTCAGCCAAAGCACTTCGTGATAAGATGCTGACGAGATGAGAAAATTGGTCCACATTTTATAGTTTTAGTCCACGTATGCTTATTGTCTTGTGAGATAAATTTGTTGATGTTGAGTCTATATTGCAGCTAACTTCTTTTTTGCGACGTCTGCAAATCATCACTAGAATAGGATAATATACAGTTGTCATTAGCCTATTGCAACCTAATGATTCGACATTTTGTTTTCACTTTTTCGGTAGCTTATAATATCAAAAAGTCGGCCGTTAATTTGTTATCTCAGTGCTATTCTACCATTAAAATAAAATTCTATACAACATTGCTGCCGGCTAGTCAGAAGAAAAATCTTAGAGCGAATACACATCCTTGCTTTTGCCCCCACCCCTGTGACAGGGAATTGATCTGATAGGTTAATTTAGTTCTCTACTGGACCTCTCATTCAAACATAAATCTGTGTGTAAGTGGCAAGAATATGCTTAGGTTCGATGAGGTCTATGACGTAATCGGTGGATATAAGAGAAATAGTAGAGGTACTGACAGGGTCGTATATTTCGTTGACGCCAACGAAGAAGCTTCCTTCAGCTTCACTACCTTTTCCCACAACTAGCGGTTCTGTATGTTATGCATATCTTTCTGATATCTGACCTCTAATTAATGCAAATTGGTTTTAATTGATGATGGGGGTGATCATGTTCAATCTTTGTATTCCATTTGTCTTCGATTAGATTTATTATTTCCTGGTTGTGGTTATAAAACCAGTCTGTTTGAGGTTTTATTTCATATATCCGAATGTTTTTTTTTCTGTAAGATTTGTTCATATTTAACCGGGGTGAGTCATTCATCAGTTGTATAATTGAATAGATAAGGCAATGCGTTATGTGCATTATCTCCATATGGTCTAGGACGGTTAAATGGTGTGCTTAGTTTCATTATACGTATATTGAATGCGGTTTGATATATAAAAATTTGTTTTAAAAAAATGTCATTATAACAACTGTCTACTTATGGCGTAAAGCGTTAAATTAGGATTCGTTTGCCATCCATGAAGCGGTAAATTAAGTGGTACTATGTGTGACAGATTTTAGACCGAATATGCGCAAAGGCAGTATTTCGTCTGTTAGGAAGTTTAAAGAAGATAGTTGTAATGAGAAGCTGTTGCTTTTGTTGAAAAGGCGGAACCAATTGCCATTACCTATTTCATGACTCACATTTCTAATAAAATGATACCATGTTGCCTGTAATCACTCGATGTTTTAATATCTGGTATGATTGATTCATACTTTAAGAAGGTGGAGTAGATAAGCTACCTTAACGGTGTTAGAACATTTTCTTAGCTGTGTTTTCTAGATCGGAGTTCGGTACGTATGCTGATGTCACGATCAGGAGGTTGGACTCGGGAGAGCAAAATTTAGTTTCACTAGTCATGCACTTAGTCATTTGGGCAGGAGATTTTGGACTTGCACAAAAGCGTTTGGGTCGCATAACCCATGCCATTAACCTTAAATTCATGAACAAATCCCTCATTATCCAGCAATCTTTAAGATGTTTTCACAGCAATCGAGAATCCTAATCTGCTTTTCAATAATTCTATTTGAACCCAGCGAACCACACCCAGAGTTATCTCTGAGGACAAACACCACACTAGATTATCTGAGAATAACCCTCTCTCAAGTACATGGACTCATAAAAATACTACATATCAAAAAGACATGTGGACCTGAACTTATCCCGCCCTTACTATTACATAATGCTTCGTTGATGTTGCTCCTGTTCGCTACAAATCTTGCTTTTCTGGCTGCTAGGAAATTTGCTTTTGTGGTACCAGTTTAGAAGAATTCTGGTGAAAGAACTGACCAATTAAATTAACGCCCTATTAGTCGTCCTTCTTTTTCGCCAAACTATTTGAGTCCAAAATAAACCAAGCTCTAGTCAATTACTCACAGCTGGTAAACTTCTGTCCGACTTAGACTATGGAGTTAGGCAAGCCAGTTCCACTGTAGTTGTCAGAACTGTAATCTCTGAAGAGAGCAGGGGAGCCTAAAACACTGACCTTATACGTCTTGGCACTGCTCTATAATCAGTTGTATATTATCGGAATAATTAAAGTGCCATGTCACGCTTGGACAGGGGCCCTACAGTCATCTTCTGTGCGCATTTCCGAGGCCACACTTCTGATGACGAAGTAGTTTACCTATGGTCTATTTGGGTGGCATGGTGACGGATGTGCACACTCATTATACCTAGCAGCTTTCACGCTAAGATTAAATTATACAAATGTATCCCTAGACATATTTAAAGCCTCTGACAGAATATTACAAGATGATCTTCTCATGAAAATAATATCCCATGGTATTACTAGACGAATACTTAACATAATTAAATCTTTCTTAAAAAAGAGCATAATGTTGGTTGTCATTGATAGTCGTATATCAAAACATTAATATATAAATGCGGGTTTACGTCAGGAGTCGGTCATTGGACCTTAATTATACTTGATATTTATAAATGACTTTCCTGATGAAATTGTTTCTTGGGTGGACATATTTGCTGATTCCACTACATTGTATAACATAAATGAGGGGAAACAAATGAACATATATCTAAGGCAATCGCAGAAACAATAGAGCATTTCCTTCGGGTTATAGGGAAATGGGAACAAAAATATGGGAACAAAAATAGATCATCACATTCAATGCTTCCAAGACTAAGCTTATTTCCTATAATAACTGCAAACACTTGCTCAATCACTGATAGCCATGGATAATACAACATTACCTGAAAGTACTTCCTTGTACTCCTAGGCTTGATATTCACGGGGCGCATGAGTTAGAACAGATACTTTGGAACATTGCTAAGGCTGATGCAAAGTAGGTTGTCTCTCCATACCGTGCTAGAATGTTACTTCCGCCTGAAAGTACCCTGTACCTTTACAAAAAACCCATTCGCCCATGCATGGAGTATTGCTACCACATTTTGGCTGGTACATCTGCTACTAGCCTCTCCATCATAGACATAATTATAGTGTTTATCGAGGAAATGTTACATACCTCGCCCTGTTTTACAAGTATTTTTATGGTAGAAGCTCCAACGAACTACAGGGATGTGTGCCCCCTCGACAGAAATGCACCCGACAAACCCGACAAACTACAAAATCCCACCGCTACACAGTAGAAATGCCTAGATGTAAGAAAGCCTTCGAATCCAATAGTTTCTTCATTAAGTTTACAAGACTTTGGAATTCCCTGCCGGGTCCATGCTTCCTTGGCTGTACTAACATGTAAAAGTTTTAGTGAAATGTAAACATACATCTTTCTGCTCGAATCCCTTGATAATACCCCTAAAAATTATGTTCCAGATATAGCCTTCTACATCAAATGTCACTGTGTCTTGTTTGAAGTGAAATATAATAAAATGTATACATACATCAAGAGTGTTCTGATGGTTCGATACCTGTCACGATATATATATATATTCATTAAAAGAGAGGTATTAAACAGAAATGTTAGCTTTGGATTGGAATAACTCTGAATCCCCGTGTAAATGTATCTTTGTTAAAGAAGAAATTAAGGCAGGAAATATTCCAAGGCATGTTTCCCGGAAGCACGCATCAACAATTGGCGTAATTGACATATTATTGTATGCGGATTTCTTTTCAACAGCGATTATGGTCAATGAAATAAGATACAATTCACGTCATTGCATACATCAGATAAAGCCACACTATTCTTATATTATTTGTTTATACTAGAATTACCGTTTAGCAAAGTCTGAAGGTCTTTCGAGGATAAATATTATTGATTGTCAATATGTCCCCAATATTGCCCAACTGGGTTGGACATTGGAAAGAATGTTGTTATTAAAGAGAATTATGTAACGCGCTGGAAATGCACCCTCAATGTGTTGTTAAGTGTTCATGTAAGAAAGAATACTAATGTAAAACCTGAGTCTTTTATTTTTTTCTTACATGGAACTCACCACTTATTAATTCCCGTGGGATACTCGACGATAGGAGTTAATGAATGTTTAATAATAGTGTAGTACTCGTTTATGGTGTAAATTGGGTAGAATTTTACTATATGTTGAGAAGGCCCGACAAGAACTTGTTTACATTGGATTTGAAGACTACTATGTGTTTATTTAAATGAGGAGGAGGCCAGCCGAACTGTGTTGCACAGTTGCACATTGGGCGGACAGTCTGGGAAAGAAGCTTGTCCGTAGTGCCTGCGCTAAGTTTTAGGTACAGATCGAGAATGGGTTATTTCGCATATAATATTTGCAGGTAGGTGAATTGTTTTTTGTGAATGTTTGACATGGTGCGCTATAGATTTAGGTCAAGTTAAGCACTTGCCATAAAAAAATATAGATCAGTGACAGGCCTGAAACGGCTGTGGGAAAGAGCTTACAGGAAAAATGAAAAAGGGCATAATATATAAGGTTTTGATGTTTACGTATGATCCAAGAATGTAATTTGGGAGATAATTGATGGAGATCAGGAAGAGAGTTGGCCCAAACATAGTCCCGTGAGGAACGCCAAAATTAACCCTATGAGTTTCTGATTTCTGTCCATCAAAGCCTACTCTTATAACCCTATCAGAGAGAAAGAATTTCATAATTAAGAGGACATTTCCAACTGCTGTTTGTACTGCCCTTCTTGCAGACGTTGCACGGACTGAGATAAACAGTGTTACGCCGAAGAAACTAATTTGGAGAAAACAAATATAATAAATAGGGCAAAACACAAAATAAGCCTCCAAGGAATCGCCGTAAATATGTAAATAGATTAGAATTATATATTTGTATAAATAAGAAATGGATTAATTCGTTGAATATTAGTGAGCGCCCGCTTAATTTTATTGCTGATTCTTTATCTTCTGTAAACCAATAAAAATTCGTTGCGAAAGTAGAGAATATGTCTTGGTTGTAAATACAAAAAGCAGATTTAAAAAAAAACGGAAGCCGTTCCTGCCAACTTATGAGTTCTTATAATTATCTGGAAAGGAAAATCGTCTTAAACCAGAAGTACATTCCGCAAATCCCATTCGAATGCACTTAAAAATAGACAGACTCGTGTGACAAATTGACATGTCAGGAAAGGAATAGTGGAAAGATGTGTAAGAAGTAAATATAGTTTTACGAACACATAAGAACTAGACTTGTTAAATTATTTTTAGAAAAGACGCCATAAGCAAAAGGAAATGTTGTCAATTATAATTGACAACTGTCGTTTTCGTGCAAAATATCGATTTATATGAAGTTAAATATGTGTATATAAAACACAAACACACACACACACGCACACACACACACACACACACACACACACACACACACACATATATATATATATATATATATATATATATATATATAATTCAGAATAATGAAATACAATAAATCTACTGGTGCGCAAATCTAGTGATTATCGGTCTTGCAATGTATTATTGGATGTAATATTTTACAGAAGATTATCCGAACTAAATATAATTGCTCAATATCCTAGATAGACCAAACAAATCATAATTTAGGAATTAAAATTTTGTGATTTGAAAAAGTTAATTCTCAAATATAGAAAGTTTATTTTATACAAGACAAGGAATACAGTACAGTAAAATATATTCCCTTAGCCCATGAGTTTTCGATGTTTATACATCTTCTCGGAGGAAAAATATTAGCAAATATTATAAAAGATATGCACCTAATTTTCTAAATGGTAATACACATAGAAAACTTAATTAAATGTTTTTAAAATTTTCAAGTAATCTAGCTACATAAGATAAGGGAAATTGGATACTGATGAAGCCCCCGTCCCAAATAAAAAGATTCGTAGATTAATCAATAGTCTAGAAAACAGGAAGATCTCCTATTCAATCAAATTGTTGGTTGGTTGGTTTGTTTTTTTTTACGGCATATCAACCCTTTTTGGGTTATTTAATGCCGAATCCAAAGATTTGGAAGAAAAATTTTTTTAATAGAATATATTTGTTGTTTTCACGTCGGTTTCTATTTAACCCATAGTTGGGACCCTAACAGGTACTACCACTCCGGGTCAGAGTGGACCTGGGAGCAATGGTAATTAAAGGGTGGCTCCACACTCCCCAAAGCTCACAAGCTGGGCCTCACCACTGGACATAGTTTAAGGTCATATCCAGGACCCCCATTGAGTGACTTTTACCCTCTGCAGGGGGGGGGCAGTCGGCGTATTCTAAACATTCTTTTTTAAACAACAACAACAAAAACAATAATAATAATAATAATAATAATAATAATAATAATAATAATGATAATTATTATTATTATCATCATTATTACTGCTACTGTTATATATATATGTATATGTATGCATGTTTATATGTGTATATATACATGTATATATGCATGTGAGCATGTGAACATGTGTGTATGTACGTGTGTGTATATGTGTATGTGTGTGCAGATGCATGTATGTATATTTTAATAATTTTATGATTGTATTAGTGGTGCCATGGATGGTGGTGGTAGTATTATATAGACATAATCCATGTCCTCATGACTTTTGATATTATTATTATTATTATTATTATTATTATTATTATTATTATTATTATTATTATTATTGTTTTTTACCATAATTATTATTATCAAAACTATTATAGTTCATTATTATTGTTATTATTATTATGCTTATTGTTATTATTATTATTGTTGTTGTTGTTATTTTATTATTATTTTATTCGTAGAATTGGTAGTAATGGTGCTATTATACAAATGTAATACTTATTTTAATGATTATTATTATGGTTATAAGTATTATGATTATTATTATTATTATTATTATTATTATTATTATTATTATTAATTATATTGACATTTATAGTATTATCATCGTTTTTACACTAATATTATATTATATTAATATTAAAAACTTCAGGGTTCTTCTTATTGTTATTGTTAATGCTACTTTTATTATTGTTAAGATTATTAATAGTAATATTCTAATTATTATTATTTTTATTTTTATTAATATTATTATTATCTTTAATTATATTAATATTATTGGTATCATTATTATTATCATTATTATTATTATTATTATTATTATTATTATTTTATCTTTTTATATTAATGCACCTTGTTTATATATGACAAACTTTTCACAGATTAATCGAACTCTGTAGTTTCGATTTAATATTACATTAATTTCAGCCTTATATGTTAAGAACAAGCAAAACTAAGTAGGGGTTTCATTTTCTCCCTTCCTTTATCTCCTTTCTTTCTTTTTTTAACAATAGTAGGCTTTTTCTTTGTTTTTCTTTTTCTTTTCTTTTATTTTCTTTCCCGCCTATTAATACTTTGCTTGCATCTTGCCCTATTTTTGAATTGTCTCAAATCCTGTCTAGACATTTCATATTAAAGATTAAAAAGTTATACACTCCCTTTTTTATTTTATTCTTTTTATTTCTTCCTGTTTCAAGTTAAATTATGCTACCACTTTCTTATTTTAGAAGATAGAATTTAAATTTTGCGATTTTAATATTATAACATTATAACATTTTCACTTGTGCTAACTTACAAATATAATATTGATTACAAAAACTGCATCTGGTATTTAAATAATATTTTACTTTGGTGTGATAAGCAATTCTTTTATTTAATTATGTTCATTTTTCATTTAATTAAAATTTTATTTTATTTACCCGTGTACAGATATATTTTGGTTTTTAATCACAAACTGATTGAAAACATAAACTGAATTTGGAAACTTATATATAAATTAATAAAAAAAAGTCTTACCAGATTGATATAATCAAAGATATGCCGGATATCCAATCAAACTAAAGAAAAACGGCAAGAATATGTATATAGTGGGGTGTTACAATACTCTTTGGATCATTTTACCTGGCGAACACCAATAGCTTTTATTACAGGATTTCGATTTGAAAGATCCTTTTTTTTACTGCATCCATATCTAATTTCCATTATTCTTTGTAGCTAAGATGATTTAAAACTTTAAAAAAATATATTTAATTTACTTTCTATGTTTATTACCTTTTGCAAATTAGGTGCACACTTTTTATAATATTTGCTAATATTTTCCCCCCGAGATGTATAAATATATTTAAACTTATGGGTTAAAAAAATATTTTACTATACTCTATTCTTTTTTCTTGCATAAACTAACATTTCTATATTTGAATTTTAATTTTGTCGAATCACAATTTTTAAATCCCTAAATAATGCTATATATATATATATATATATATATATATATATATATATATATATATATATAGAGAGAGAGAGAGATGTGTATATATATATATATATATATATATATATATAACTACTTCATTTACTCACATAAAATTAATATGCGAAAGTATAGATTTGTGCGTAAACTTTTAGTATTTACTTCAAAAGTGTTCAATACGTAGCTAGAGCTAATTAGTAATTTATAAAATATATACGGCGATTTAGCTACACTGAATATTCCCTCGTTTCATCCACTCAAGGATTCGTCAGACTTATCCCCATAAGCCTAAGGAGACCTAGAGTGGATGAAACGGGGAATATTCAGTGTAGCTTAATCGCCAAATATATTTTATATATATATATATATATATATATATATATATATATATATATATATATATATATATATATAGTAGCGACCAGACCTAAGGGGGATAATTATAAAACCTAATATTTGTTATAAATAACAAGTGCTAAAATCTGTAATTTTAACAACTGGTAGTTGTTATCATTCATAATAACATACTAAAATAATCATGAATGAATCATTTAAACGGATAGAAATAGAATTATAACAATTTGTATTTATTTTTAAAATAGGAACGCCCAAAAGTAAGGGACAAAATTGAGGAAAATAATATAAACACTATGTTATATCAATTTAAAAAAAAATTCTCTGAGGAATAAGTCTTACTTATTTGTAAACGTTTCATCAGCCGGAACCATGCCAAAACGCCCAAAACTTTATTACTCTGTGAGACAAGCTATTGTAAAGTTACACAAACAAAAGCACACGATTAGAGAGATTTCAGAGAAAGTGAAACGTTACAAGAATAGTCTAGGCAGTGTTGTTAAATCCTACAATGATACTGGATAATAGTTAGTGCCTTTAAAACCAGCAGACCCCGCAAAACCCCGGCAAGAGAAGTTCGAATAATGCAACATAGGTATTTAAAGTGCCGTTTTAATTATTGCACAGAAATTAAAAGGCTTATGAATAGTAGCTCATGTGTTAAAATGTCAAGACTGACACTTTCGAGACTACTGCAAGAAATAGGGATGCTCGATCGAACCCCAGGGAAGAATACACTTGTTAGTTCGAAAAATTAAAAGAAAAGATTATAGTTTGCAAACAGGTATTTATTTTGGGGCATAGGAAAATAAGGCAAAGGTTATTTGCATTGAAGAAAACTTTACTTTATGATGAAACGATGGAAAAAAGCAATGTAAAGCGACGTATTGGTAAACGATTAAGTGCAGACTGTACTAAGAAACTGTCAAGTTTGGGGGCGGAAGCGTCATGGCGATTGGAATATTTTCTAGTCAAGGTGCAACGCTTCTTGTTCGGTTACAAACTCGTGTAAACGCGATGATCTATAAAAAAAAAGATTGCTCAAGATCATGTTGTCCAAATAATACAGAATTCAGGCTTTAGATAGAGCTACTTTTATGCTAGATGACACAAGGCTTAGGTGGTAAATAGTTGCCTTAGCGAGCAATCTTTCGAAATTATTGATTGGCCCCCGCAAAGTCCTGACTTAAATTCAATAGAAAATCTTTAGAATACCTTATGAGTAAAAGTTATGCAAATAAACTCAACTAACAAGGAGAATTTGTGGGTGAAGCTTCAAATAGAATGATCTACCATTAATATCAAGGAATGTCAAGAACTGATTCGTTCTTGTAGTCGAAGATGTGCAACTGTCATTGAGAGCAAGGACTCATTTACTAAGTATTGATTGCACATGTATTTTTATTGTTTCTTGGGCGTTTATATTGTGTTTCTATTTTTTGTCTTTTACTTTTGGGCGTTCCTATTTTGAAAATAAAAAAATAATTGTTATACTTTTTTTCTATCCTTTGCAACGAATTCACATATTAGTATGCTATTATGGATGATAACGACTAACAGTTGTCAAAACTTCAGCTTTCCACACTTGTAATTTCTAACAAATATTAGCTTTCAACATTGTGTTCCTTAGTTTTGGTCGCTACCGTATATATATATATATATATATATATATATATATATATATATATAAATATATATATATATATATATATATAATGTGTGCACCAAATTAACTGTCAATTTTAGAACACCGCTGCTTTCTGTAATTTGTGCATTTATCTTGTTTTATGTGCATAGCTGGAGATTTGGATATTCCCTTAAGCTTGTGAAATAAAAAAAATAATTGTCATATCCTAAGTAAAACATAATCAACAAAATTGATGGGTTTCCCGACTTCTAAAATCGATATTTTGCTCACACAATATTGGCGTGTCTCCCTATTTGGGAATTCAAATATAGAAAGTTAGTCTCTGGATCAGTCACTAGATATTATCACGACCCTCAGAGAATGAATTTATTTCAAAACCTCATTCGCTTGGTCCTTAAATTCTTGACATATAAATTTTATTTCATGTACAGGTTTGAATAAATATTTGAATAATTATTCTCGATATAATGGGTTGTGCTATTATGTGTTAATTATTCTGTGTTTAATTAAATATCAAACTTGTGCAAACTGATCTCCTCGGTGCAATTTAAGACTACACTAACTGATAATTCCTTTCCAGATGAGAAAAACATGCGTGATTTACATTAACGTCGTCATATATTTTGTAATTGCTGAGAATTGTGACGATTTGCAGAGCATTTCGAATCTCATTTTTCAGTGCTGTCTATGTTCTACGTTCAACATATTAGAAATTGTTTACCATCTTTATTTAAAAACTACCAAATCGCCGGAACTTGTCACGTCGTAAAATATGCTTAATACATTATCATTTATGCAAATTTTGTATTTACTATGACAAAATTAATTCTATATTATATTATTATTTCTATCTAATATATATTAGGGATTTCAAAGTTGGATTAAAGATTACTTGTGTGCGATAAACTCGAATCGAAAGCAACATTTTTAGCGAACTTATTTCATCTTGTACTGATGTACCTGTGGAGAGATCGGCAAAAATATTTAATACTTAACTTGTTAAAGAAATGAATTTTATTTCGGCATGCGCAAAAGAAGTAAAACTTATCATATTAAGTTTGAATATACGGTTTGAATTTTAACTTGTATATATATATATATATATATATATATATGTATATATATGTACATATATATATATACATAATATCCTTTATATAATAACTATATTGTAAAAACTCCCTTTATGCACCAAATTACGGTAGGTTTGCAATAACAGATGCCACATACAAATGTATAATGTTTAAACTTTTACCCACCATCTTATGTAACTTTTGACACCCGTTACAGAGATATTCATTCGTTATAGTAAAATCCTATCTTACTCTCTACGAGCTACATCATCACGATTTCCAAGATCTACGGACGAAGTAGTTCGTATTTTCCCCTCCACCTCAAAAGTCCTCACACTCTCCCAGTCAAGACCACGTAAATATATAACCGTTATAACTATACTGACCTGAAACCAATATTATCTGTGTTAACGCATACAACGACCAGAACATTATTTTTACAGGCGAAAAACGATTACAAACTTTTCCCAATATCTGAATACTCAATATACCAAATGTAATGTCTGTAGATTGAAAATTCTTCGAATATCTAGAAATCAACCTCTTCCGTTTATACTAATGCCTTCCAACACAATATATTAAAAGCAACCTTACGGTATGTGTTAGTAATATTTTTATTTAGATAATGCATTTTATTTAAAAACAATTTATTCTACGATTAATTTACTAGACGTTTGTGTGTAAGATGCAGATCAATATAATTAAATAATCTGCTATTGTCTTTATCACGTTTTACTAGTCAAACATGGAGGTTCTTCTCTACTATAATGGTATCTGTTTCCAATATACTGAGTAAAAGGTTTTCTTACTAACGCGTATGTTGATTCCTGGTTATAGTATTTCATTTAAAGCTGCAGTTACTGTTGTCTGTAAAGTTAATTGTATTTCATTCGATTAACGTTAAGGGAGACTACACGACTCTTTTGTTGCGTTCATCCGATACTAAAATGCCTGGTTCTCAATAAAAAAAAAATATAATGTGGGGCGTACATAAAAGCAAATAATGAGATAACCGACTGCATTTTCTATCTTAATATCGCCTATTTAGAGCTAACACAGGTATAACTGGAATTTAATGATCATTGCATTCTCTTCTGGCAATTATGGTAGTTTAGCTTGTTTTATTGAAAACGAATATGTGGTGTTGGTTAGAAATTTTAAAAAAGTTTAACAAATGTAGTCGTATACTATCTTGAGTTTATGTTACTTCCACCTCATATTAATGCTGTTACGGCACGACGTAACACTAAATCTATCTTAATGAACATTGCTTACAGTTACATAAATATTGTGATGATGATGGGGGGCATGACTAATTTAGTTTGGAAAATAGTCTAATATAATTTTAAGTAACATTGCACAATTTTACTGAAAAATGACACATAGACATATACATTGTCACAGGGTGGTTAGTTCGAATGAAAAAAAACGTTATTTATAGGTATGGCTTACTGTTTAAAAAATGTTATTAAAAGCAACATTTATTTGAATCATATTAAACATACACGCTACGATGCTCCACCGTAACAATTACCGCACATATACTTTAAGGCAACATTACTCCAATCACCATAGAAAGTTGGAAATTTGCCAGTGCAATGCTATTTTAGAGGAAGGGCGTAGGAAATTTTACAACTGTGCCTAAATCTAACCGTGGATTCTATGGCTAAATATTCTTTTATAGATCTGTCTTCCTATAAAACTCTGATCTCCTTCACAGCTTACTATAATATTGCCATCTTCAAATCCAATGTAAACAAATTATTGCTGCAGCACTTCCTTAGATAATCAAACTACACCCAATTTTCACAACTAAGGTTTACTACAATATTGTTTAAATGATTATCATGCAACAATTTACAATTATCCACAAGTCCACTTGGATCTTGAAACGAAAAACGTGCTTAAGCACATATCAACCATCGAGTAAGAAGGTTTGATCCTAAAATAATGTGCTGTGTAGTTTCAGATTTAACTTGTTTTCGAATGGTCCAACAATTACCATGTACCCTCTTATAGCTATATAAAAACAAACTATTAACTGGTAGCTTTCCCCTTGATCATCACCAACTTAACTTGGTACGTGTCGTAAAAATGTGGTTTAGTTTTTTATTCGATGTTATCGATGTACATAGTAAGCCTTATTAACTGTTTCTCCTACGATTGCTGATATCAAACTGATAATAGGAGGAGCTAACTCTTTCTTAATCAAAAATAGCTTTACCACAACCGCCTCTCTCAGTCTTTGATAGACTATGAGTGTCTACAAAGAGGTGGCTGCTCGATACATTTTTTTATGGCAAGACGTGTACAATCTCTAGTCAAACCTCTCCTGAGTCGACATTGGAAAATACCAGTGGCAAATTAAGTATATGTACTAGACAACTGGCACTTGTGCCGAGATCAGCGGAGAGCATATAACGCGCTTAGATTTCCCAAATGGTCACTCTCTGGTAGTAACCAGGCTCACCGTTGCTTAAATTCGATGGTCCGACGAGAACCGGTGTATCAACGCAATAATACAGAATATATCACCACAACCAATTACGCGGTAAATATATACAATGAATAATATTAGAATTACCATTTTATAATAAACTGGCTATTTTCACCAACGTCAGATATATTGATGCGTTAATTTAAGAATAACCAACACGCAAAGAAAAGTAAACGCAAGATTTGTTTTTATAATTTGCGCAGTTCGTATGTAATATCACTTTAAATATGAGGAAGGTCTTCGGCTTAATATACTATGAAGAGTAACTGCCACATTTATTCCTGTCTTCTGTGCAATATATCGCTAGCATTTTAGCGAAAATGCATTTCCTTTAAATGTGAACGAAACTATAAATATTTAAGTTTGTTTAATACTGTATAGTTTGATGATACCATATCTAGAAACACTTTGGAGAATCATTTCCTCTATTAATAATAAACAAAGCAAATAACAAATATATGTGTCTGATTAAAGAGATCACGTTTGTTTTTATTTCCTTTGTGATCACTGTTTGTTTTGATTCAGACTGGAAATGATTATCACAAAATATTCACGAGACAATCTCTTTTTACTTGCGTTTTACACGAATACTGAGAAATATATTTATAGTATGTCATTCACTTAATTGTCAAATACAGTTGAACGATATCATAGTATATGCCTATATCTATACTCTTATGAATTTGTTTTATTTGTGCATTGATATTCATATTTAATGCCATTTTTTCTATTTAGAAATTTAATATACTACTGTATTATATATGAGTCGTAGAATGGCATTCATCTGCAAAATATCGAGCTAACTTGCGTATTTATTTAAACATTTAGTTTTTTTCGGTGTTCTTGTAAAAGATGACCATCTTTATTTAAATATCACATATAATTATATTCATGAAGATATTCTACATGATTTATATTTGCATAAAAAGGTTATAGGAAACACACACCTCTTTCTGTATATATACATATATATATATACATATATATATATATATATATATATATATATATATATATATACTCGCTGGTTTTGCACGAGTCTTTTTTTTTAATTTTAAATCAATACTATTTATTAGATCTAATACAATCTATGTCTATAAAACTATAAGTATCTCTGTGCATGCCTCTGTGCGTACATTTTCCTACCAAATTACTCTCTCGATTTGCAGTCTACAAACTCGAGATTTTACATAGATTTGTTTGGGAAAATTGTTTTAACTGGTTTTCGGCCAGAAATCTGGCTGGCACAGAGTCAAAGTAACAGGGATTCACCTTTAAAAACTTCACAAAACTTCTCCGCCAATTTGGAGTCTAAACACTTGAAATTTATGATGTAGATTCCTTGGACAATGGATCAACATTTTTACTTTATTTGATCCCAAAACAATAAATGTTAGGAGTAAAAATATTATTTGTTAATTAATACAGAAATTTATACATGTGCATTTGAGTATTTTGCACTTATTGTTAGTAGACAGAATACACGAATTAAGATAAGAAAACAAAAAATCATGTACGATATCAATTAGACCAACCTTACAGGACCTTTTGAAGATGGTGTCAAACTACTTGTTCATAACATATAAACTGTCTAATATGAATTATTCTAGCATGTATATCCATGAATTAGTTAGCAAACACAAAAACTCACACGTACCAATTTTTCTACATTAGCCCTTTTAGAAAACATTTTTCCGGATTGAAACAGATGTAAAAGTTTACTGCATGTCCGATTATCTTTTAAACCGAATTCCGAGTCTGTAGATCAAACATTGAGTATATATTTTGAGAAAGTATCCTGAAAAACGTGCCAAATCGTCTACATTGAGTGTTCCATGTTTGCTCTTAACAGGGGTTCACGAAGCTCAAATTTTAGCCTGACAATACGCTAAAAAGATTTAAACGCATAGTCACTTATTAGGTTTATTTCCATAAATATGTTTTATAGTTACTACCTACTGCTACTCTCAGTATTAAGCACTGTTTTACTAATTACAAATAAATGATCCATAAATACAAAATCTCATAATAACATTTCGTGAAACACAGGGATTTAAATATATATATATATATATATATATATATATATATATATATATATATATATATATATATATGTATAGGCGTATATATGTGTGCTTTGTAATAAACATTATTTTTGCCCAAGTAGAAAGCGGTCGTTTCCTTTTTGGTGATTTCCAATCGGCATATACACGTTCCCTTTCGTATGACTTTTTTAAATAACCCAATAAGACGTTTCTACTAAGACAAAGTCAGTACATAATGCAGTTATTGCCTCTACAATCGCTAGCTACACAATCATAAATACTAGAAACGAGTTTTCCTTTAAAGCTGAATTTTAAACATCTTTTCATTCCGATTGAAGATGTTTAAACATTATATTCAATAACCGTATTTTCCTGCATCAAGGCTATGTTTTGGCATACAACATTTACTTTTATATTTTTTCTATTAATATAATTATATTCTTAATGCATTCATACAATAGTATATGTACTTTTTCTCTATCTTATCAGCGATATTATATTACAAAATGCACTCATAAACTAGTCCCGTTTATTGAGCATTCAGTTCGTTATTACAGTAGACGCTTTTACACACACACACACACGCACGCAACCATACGCACACACACACACGCACGTGCATGTATATCTATCTATCTATCTAGCTAGCTATCTATCTAGCTATCTATCTAGCAAGTTAGCTCTCTCATTATATATATATATATATATATATATATATATATATATATATATATATATATATATATATATATATGGACGGTGTGTTACGTGACTTAAAATTACTTTCATTACAAAATGTATGTAAAAAGCTTACACTGGCAGAATAAAGTCTGGCAGTTTCCTAACCTATTCAGCCATTTGTATCTCCAACATAAATTTTGGAAGCAATTAAATTTAACTCTTATATCTGTAAAATTAAAATTAATTCAACCTATTTGCATTATTAATCCCACCCAGCGCTTTTATGGGCAGATTGTGTATATTAAAATGACATTGCCTTTCCGGATATTTAAATAATGAATAAATATTCTTATCAAATTGCTTATACGCAGTAATATACTCATCTAATGGTCTTACTCTCAGAGACTGAAGTAAACTTTTCCATACAAAGGGATCCAAAATTATTGATTTTAAAACGATAGTGGAGATTAACTTTTAGCTGACTAGTGAGTCAACACGTCATGACCAGAAATAATGTATATAAAGTTAGTTTTGAAGAGGACTGTTACTAAGAACATTTTTTTATATTGGATTGCAAAACGATCAAATTATACCCAGCTTGAACTCAGCTAGTAGCTTTATATTCCACGATCAGGTAGTTCTAAAAAAATCACATTATCATGAAACATCCGTTAAATTTTGATCACAGATGAATAGGAATGAAATTGTTGACAATGATTGTGGCTGGTGATATGTTTTTCATTAATGCTTTCCAGTCCATAGATTTAAGCGAATTCAAACCCCTGCACTGATTATAATTATAGTACAGACATAGACTCCCTCCTCCACTTGTTAGTTTGTGAAGAAGAAATAATATGTTGGAGAAAAAAAATTCATCGGCAATTAAATTGGTACACTGGTCTTGTTCTTCGTACAGAGACCGCAATATGCTATGGCCTGATTTTCCCTAGATGGTGCAATGGTACTCCGTTTTTGGAGACATTTGACTTTAAAACATAAGCTTTTTTCTAGGGGTGAAATACCATCTGCTCTAGTAAGAAGGCCTGATCTTTTTTGCCAGCCCCATTGCCAATAGATTAGATTGAGTAAACCATTCCCAGTCAATAGTTAATATCTCCCCAAACGCTTGATTATGTTGAGTGTTTCCTTAAGGTGAATTTGTCTTGTTGTTGTTAATAACGACCTCGGATTATCTGTAAATACAGATTTAATAATTATTTTTCAATCACCGAATAAATTCAAGAGTTCGATATAAATTATCGAGTGTTCAAAAGTCGGAACATACTTCAGCTAAAATATACAGAAAATAGAACCCAAGCGAAGTATATTTGTCAAAATAATAATAAAAAAAATAAGAATAATATTACATTGTAATACGTGAATAAAATGAATTGAGATAAAAGGAATGCTTCCCGTGTCTATAAAGAGATACGAGACTTACTGTCGTCATGAATGCGAAACTAAAAAAAAGACTACACAAGAGATAGCTAGAAAAATGAGTATGATCTTCGGTCATAATAAGTTGGCAAACGTTTTCAAAATTATAGACTGTATTTTTCTTTCAAGTTCTCGTCAATCCGGCGAGGAAATATAACGATCACTGCAAGTTGGTGAAGTAATAGTGTTCAAGTGTTATTGTAGCGGTATCGCCGGTGAAATGGCTGTCGAGGGAGAAAGTGTTTGTCGATTGTTCGACAATAACAACACGCAAAGAAGAAAAGAAAACGACTTACAAGAAAAAGATGAAACGTTACACCTTGCAAGAGAAAAGGCGCCGCAATTACGTGGTTCACATGCAACCAGGAAATGTAAGTTGCACACAAGAGAATGAAAACATTGTATCGGAAAGAAAGAAAGATACTTACGCAAAGTAAAAGAAAATAAAGTTGTAGTTTCGTTAACACAAGATATATTCTTTGTTGTTCAAGACACTATATCAGATAAATTGTCCGTCAAAAACGACACACACGCATACATGTCTCTCTCTCCATATATATATATATATATATATATATATATATATATATATATATATATATATATATATATATATATATTATTTCCAGATAGTTTAAGGCTGTTAACACGCACAAAAAATATGCACACTGTATTTTTCAATTCTTTTTAACAGCTTGTACCCCTTTATATAAATAATTGTTAAGCGTCCTCCGTTTATTTACATAAGTGACATGTAATTATTTTAAGGGTATTTTTGCATTTAACGACGCCCGCTGAAATTATAACATAATGCTATAGAAAACTATTATTCAATATGAGTATGTTATGCTGTTTTGTAAGTCTTCTGTACTTTTATTGAACATTTTACTAAAAAGATAACGTAAAACTTGAATTTAACTTGAAAATACTGTTTTAAAATAGAGCGGGTCGTTAAATGCAAAAACAAGTGCAAGTCGTAAAAAAAATAAATAATAACGGAAGACAAACCGACGTTTTTATTTAATCTGAGGGCAATGATGTTAAGTTCTTTATTATACAATGTATCCTGTATTGTTTTCCTGGTAGTCATGTGTGCATTTAAGATTTTGTGCGCCCGCGAATTTGCGTATTGTTTTTACTGGTTTCCACGTCTGTTTTCGCGCGCACATTCAATTTTACCGCTTTTATACATAAATATGCATTTTATACATTAATTCTTTATACTCACTATTCCATAGCTAAATATAACATATATTGACTAAACGGGTCATGGGATGTATACTATATATATATATATATATATATATATATATATATATATATATATATATATATATATATATATGTATATATATATATATATATATTAACAATGCCGATTATTATAATAAACACGTAGAGTTATCGATGGTTGACGAACTTGTGTTTTAAATAATAATTTTTAAGTAATTAAGTACTAAGATACAGTTAAAATATAACGTAAATATATATCCTCATGTTAATGAGGATGAATATATATATATATATATATTTATTTACTATATTATAATAAATATAACGTTATTATTATATTTATATATAAAAGTGTTATTTCAAATGTAATGCTCTTATTAATTGTTCCGCTCGAATGGAATAGAAGTGATTGCAAATTGCACTGTTCTGACATCTGAACATCCTTCATTGCTTGGAAGTTTCATCTCTTTGTTGAAGATATTGATAGTGTGAGACCAAGTAAGCAATCTCTGTTACGGACGTTCGTTAGAAAACTCGCACCATGGAATGTTCTAGTGCAGAAAAAAAAGAACCGGTCATCATTTATCGGCGCTTATTGAATGTTTAAGAATCCGGCGCAGTTAATATCAACAAAGATATTAAATAGGATCATTCATTGCAGATTGGCGAGAGAAATATAAGTGATACAACGCCCCCCGGACACTCATGCACTGCCACTAATCTAGAAAAAATCTGAACGCCCCGACGGACTCATCAGCACTGATCAATAGCAAATACAACTTAATAAAATAAGCATAAAATTGAACATGTGTATAAGATTGCGGGAAAATATGTCTACGACACAACAAAGTGTGTACTAACTTGCTTGCCAGTCGGTTTGCCTCAAACTCCACACTGGACCCTTCCAACCACCCCCTACCTGACTTTCTTATGCGGACAGACGCCACACTAGACGATCTGAAAACCACCCCTGCTCAGGTGCATGCTATCATAAAAAACCTTGACACGTCAAAAGCATGTGGACCCGATCTTATCCCAGCTGTGCTATTAAAAAAGTGCTCAGCCGAAGTAGCTCCAGTTCTCTCCAAACTCTACAACAAATGCCTTAATGAAGCTTGCTTTCCGGGCTGTTGGAAAACTGCTTCTGTTGTACCAGTATTCAAGAATTCTGGCGAAAGGACAGACCCATCAAATTATCGCCCCATTAGCCTCCTCCCACTTTTTGCCAAAATATTTGAGACCATAATTAACCATGCTCTAGTCCATCATCTTACACATGCTAAACTACTGACTGACAAACAATATGGATTTTAACAAACCCGTTCCACAGCAGACATCCTAACTGTGATCTCTGAACGTATATACCATTCACTGGACAAAGCGGGGGAGGGCAGAGCGGTAGCTCTAGATATATCTAAGGATTTTGACAGGGTATGGCATGAGGGTCTCCTCAGTAAAATCAGATCATACGGTATCACTGGTAGAATACTTAACATAATTAAATCCTTCTTATAAGAGAAACATCCAGGTTGTCCTCGACGGTCGTACATCTAAACAATATGATATAAATGCGGGGGTGCCCCAGGGTTCTATCCTTGGCCCTCTATTGTTCCTGATATTCATAAATGACCCCCCCCGACAACATTGCCTCTGAGATGGGTATATATGCTGATGACACTACACACTATGACAGGCACGACAGGAAGACGAATGAACACATTTCGAAAGAAATGGCAGAAAAACTAGAGGAAGACCTCCAATCTGTAGTGGAATGGGGACAAAAGTGGTTGGTCGCGTTCAATGCTGCCAAGACTAAACTAGTTTCATTCAATAATTACAAGAAACCCTCTCTACCACCCATAGCAATGGCCAACGACTCTTTATCTGAGAGTCCATATTTCAAACTCCTTGGCCTAACGTTCACAGGAAACATGAGTTGGAACAATTACATTGAAGGCATTGCCAGGCCCGCTGCAAGAAAGGTGGGCTCTCTCTACCGTGCTAGAAAACTACTAACACCCGAAAGTATCCTGTACCTCTATAAGGCCACCATTCGCCCATGTATGGAGTATTGCTGCCACATCTGGGCTGGTGCATCTGCTACTAGTCTCTCGCTCCTTGACATGGTTCAAAAGAGAGTCGCAAACCTGATAGGCCCTGAACTGGCATTTAAGCTTCAGCCTCTGTCCCATCGACGAAATGTTGCCTCCCTCTGCCTTTTCTACAAGTATTTTAGTGGTGAATGCTCTGACGAACTGCAATCACGTGCCCCCACGACGTGAGCACCCTCGACAAACCCGACAGGCTGCTAAATCCCACCCACACACTGTAGAGATCCCTAGATGTAAACGATATTTATACTCCAATAGTTTCTTCCCCAGAACCGCTAGACTCTGGAATTCCATTCCAGGTCCCTGCTTCCCCAACAGTACTGACGTGCAGAAGTTAAAGTGTAACGTGAACCGACACCTTGCTGCCCAAATCCCTACATAGTACGCCAGTAGTTGTTGCCCCTGACAGTAGCCCCCTACACCAAAGTGGCAATTTGCCTTGTTTGGGGTGAAAATGTAATAAAAAAAAAGAAAGAAATAACTTCATTCCTGAAATGTGCACGCATCAGCAAAAAGAACTATAATCTTCGTTGCAACATCCACACATATATATGCATTCATTTATGGTTAGGGTTTCATAATTTTTTTTTATAATTTAGACGTTTGAATAAACAGTTTTTTTTTTAATCTTAATTATGTCGGAATCTTATTATTGGGTTAACGTTGTAGAATTAAGAGAAATACGGGCATACAATGTTATGGAAAACTAATATAGACACACATATATACACATGCACACACACACACACACGCACACACACATATATATATATATATATATATATATATATATATATATATATATATATATATATACTAGCATTTAAGCCCGGTATTGCCCGGGTGTTTGGATGTGTATGTTGATAAAAAAATGTGATAGTAGGAAGGCAGACTCGAATCCGTACCGCAAGGAGGAAAAGAACGGGATACAACTAACGTTTTTGCTGTTACGACCACCACCAAACCGGAAGCGACATTTTTTAAAATTAAGGCCAGCCAATCTAAAGGAAAGGATAACTTTTAAAAATATCGGCGATAGAAGGGCCCTCTACCTCTGTAGAAAAGAGCCTAGTTGAAGGGGAAGATATTAATGTTTTAAGCCAATTTTTCGATATTTGTCGTATGAAATGACTAACTTTAAAACAATACTGATCTTGGTAAAATCCGTCACCTCTATTGAAACTTTAAGGCAGACAGACAAACACACATATATACATACATTTACATATTGGTAACTAAAAAATTTCGACCCGAACTGATGAAAAAGCTTGCCCTATCTCTGAATACCCTTTATGTAAAATTTCAAATATTTAGACCAGAAATTGTCTGAGTAATTTGGAGGAGACCGCAGAGGTCAATTTTTTAAAGCTTTGACCCCTATTATTACCCTTTAAAATGTATTGTTTTGGGCTCAAATCAAGTTATAAAATTAGATCAATGTCCAACGAAACTGTATCTAAAATTTCAAGTACGTAGACCCAGAATTGTCGGAGGAGTTTGGTAGAGTTCTCCAAGGTCAAATCGTTGAACTTTGGTCCTTTAATCGCCACATTTCTGGCCAAAAACCGATAACATCGATTTTTCCAAATCTCAGTACCCTGTATATCAAATTACGAGTCTGTAGACTAAACATTTAGAGAAGTATTACGTAGACAAGGTCCAAAAGAGAGTCGCCAACCTGATAGGTCCTGAACTATCATCTCAGCTTCAGCCTCTCTACCATTGACGAAATGTTGCATCCCTCTGCCTGTTCTACAAGCGTTTTAATGGTGAATGCCGCGACAAACTGCAAGCACTTGTACCTACTCCACATAAATACATCCGACAAACCTGACAAGAAGCAAAATCTTATCTCTAAAAAATAGACTTCCCTAGATGTAAGAGAGTTTTCTACTGCAGTAGTTTCTTCCCCAGAACTGTTAGACGTTGGGATTCCTTTTCCAGTCCCTGCTTCCCCAACTGTAATGGCACGCAGAAGTTCAAGTGTAATATGAACCGAGATTTTGCTGCCCAACTCCCTAGATAGCTAAGTCCCTGATAGTAGCCTCCTACATGAAATTGTCTCTGCTGAATGTTGTAAACAGCATGCGATTCCATGTTTGATAGTGTATGGGTGAATACCTAAACTTCAACTCCCATCACCCATACAGTATTAAACATGGAATCGCACGCTGCTTACAACATCGAGCAGAGACAATAAGTAGCGACACCATTACATACCACCAAGAAATGGTCAGCTTAAAAAATACCCTCCGTCGTAACAACTACCCAGATAGCATACTGTCCACCAGGCGTGTTAATAGTATGAAAGGAGAATGAAACCCAAAAACCTCCAACGGTCTGCCTACCATACATACGAGGCATCTCCGAAAAGAGTCAGAGAATATGTGCCCCTACATTATCAGGGCGGTATTCAAGAGCGAGTCAACACTCAGACAACAGCTGGCACGAGTGAAGCCCCGCATGGATGAGAACATGACCAAAAACTGCATATACTCCATCCCATGCAGTTGCAGAAAGGTTTACAAGGGTGAAACATGCCGCCCTTTTAAAGTAAGGGTGGAAGAACACCGAAAAGCGGTAACGAAAAAGGAGACGGAAAAATCGGGTATAGCCAACCATGTCTGGATGGAGATGGGGGACCATCGCCCCCTATGGGATGAAGTAAAAATAATAAACAGAGAGACCCACTGGAAAGTGAGAAAACTTAAAGAAACAGCTCACATGCTCGGACATAACAACCTGCTAAGCAAACCAAGCATAGAGCTGAATGCAAATTGGACACCTCTGATATCGATAGGCAAATAACAACTGATTATATTAATTAAATACAAGGAACAAATTATAGTATTAACACACTTTGTTTTCATTGTTGTATTTTGAAATAGATGTGTTGTTTAATGTCTTGTGATTATTAGAACTTTTACATATATTATTATTGGAATATTTTTGGGATTTTTCCAAAAGAATTGCTATACAATAATATGACCACAGTTCCTATTTTCTAAATAAATATATTAACCAAACTTACAGTATGAACTATAATTTTTTCACTTTATATTATAGTTTGTCTGAAGTTGGTATAATTATGTAACTATTTTTCTTTGTTTATTCCGTATCTATTATATCACTTGCTTAATAAACGCCACATTTTTTATTCAGAACCGTTTATTATTCTTTCTTTTTATTTTTTGTGAGGGGACGATGCTATTAGATAGATGCTTCAACAACGCCTCCATTTCTAGACTATTTTACGACTTATTTTTATATAATTTAGATTAGATTGATCGAATCATCGCTATTTATAAATGGATACTCTTAGCTTGGGCCAAAATATATATTTTCCGCTATTTATAAAAAAATAAAACAAGCAAAAAAATATGAAGTTATTTTTATTATATACTTAAAAATTCTAGATTTTTCGATGGATCTTGATTATTATTATTATTATTATTATTATTAATATTTTTATTATTATTATTATTATTATTATTAATATTTTTATTATTATTACTGATATCAATATTATTAGCTCCTGAGGTGCTTTCACACAGATCATTAAAGATCTTATCTTGAAAATGTCTTGTGGTGTTCCCGCGAAGCTTAGTGACAACAAGTCTTTCCAGATTTCCACTACTTCCTACTTCTATAAAATTTGCAATTTGGGTTATCGCAACAACCGCTTACAATTGATTTCCCGCTTGCAGCGGCCAGTGGTCTGCACTGGAATTAAGCAATTAGTTCTTAAATTGTTGTGGCAATAAGACTTCACAAGGTTCCAGTTCTCTTTGCATCTGTCCAGCGAAATGCTGGTCAGCACTCACTCCTCGGTATTTCCATCCCCCTTGACCCTTCTTTACTATTTGGAAAAACTTTCTCTTTGAAGAGGGGTTATCCGTCAATGAGAGGGGATGAGTAGGGGGGACAGATAAATCTAACCAAGTCTATCGACCTGTTCCATAACCCCCCAAACTCAACATGAAATATCTCAAAAAACTAACACGAATAAACCTAGCACCCCGTCCTCCAACGTAGACCCCTACTATCCTGTCTCCTTCTGTAACATCATGGGTCTACGTTCCAACATTCCAGAGATTGAAACCCAATTACAGGAGACGAAAGCGGACTTACTCTTTCTAAGCGAAACTGGGAACACTTCCCTAGATGTAAATAATAAAATAATATTAAAAGGATACTCTAACTTAACATCTAAATCTGACACCCAAGATCGCCATGGGCATGGAATATGCGCCTACATTAATGATGGTTTCCCCTGTGGTAGAGATAGCTACAGAGAATATCCTAATTTTCCTTATATATGCTTTCGGGTTGCACTTTATTGCACCACCGCATTCATATTTGCCCTCTATCGCCCCCACAACAGCGGGATTACTGTCCTTAAGAGTATATATGAAAAAATTGACGTCATCCTGTCTGCTCATCCTTCGGCTACCATTCACATTTGCGATGACTTCAATGTCCATAATGTGTAATGGCTGACCCACTCAAATAAGACAGATGATGAGGGGAGATTCTGTTATTATTTGCCATTGCCTATGACCTCACTCAGATTGTTCACGAACACACCCGTGTGCCCGATACTACTGGTCAGTATGCAAGCCTTCTAGACCCTTTTCTTCCAACTTCCGCTAAGCTATGTTAATGTTCCGTTCTATCTCCCCTGTGATCCTCCGAACACACAGTTGTGTCAGTTGAGATAAAAATGAAATACATAAGTTTTCAGATGTACCTCTCCAGCGTACTGTATATCGATACTCTATGGCTGACTGGGGTACCTTCCGTACATTAATATCTGATCTACCTCTGCATTCAATGTTTAAAAAGGATGCATCCTCTATAGTATCATACCGGGCCGAATGAAAAATTGTAGGCATAGACCGATTCATACCATCCAAAAAAATCCAACAAAAACCTAACAGCCAGCCATGGATCTCCCAAGAATGGGCTGCTTCCATTGCTAAGAGAAATCCCTTTTTCCATAGCTACCAACGTAATAGATGTACTGTTAATAAAGCTGCCGTCAGGACTGCCAGCACCCACTGTAAAAGAGTAATAGAAATGCAAGAGAGCTATATGCTCAGTCCGTCAAATCCAAAGTTGCTGAGCAGCAGCTTGGTTCCCACCAGTTGCGCAAAGAGAAAACAGGATCCTGAACAAACGCGTGCGTTCTATCCCAACCATCATCAATGGACCTGAGGTCATCTCATCAGCATCAGACAAGTCCAATCTATTTGCCAATAACTTTGCAGCAAACTCTACCCTCTGCAATGAAGGTCATCAACTCCCCGTATTTCCTCCTACAACTGACAACACACTATCAAACATAAAAGTATCTGTGCGTAAGGTCGCCAAACTAATAAAGGACCTTGATTCCATTAAAGCAACTAGCATTCTAATTATAGTGTTGAAAAAGCTTCGACCAGAATAAGTATGCTGTGTGTCATGAGTAAGTTGCAGGAATCCATATTAAATAAAGAAGTAGTCAACCACCTAAGACGAAACCACCCCCTTAGTAACGTGCAATATGATTTCCGTTCTGCTAGATCTACAGTTGATGTGCTAACAGTTATATCCCATAGGATTAGTGAATCTCTCGACAAAGGCTTCCTTTCTTGGGCAATTGCTCTTTACATATCAAAAGCCTTTGATGAGGTTTGGCATAAGATTCCCAAGATTTCCAGCTACGGTATAACTGGAAATGTTTTCTCAATAATTAAATCATTTCTCTCTGATAGTTAATAAGAGTAGTGGTTGATGAGCAGCAATCAGAGGCCCAAAGTATTAATGCTGGAGTCCCCCAGAGGTCCGTCTTGGGCCCAACTCTCCTCCTGATCTACATCAATGATCTCCCAAAACACACACTTAAATCATGCGCTGAATCTATACTGATGACACGACCATCTACGGCAACACATCAAAGGTTGTAAATGACAAGCTCTCTCTGATTCCCTCTCCTCTAATTTTGAGCGCGTGGTTAAGTGGGGGAAGAGATGGCTGGTTACTTTTAATACATCTAAAACCAAGTTCCTAACTTTACATCATCAACGCTTTGTTCCTCATCTAGCATCAATTGAAATTGATGGCTCTCCTCTTGGGGAGGCTTCATGTTTTGACAAGCTCTTTGGTTTGACTTTTACTCCTGATCTGAAATGGAACACGTATATCAAGTCTGTTGCCCGGGCCGTTTGGAAAATGGTGGGATCCTTCAACCGCTCCAGAAGATATAGCACTACTGATGCAATTCTCCACCTCTATAAAAGCCAAGAACGTCCAAAGATGGAGCACTGCTGCCACATCTGGGCTGGAGCTTTAAAAATAGCCTATCCTGCCTTGACAAAATACAAAACAGACTTCGTGGCTTAGTGGGGGACACTCTCTTATCTTCCCTGCATCCTTTCTGACACAGAAGAGACGTTGCGAGTCTGTCTTTTTTTATCTTTATTTTCATGACAAGTGCTCGTCCCAGCTCCAATTTCTGGTCCGCCCTCGTCAATCCTTCATGATAAATACCCGTCTAGCTAAAACCACTGTCAGTAATTCCCTCCTCTTTATCTATGCCTAAATCAAAACGTATATTCCATGAACATAGCTTTTTCTGAGGAGTGGGTGCCTGTGGAATTCTCTTCCGTTTGCCTGTTTCCCACATGGCTCCAACTTGGATTTCTTCAAGTCCAACATAAACAAATTCCTGATTAATCGCCCCCCGTTAAGTAAGACACTTTATCAAATCTCCAATACCAACTATTACTACGATATTATCCCATTGATTATTGTAGACAAAATAACCCTTATCTCCGAGTGGCTTCCAGGTCTTGATAAATGATGATCTCCAGTTAAAAAAAAATATATATCAAAATTCAACGTCCTTAGTTCCACCTTATGCTTCTTCGTGTTTTGCCTCTGCAGCAGTTTCTGACCTGCGCATGACACTCATGTGCATTCAAGCGGTTTCCTTAATATTTCAGCTGTTTTGATTCTTGTTATTCGTTGTGTCTTTCCTGCCATTCCTCCCATTCAAACGTCTCCTACTCTTTTTTTTTTAATTTTTCGGAATTGCTCACAGTGCTCCTACTATTATAGGTATTATTTTAGCTTTTTTTACATCCATATACCGTTCAGCTCTCTGGATAGCTATGTGGATTTGCTACGTTTTTTTTTTCTTTGATATTCCCCCCGAAGTCAGCTGGAACAGCAATGTTTTCGATTTTATGGGACTTTTATTTCTTGTTAATGATTAGGAATTCCGGTCTTCTTTCTTAGATGGGTTTATATGTTTGTATGCCCATGCCCCATAGGATTTAGTAATTCTCGTTTTAATGTACTTTGCCAGCTTCTGCTTGTACATGTTGTCCCTATGTTCGAGATGAGGTTGTTTTCATAATTTCCAGTGTACTGTCCTCCATACGAAGTCGATTTTGTTCTTGTAGTTCTTTTTCTGCCAGTTTGTTGCATTCGCCTACGATATGGTTTATCGTTTCGTCTCTTTATCCATAGCGTCTGCATTTGCTGTCTTCTTGTGTTTTATCGATCTTTGCTTGGATTCGGTTGATTCTCATAGTGTTATATTGTGCTGCAGTTATTAGGAATTCATTTTCTCAATTTAGTTGTCCTTTTCGCATTCATGTCTAAGTGTTTTCCAAATCCTCATTACTGTTATCCTTATTAATCTTCTGTGTAGCCGTGTCTCGTCCTATTTTTCCATTATTATTATTATTATTATTATTATTATTATTATTATTATTAAGAAAAGAAGAAGAAGAAGAAGAAGACGAAAAACGCCAAGGACTTCGTGTCTTATGCTGCAATAGTATAAAACGCATTAGTTTCTAACTGAAGCAATCCATTGTTTCCAAATAGAGTGCGATAATTACACAGTGATTCGAGACAAGATGTGATAAACGTACAAAGAAACTGATAAAATATATTCAAATATAGATATAGTAGATTTAAAGTGATACAGCATTAGATTTTAAGATTAATAATTCAAATTAATTTATTAGAATAAATATAACATTTTAGAAGTAAATTTCATAATGTCATTTTTAATAATAATATTTTCCGCGATCTGGAATTATATTTGCAACGAAAATGAAAACAATCAGCCAATTCATTCTATTCCAACAGCGTGATATATTGTTGGAACCAATTTTCTGAACATAAGTAAGATATTGTATTTTAATATATGATTAGATTGTTTCGCTAAAATTGGCTGAAAGATATCTTTAATGATATATTTGGGAGATGTCAAAATAAAGACTTTGCAAAATATGTGATATAAAAAACATATTTTTATCAGTAGATGATAATGATTAAGGATTGTTTTTTAAATGTTTTACATTATGTTCGTATTTACATTAACATCAATAAAGTATTACGTATAACATGGTAAAATGCAAATATTTGTTTGATATATTATTTTTAATGGAGAATAATTAAACTAAATCAATTTAAAAAAATAAATAACTCAATTTTAAAAAAATAAATAAATGCGATGTTTTCACCATACACTTTATTTTAAGAAACCAGATTTTTTCTCATAATTCTCTAAAATACCTGCTTCTATCACCACGTCTTACTTTTCTAGATTACAACTCTTTATTTCAATTCATTGAAGGAAATGCTATTTGAATATTGTAAGTCTGAATTGTGTGTAGGTGTATAATAATGATTTTTTTTACGGATGAAATTTTCAAAAAATTGTTTGATATTCACATTGCCGTAGACTTAAGATATCGTCCATAATAGAAAATGATATGGGTTGTTATACGATATGTTTACCAGAAATTTACGTGGGCCTTAGTTACTAATATTATCGTTTCTTGCATTTTAATACATTCATTGAGGTAAATCAGAAACAGGAGATTAAAAAAAGTCTTTAAAATAGATAACTAGTAAAATACTCGTTTAATAGCCTTGTGAAATATTCGATCTTAATATTGTTTAGACGGGTTGATAAAACGTTGTAAGAGTATGCCATTGAATATTAAGCTAAAATGCCATATAATTTCTTGTTACTTCGTTAAACGTAAACTGGAAGCCTTTATCTCAGTACAATCTCGTAAAGTGAATTACATTACATCGGAAATGATAAACAACACGTTTTTTTTATCAACTATCACGAGCAAATAATCAAACATAAAATACTACAAAGAGCAGATATATATACGATTTTTATACAGATACTTTGTGAGCATCGTCTTCTCGATCTCAAATTGGCTAAAATGCCTAAAATTAAATAACTTTACGAAATTTATTTTTATAATTCTCTCGACGGATAAATATTTCTCTTAAGCGCGGTTTTTTCTAGAAATAAATATTCTGGAGTACAAAGATCTATATAATTGTGGAACATAAACGATCTATTAGGATATTCCTGATGACAATAAAACTTGGCAAATGGGATCAGGAAGGCATGAATAAAATGAATAAAGCAGAAATAGATGGAACAGAAACCAATTGGAAGAAAACGTACTGATAATAAACGTATTTTACTGTCACTCCTGGGCAAGTATTATTGGATTGACGCGAGACAGAAAAGTAGGTATAACGTCTAATAATATGAAATCAAATGTGTCTAGTTTTGAGATAAGATTTGAGATCTCTGTACATATATGCTGTGCACAACCTATGCTCTTCTGAAACCTGCGAAAGTTGCCCTGGGTTTAATAGACACGACTACGTACAGTTGGGAATACGATTCATGCATTTGTAATCAGCTTTTGTGGGCTTCTTTAGCTGAGAAAACGAGATGATCTCACAGCGATTTTCGCAAAAATAAATAAATAAAAACTAATGATAAAATATATTAAACATTTGTAATAGATTTATATCTATGTTTTATCTAAAGACACACGCGCACAAACAACAACAACAACAATATATATATATATGTATATATATATATATATATATATATATATATATATATATATATATGGCTACTTCATTTCATCACATGAATTACTATACGAAAATATAATTTTATGCGTAAAATTTAAGTATTTACTTCACCAGTGTTCAATACATAGGTAGAGCAAGGTAGTAAGTTTTAAAAATATATATGGCAATTAAGCTACACAGAATATTCGGCGTTTCATCCACACTAGGTTTACCTTGACCAATCTTAGCGTGGATGAAACGCAGAATATTCTGCGTAGCTTAATTGCTATATGTATTTATATAACTTACTATATATATATATATATATATATATATATATATATATATATATATATATATATGGTGCCCGTTTGTCACTGTCGTATGGTTTTATATATACATTGTACTCGTTCTAAGCTTAGTAGAATGGAAATGAAATTTGCTCTACATCCTAATATGAAGTAATAGACCATATAATATATTATTTTTATTTTTTATGTTTAAGTTTGAATGTTCGATCGTGCTGGATTTTTGCAAAACGTTCTCGAAGCTTATATAACGAGGATAATCTGGTTCTTTACACGATTACAATAAGTGAATGCTGCGCGTCGGCTTTAGAAGTAACTACTGATTTCTGAAAGCATATACTCGTATATGTCTCAAATTTAAAAAAAAAATCCAATAAAATAACATGTAATTAAAGTTCGATTTTTTCACTTCGTATATAAGTTGTACATGTTGTGGCTATATGCAGTTCGTTTGTATATGGCACACCTACGTTTAATATATATATATATATATATATATATATATATATATATATATATATATATATATATATATATATACTGCTTTAACAAAAGCCAACACTTCAAAAAATGGGTTGATAGCAACAACAAGTGCATTGTATTGTTAGTTACAATTGTTTCAATACCATTTGGACAAATTCAAACAATATGTCGTTTGAAAATTTTCACAAGAACAGTCTTTCTTCAGACTTCTTAAATAAAAAAATCACTTTAACAATGGAACATTAAGGAAAAGAAATATTTCCTTTATAAGGAAAATAAAACAAGCAGGAACACTTTACCTCTATCGCATCTTTGCAAAGTATTTTGGAAAGATTTATATATCTACCTATTTTCGTATCTTTATTTAAAAAAAAATCAAACTAAATATAATTTTAAAATATTTATATATCTAACTACATTTGTATCTTCATTTAAAACAAAACGAATCTCAAACAAAATATCGAACGATTGTACCACTAATAACCTATGCCCAAAAATATATTTTATTAATACCATTTATCGAGTTCTTCAATTAGATTTCTATATTTCTTTATTTAACTAAACGTATTTTTTTTAATATTTATTTTGAACT
Source organism: Euprymna scolopes (assembly GCF_053919585.1). Taxonomy (NCBI): domain Eukaryota; kingdom Metazoa; phylum Mollusca; class Cephalopoda; order Sepiida; family Sepiolidae; genus Euprymna; species Euprymna scolopes. The sequence continues at coordinate 42,137,347 of NC_136501.1, forward strand.
TTAAAAATTTTTCTTTTTTCCTTTTTAATTTTTTTCAATTTTCAATTTTATGATTTATTTATTTTTCAGTTCATATATATATATATATATATATATATATATATAATTAAGATTCTTTAAATGCTTAAAACAAATAGTGCATTAAATTGATTCGGATATGCGATTAGAATAAGCATTACACTTATAAGTGGCCCTAGAAAAGAATATAATGTAGATAAATAATATAAATAAATAGTCAGATAAGATTGTCGCTATTTTTCAATTTCCGAGTGTTAATTAAGCAACGCGAATCTCGCTTTGAATCGCTGTAATTTCTTACGAGATTATTAAACTTTGCATTTGATAATATTTTAAAACTGCATAACAATCGAATAAGGAAGTAATCATAACACTATTAATAGCAATATCATCAACACTATGATTAAAGTGTTATTATTTAAGAAACAGTTCGAAAGTTTGCTAATTCTATAAAAACATAAAAATATAGAGATATTTACTCTGAATCCTTGAATCAAGAATTTGTATCTCACGATTACAATGCGATAAATGAATGTCTATATAAAATGAATGTATAAAAAATGAACACACTTGAGAAAATAGAAAAACATTAGTTACAGTTTATAACCTTTCGTATAAATCTTTTTTAAATACCAGAAAGTGGTTTTAATGATACTAATAAATATATGTTATGTGATTATTATCAATGGTTAACGATGCGTTTTACAACGTTTCCTGGTCTTGTTGCTAGAGAATGCAATATAAACAAAAATTGATTTTTTTCTGAATAATATTCAGCATTTATGAAATCTTCTAATTCAGTAAGATATGACAATCTCTTGAATCAATGTAAAAATACGTAGTTTAACCACAATTATAAAATATTAAACGTAATTGGATCTTCAGAATTATTTTTTATTAATTTCTACGTTCTGTTAAAATTATTTTAAAATAGTTGAAGCTTGACAACAGTTTGACAGGGATAAATCTAAAACAACATAAATTAAACAATTATAACAGACTAATTCTGTAAAATTTCTAAAAGATCGTATATAAAAGTGTGACACCTATAGTTACTTTTATCCAATAGGTTGAACTATCTGTACCGCTCTGCCATGCATTGCCGTACCCGTGACTTGTTGACGCAAGTATTGGATTGATTTGTATTTCATAGATACACGCACGCACACAGACACACACACACGCACGCAAAAACACACACTAACACGCACACCCAGAAGCACAAACGCAAAAACACACACACGAAAAACTCACATACGCAGGAAAACACACACGCACCAACAGAAACACGCACACGCACGAAAAAAACACAAACACACACGGAAGCTCACAATAAACACACGCATGCACAAAAATACACGTACAAATAAAAACAAAAAAGACTCACACACATATGCACACACGCAAACAAGCAAATACGCAAACAAACTTAGGCACAGAACGCGCACCCATACACAGAAAAAAAAACACGCACACACACGCAAAAGGACAGAGAAGCACATACGCAGGTGCACAAACAAACACATGCAGACGCAGATAAAACCCACATACGAGCACCAAAATAAACACTTACACGCGCAAACAAACACATGCATAAACGAAGAAAAACACGAATGAACAAACGCACAACCTAACTCACGCACATACGCACAAACAAAGTAACATACACACACACGAACCCACACACAAGCACACGCACATGAACACACACAAGCACACACACACGGACACACACACAAGCACTTACTTCGAAAATAGTTAGGGATAGAAAGTTTTAAGGCTTTGAAAACAAAAAATAAGGTTTTGAAGTACATAAAATGTCAATTTACGGTTATGCAAACCGTAAATGCTATTTTTCAGGAGTGTATTTTTACTGTGTGGAGGGGAAAGAACTCAAAGTAAAAAAAAATAAAATAAACAGAAAAAATGAACGACCCGTTACAAAACAAACCGAAAACATATATATATATAAATATATATATATATATATATATATATATATATATATATATATACATATATATATACATATAGATAGATAGATAGATAGATAGGGAGAGAGAGATAGAAAGAGAGAGAGATACGTTCACTCTTTGATAAAACGAATTCAAGATAAAAATAAAATGTTAACCGAAAATGTTAAATACGTTTGTATCAGGGATATTTTTAAGGGTATTATTTTTTGGTGGTAATGGGTGTGTTGGTAACGCTAAGGGTATGGATAAATAAAATTACAATTATGACCAGTTAAGATTTTTGTTAGTTGTTTTAATATTTATAAAACGATTGCTTCCTGTAGAGAGATACGAACATTTTGTGAAGGTTTGACGCCTTCGTTTTTTTAATACATTGTTTATTCCCGAATAAGTGATTTGTTAGTTCCCAGTCAATGAGAAATGCTGGAAATTTTGAAGGAAGAAAGTATTATTTTGTAAACGGTAATCTAAAAGGCACTGGTATGTATATGTGTATGAACCAGTTACAAATGTTGCCGGGGATAATATTTATAAGTTGTGTATATATTCCCGCTGATAAGAGGGGTCGGAAAAATTTAGAGGAAAAAAACAAAAAATGTCTCTTCAAAAGTTTTGATTTATGCATATATATAAACACACACGCATAAACACACCTAGACACTCATATATACACACACACACACACACATATATATATATATGTGTGTGTGTGTACATATATACATGTATTATAACGAATCGTGATCTTTAAAAAGAAACTAAGCTAACGGAATTTAAAGATGTAAGAAATATAATTTATTTATTTACTGCTTTTTTATTCTGTAATTTCTCCACATATATTAAATGCGGTCATCTATATAATGTAGTATTATACGCAATTTGTGAATCACTCTCTCTTCAAAAAATGTACTTATATATATATATATATATATATATATATCATAAGTAAATGAATTTGATTTTAATGTCACACTATAGATAAAGATGTCTAATATTATAATACTGTGCTAAAGTAAATGAGCGATTCTTTATATTTATTTCATATATATCATAATATTATGATATATAAAATATATACGCATGAACACACACCCACACACATACACACACACACATATATATAAATATATATACATACTAGCAGAAGTACCCGCCATTGACTGGGTTCAAAAACAGCCTACAGAAAATGGACTGCGATTGATGAAAGTATGATAGGTTATGAAAAGGAGGGGGTTGTAAAAAGATAGGCTATACCCTAAGCAAAATATGATGAAAGTAAAAATAATTTTCGCGAAAATATTTTTTTTATATCAACTTTGTTTCCATTCGTAACCAAGAGTGACCAACAAAATGATGTTTCCTTACAAAGAGAAAATGTTATATATATAATGATATAAATATACTAGAAATAAATGTTACCATATTCAATAAAATTTACCTTTATGGTAGAAAAGTTTATTGGTTTGTATTTTTAAGTAGTTTGTAAAACATGTTTTTTTAAATTCACGAACCGGTTACAAAAATAAACATTGTAGAGACTTTGAAATAGAGAGTCCTGTTTTCAATTGAACGAGGGACATCTGAGCATTCTGTGTTAACAATTTAAGAGAGTTCCGTCAACGTAAGGAATATTTATAAACATAGTTTAATGTTTTCCGTTATTTTGTGCTTGAGGAATATTCAATTAATGCATACGTAGTTTATATAAAAAATCATTTAAGACGTTATCGCCTCAAGTTTCGTTTTAATTTTGGTTTGCTGAAATTATTTCAAGTAAAGAGGATTAAAAGCTATTTCAAAACAAAAAAAAAACATGAAATGAATTTCATTGACTATGGTAACATTTATTTCTTATATATTTATTTTTCGGGTAGTCGTCTTTTGGCTTTTCTGCTAAACACTCTTACTAAATAATATTGACGAAATATCGAAAAACAGAAAAAAAAAAAAACAGTTTGGAAAAATAATGAAGCCTTATTTACTTTAGTAAAATAATCGGAAATAGCAAAATGGGATATTAAAAAAGTAAACACGTAATTAGTTTAGTTTTTTAAAGAAAAGAATCGATAAATATATGAATAAGAAGAAAATGGCGCCCTGTTCAAGCAGCACAGCTTCGTTTCAGTTTTACAGTATTGAACGGTGTAGTATTGCGCCGTCGGATTCAGGGTTGTATTATTGTAAGGTAAAGAAAACGCAGGAAGGGTTGTAATCAACTGAATTGCTTCTAGTACACTTACAAAAATATAAAGCTTAAACAGATATAAAACACAAATAAAAATAAAACGCTATGTTAATGTTTTTAAAAAGACACGTAATTATGTGAGCAGGAGTTTTCCTTCTTTTAACACGATAACCAGTAACGTTCTTATTTATGTTGTTTGTCTATTTATCCATTTTCGAAAGAGGACCACATGTAGGTGGAGAAGGAAAAAAACGGAGTTATGCAAAAATTGTGTCGAGAATTGTCTAAAGTTCCGACTTTTGGGGGGCGCTTTCATTTTAATAAGAACGTGAATTTATGAGGTGAATTTATTCCACACAATAGGATCCAACGCGAATTAAGATTAACGTGACATATTTGCATGCTATGGAGGAAAGGCGGGAACGAACAATCAATAATGTTTATACCATCTTTCTTCAAACTGAAACATAATTATCAAAGTGTACTAACGAAAATAGATATGAAAATCTTTGTTAAAGTTTGTGCCATATTTCCATGGAGTACAGGCGTGAACGCAGACCCCACAATTTTATTATACCATCCCTATTTAAGTTGAAAGATTCTTATCAAAGTATTCTTATGTACATCTATATCAAACACCCTTGTAAACGTTGTGTTTTTCTTTTCATTTTTAATTTCCATGCTTGCTCCAGGCGCGAAAGCAGATCCCACAATTTTTATGAAACACCGTTCTGCAAGATCAAACATATCGATTCCTGATCCTCAATACATATTTTCTCATTATATGCAATCAGGTTTTTAATATAGTCAGCCATATAGGAGCCTATTCGTGACCAGACACACGGGCGCAGACGTTCAGCTTTATATTATAGATAAATATATATATTTATTTATTCATACATCCACACACACACGTATATATGTATATATATATATATATATAAATATATATATATATATATATAGATGCGTGTGTGTATGCATGTTAATTAAGAGAAAGACAAAAAACGCATTAACTGCATTGCCGAATTACAATATATTTTTCTGAATATATATATATATATATATATATATATGTGTGTGTGTGTGTGTGTGTGTGCGTATATATATATATATATATATATATATATATGTATATATACATATATATATGCCGTTTTACTTTAGTTTTATTTTACATATTAATAAATCAACTGCGGACAATAATGTGTAATACGTAAGTAATTCTTATTAGAGTGTATGTACCGGAACACTATATGAAATATACATTTGAGAACTAATATCAATCGCCATCACGATCCTCTTTTATGGTTAAAAAGAATTTCATGTTTGAATTATTTTCACATAGAAAATATACTTCTTAATCGAAAATTATAAAATAAATATTTCAAAATATTTCCAATTTCAAACCAATATCACAATGAATTAATTCGGCATTGTGAGAAAGCATATATATATATATATATATATATATATATATATATATATATATATATATATATATATATATATATATATATATATATATATTCATGTGCAATAAGCCTATATGGAAAAAATACTAAAAATATGTGCGCAATTAAGTAAATGATTTTAAAGTGAATTATATAATCGATTACCATCGGGAAATGAATTTAGAATATTTTATATTAATTTCTCCTAAAAATAAATTACTTTCAGTTTATTGAACATTACGATAGTGTTTAATGGCAACAACACGTAATGGCAACAGCACGTACACAACGATGATTTTACAAGGAACCTTTAGTATGTATGTGTTAAATGACTAGTGGTTAATTCGTAAGTATTATCAATGTGCATTCTAAAACCGGCAAACAATAACTCAGTTTCATTGGAGAGTACCCATCTGGTGGAAAAAATTGTATTGATTATGTAAACCAAATTACTCTGTCTAAATTTGAAGGTTAATTCTCAGTGTGCATATTTATGTTTTTCTTGGTTCAATTACTTATATTTTACCAGCTCATATATATATACACACACACACACACACACACACACACACACATATATATATATATATATATATATATATATATATATATATATATATATATATATATATATGCGTTGATGTTACACAGCATTATTTCTCTTTAACTTCGCTTATACTTGAAGTGTCTATTCCTTGTAAGGAAAGAAAAAACACTAGCCTGAAAGACAAACAACGGTTGTTGTATAGAACGAAACAGTCTACGACATTAATCATCGCTTCCCAGACTGATGATTGCGTGAAACTGGAACATTAATGCCTGAAATTTCTTAGTATTCTTTTAAAAAATATTACATTTACACACACACATATATATATATATATATATATATATATATATATATATATATATATATAATGTATATGGCGATTAAGCTACACTGAATATTCCATGTTTCATCAACTCTAGCACTCTTCAGGCTTATGCGCATAAAGTGGATGAAACGCAGAATATTCAGTGTAGCTAAATCGTCATATATATTTTATAACTTACTAACTAGCTCTACCTACGTATTGAGCAGTTTTAAATAAATACTTAAAGTTTACGCATAAATTAATATCTTCGTATATTAATTTTATGCGAGTAAATGAAGTAGTGATATATATATATATATATATATATATACATATATACATACATATATACATATATATATACGTTTTACTTTTTATTACCACATCTTGTTAAGTTACATTAGTGTTTCAGCTACTCGGCCGTTTTGCCGTCTGTAGCTTCCTCAGACTTTTACAGAATGTTCGCTATTTTGGGATGAAAGAGTGAAAGAGTATCGAGCACTTTCTTCAGTTTTTTTATTAATTAGCATTTCCACTATATATATATATATATATATTTAGTGGAAATGGTAATTAATATATATATATATATATATATATATATATATATATATATATATATATATACATATATATATATATATATAAAATGTAACTCTTGGTCCGTTCGCAATTAATAGTCTCAAGAAAGACTGGACGGATGGCTTCCACTTTTTAGTATATTTTTACTATAGCCATGTGTGTGTTTATATATTTCTTTTTAAATATAACATAATACTTAATTTTTCTATAATAAATAGGTGGTTTTCTTTGTACCGATAGGCAATTTTTTATTTAGGGACAATTATTTATTACTGCTTCCCCTCACGTGACCAGTGTTTCCTATTTAGCGGTGTTCCTGCTAGATCTGCAGATTTCGTTTGCAATCTAGCTGGGAATTCTAGAAAATCTGGAGATATTTGGCACCCACACACCCGCAATTTTAGATTAAAAAATAAAGAAAAGCGCTTGAAAATACTTTAAAATATAAAATAAACTCATTCATGTAAGTAAAAAAAAGTAGCATTTATTGCCTTTGGTAACAATTATTTATTGATTATTAGTTTTGTTTTTCACCTTTCTTCGGCTAACCATTCAAAAATCTCGCTATAAAATCGATTTTTCCAAGTACATTTTAGGTGTGGGAGAAGCATTCCAACCACCGAAGTTTAGTTTTATATACAATCTAAGCAACCCCGCTTTATTCAGAAGTATTTAGTCGAAAATTGAAAAAACCAAGAAACAACAGCAAAACAAAAAAAAACTTGTACCAATACAGTATAATTTAATTAACTATCAACCTAAATACTTTTAACATGCTAAAACAAAGTTTTTTTTGTTCTTTTTTCTAATTTCAAAATATGTTGCACCATTATTGAGATGTTTAATTAGCAGTATACTTAAATTTAACTTTTATTATAAAAAGTTTGATTTTATGATTTGTTTCTTGCAATATATATATATATATATATATATATATATATATATATATATATATATATATATATACCCTCTCTAAAAAAAAAGGTAAAACTAGCTGATAAAATATGTAAGCCTTCAGGGGATCTAACCGCTTCAATATAATTCAAGAAACATATAGTGAGAAAACACGGAACATTCCATATATTGAACATACTATATTATTTATTTCTTATGGTAGCAAGTTAAAATATGGATTGGGGGTGGTGAATTAGCGATTTTTAAAAATTCCAGGCGATAAAAATTAAAAATCTTGCGATTTTCTGGAGATTTCTTTCCCCTGATCTCGCGGGACTTTTTTTTAAATCTCAGTTGACAACACTGCATGTGATATCACTAAAAGGAGATTTTGGTCTCACCACTACACAGAATGTGTTTACAATATCGGTAAAAAAAATAATTTGTACATTCTCTTGAAAAAAAGAATCAAATTTTCTCTTCTGTCACCTGACTATTTACAGTGTTCATGTAAATCATTCAGCTGTTCTTTTTATAATAGCAATTCCGTTTTCAAAGAGAAACGTTTACTGCCAAATTTCTTTTTAAAAAAGTGCAAGTTTTCCTGAAAAAAAAACTTTCACCTAACAATTTATGGTAAAAAAGTAATCTTTTTTTGGGGGAAAAAGAACAACTTTTATTGATTAAAAAAATTTCAAAAAATAATAAAATTAAGTGAACGAACAAAATGCAATATATATATGTATGTATATATATATATATATATATATATATATATATAGATTAGGGAATATTTTAGCAGATGCATTTAGTTCAGGTCAAAGTTAATACAAGATATGTAGTTATGTTATGTAAAACTATTAATATTACTATTTAGGAATGACGTTATTATATATCGAGATTTAAACGGCATCCAACGCATTGTATCATTATATTATGTTGGTTCAAAAATAATGTATTTTTATGACGTTTGTCAAAAAATAGTTAACTATTATATCTGCAATTATTATTTTAATTTCTTTATAATGTTAAACTCTTGTGCACACTTCAAATATTTTAGTATCTGATACTTACGGTGTTGTATTCTTTCTGTAAATATTGAGGTTTCGCATATTTTTGTTTATTCTTTAATTGGTACTTACCGTGAAATTTCATGAAAATATGAAATGGAAAAATATATTTTATTTTCAACCCATTCCAATATAGAAAAAAATTCTTATATAACATATATAATGAACAAATACCAACATGACAAACACAAAAGTAAGGTGGCGTTTTTCGATGCGATCACGTAGGTATAAATAACGATTGAAAAACATCCATTACTACTTAGGTGAAGTGTGATAAATTATGCTATTTTTACGCAGAGGATTCACTCATAAATTTGGAAACACAAATTGTAAGTATATGTAGCGTAATATGTACTGTTTAATAGATTTTAAAATAAAAAGGAAATACAGATTAGACAATGTTTGTGCAAATACAGATGTTTCAGGTTGTTTTGGTTGATGTTAACAGAGTTATTTGGTATCAATTAATACAATTATATCCAATTTCCAGTCGTTTAGAGTATATTAGAATAATTTTACTAAAATAATATGCGCACAACTAAACATTTTAAATTTCGAATATGAAACATTTATTATTGTAACGTGAATCCAGGAATATCAATTCCTTCGAAAGCTCTCTGAATTTAGTAGAAACATTCAGTCATATTCCAACATCAAATACAGAAGAACCCCGCGATATCGTGACCCCAGAATACATAATATCATGTTACGATGTAAAATACGATGTTTTCGACCTCTGGACCTTGTATTTGCCCCAGCTTACGGTGGTATATATAACGCTATATTTGATTATATATGTGTGCATCATTACTGCACTGAATTTTGTTACTAACATTTTATGTCGTGTCCCGAGTTTCTTCTGTAGATGTAACAGTTTTAGATAAGGCTGTTAATTTTATCTAGATTTGAAATACACTTACACTATATTCCCAAACGTGCATATATATATATATATATATATATATATATATATATATATATATATATATATATATATATAGCAAAACTGGTAATTAGTAAAATCCTGAAGTGCAAATATATATATATATATATATATATATATATATATATATATACATATATATATAGTAATTTTTAATATATATATATTATTACCGTTTTAGTTACATATGTTTCTGCTACCGGATCGTATTTGCGATCATCAACTTCGTCAGATTTAAATAGAAGTGGTTATTATGATTTTGAAATGCAATATTAGAAGAAGAAGACGCTGAAAAAAAGCCGGGGGATCTCAATTTTGATCTGACAGCATTTATGTTTTAAAATTAAATAATTAAAGTATTAAATAACAAATATCGTACACGGATGAAGTTGAGTTAAAAACTTTACCAAATAGACATAGATTTCGAGTGTATGGAGAAGGGAAAGAGAGAGAGAGAGAGAGAGAGAGAGAGAGAGAGAGAGAGAGAGAGAGAGAGGGAAAGAGGGTAGATGAAGAGAGAAGATGAAATACGTAATGTGTCGTAGTGTCATGAATTTTGAAAAGTTAATGATTTTCGCGGTTTGGTGGTGGTGGGGGTAACGAAGATGAGTTCTCTTAAGGTAAGCAGAAGTTATAACCAAGTAAAATGAATTACCTATATAAATGCATATGCTATAAAGGTCTTTAAGAAATTAAATGATTAAATTGAAAATTGCCGGGCATGGATTGAGTAGGTATAAAATTATTAAATATGCATATAGGTAGATATAGGTAATAATAATGATAATAATAATAACAATAATAATAATAATAATAATAATAATAATACTAATAATAATAATAATTAATAATAATAATAATAATAATAATAATATAAAGAAGAAGAAGGAGAAAAGGTAGAAAACCTATATGATATATATATATATATATATATATATATATATATATAATAAAATAAAATAACTCTAATAATGATGATAATGATAAAATATATGATAATAGAAACAGAGAGCGATACTAATAACAGAATGCTAAAGATAAAATAATAGTAAAATGAAAGTAAAGGTAATTGTATATATATATATATATATATATATATATATAAATATATATATATATATTCATACATACATATACATATATATTATTACCTATATCTACGTACATCTTCAATGAAACCTGCATAAACGAGAAGATGCTGCCCAAATATACTAATATATATATATATATATATATATATATATATATATATATATATATATATATATATATATATATATATATGCAGGGTGTCCATAAAGTATGTATGCAATTGTAAAAAGAATTGTTCCAAAATCAAATCCTTTTTACATGTTATTTCTATTGCAATCACAAATAAAATTATAAATATTTTAAGGAGCACACGACTTTATGGACATCCTGTATGTAGGTGTATATATATATATATATATATATATATATATATATATATATATATATATATATATATATATATATATATATATATATGTATATCTTTGTGTGTAAGTATGTATGTATGCACATAGGCCGTTATTATGTAGCACGAGTTATATTCAAGGAATCTAATCGATTTACCCTTGAATGTAGAGAGAACGAGTTAGTTTAAATATTACCACCAATAACATGGAAAAGCTCATCTATATTTTTGGAAAGACATACAAAAGAGCATAATTAGGTGGAAGTGAATTGCTAAAATTTATGCCGAACTAAATTCGAACATTTTCACATTTCGCGTATGAGATCTGAAATGTCTTTCCTAGGATGAGTCAGCTAAGTACGTGTGATACGAGCTTCTAATAAGCACACGAATATCAGTACCGAAGGAATGATCGGATGGAATGAAATAAATAAACAAATATATATGCATATATATTAAAAATCAACACTGGCAAATGAAGCGCGCATTTCCTAACGATTCTTCCGTTCGTTACGGATATTAAATTACAACCAACAGTGGCAAAAGTAACAGTAAAAGAACAAGAAAAATGGAGGTAATGCCAGAAATAGAATCTCACCTAATGAACGAGCTGACAATTCAGAAAACGAGTAGAAAAATCAATACAACAATGATGATAGCTAAACATGAAAGCTATGATATTATATTTATTTAGATTTTTGTTTTAAAGGTCACCTAGATATATTAAAGAGCTCGGATCTCTTTTTCCAACGAAAAACATTTGGTTGGCTTGTAATGAATCTGACTTCATGTTTTACCATGCTATTCACATCTTATGATAAATCTGTCTTTAAGCTTGAAGGCGAAAGCGACGAGTAGCATGGAGAAACACATACATCGTCTGTAATTCCGATAAAATAACGTTAAAACTATATTTATGCCTGGATATGTACGAATTTTTAGACTATCTTTAAACTGGATATGTACGAATTTCGAAACTATCTTTATACCTGGATATGTAAGAATTTTAAAACTTTACTTATATAGTGATATGTACGAGTTTTAAAACTATATTTATGATTTTATAAGCAGGAATTGTAAACTATCTATAGGCCTCGATATGTAAGAAATTTAAAACTATATTTATGCCTGGATATGTACGAATTTTTAAACTTTCTTCATGACTGGATATGTACGAATTTGAAAATTATCTTTATGACTGGGTATGTACGCATTTTATAACTATCTTTATGACTTTATATGTACGAATTTTAAAACTATCTTTATGATTTTATATGTACGTATTTTAAACCATCTTTATGCCTGGATATGTAAGAAATTTTAAACTATCCTTATGCCTGGATATGTAAGAATTTTAAAACTATATTAATGCCTTTATATGTTCGAATGTTTAAATGTGTGTATCACCAAACCTTGTCCCGTTATTTCTAAAAATATTTTTAGGGATTTTACTCTAGCTAAATTAAGGTTAACATGTGGTAGACAATCGGGGTAATACTAAACTTAAACTTTCCAGCAAGACTTCTACTTTTACTTAAAGAGCACACAGTTCTCACTTTATATATGGGAATCAAATAACACGGACACCTCATGAATAAGTCTCATTCATTGGCTTATATCTTCTGTAAAACATTACTGTTCGACTGCATTCTTACTAACAATAGCTAATTAAATAATTTAAAAAAAAATCAACATTCTTTTTATTGTGTCCAATGTATAGCAGTTCGTAACAACCAACTGACAGCAAAATAAGCTTTAATCTACATTTCTTGAGACTTAACCATATTTTAATATTTATTAACTTGAATACACAGAATTCACTCCAAACTAAGTAATAAATCAGTATACATTTAAAATTGTAACGATTCTTATTTATTTGTTTACTTAATTACGTTATCTTGGGATATTTTTTGTTAAATTTTGTTAGAGATATATTATATCAAATGTCAGTGTCTTTATGAATATTAACAAAAAGTAGGAGGAGGCATAATATAAACACAGCCTTCCATTTAAAAATGTAAATATATGAGATTTGTCTTAAAATTTACCAGTAGCTAATCCACACCCATTAAACAGTATTACGTTCTTAATATTATTTTAGCTTTTAATTTTAGACATTTTTAGCTTTCTCTTATCCATCTCTAAATAGTCCAAAACTTGGATGACTAAGGTTGAACCCTTAATTTTTGCCTTTTGATTCTAGCGGACGTAACACAAGTCATCTTTTTAAAACTTTTGGAATTACCATTATATATAAGGTAGAATTAATTAACTAATAGAGAATTGACTCTATAATAGAGAATACGAAATCAGCATAAATAAAAATATCATATTTTAGCGTCATTTTACGGCACGGAAAATCCGGTAAATCACTAGTATATATTAGGTGCAATACAATAAGCAAGAACACCATTCCTAATCAAGGATTAAATGTACAACCACATAGTTGATAGTCGGCAGTCCGATTCTTCGGTAGACGACCTTATCAAATGCTTACTTAAATAGACATTTGCCTATCGGTTTTATATTTCCCGACCTGCTTATTTAGTTACGAACAGTGCTTCGCATTATAAATAAATAAATAAATATATATATATATATATATATATATATATATATATATATATATATATGTGTGTGTGTGTGTGTGTGTGTGTGTGTGTGTGTATTACTATATGGGAAGTGGACGTACTCTATGTCCACTTCTAGTAAACTTGTAGAAATATAAGTGTACGTATTGCAACACGTTGATTTTTGTGTATTTCGTTAATTAGTACAGAACACTGCAGCTTTAAATCTTTACAAGACTTGTCTAATTAGCTTACCGATAACAGATAGACGCTATCATTATGCTCAAGTGTGTGTACTTCCAAGTATTAATATGTATGCACATGCCTATATGTGTATACAACGATATATGTATATATATATATATATATATATATATATATATATATATATATATGCATACAAACATATACGTTGCTTTATTCCCTCCCACATATATATATATATATATATATATATATATATATATATATATATATATATATATATATATATATATATACGTGTGTGTGTGTGTCCTATAGCTAATAAAATTGTAAGTACTATTAGTAGCTTCACATTAATATGTAATTTCAGAGCAGTGAAGATTTATGTATTCTGTGAGAAAAACAAAACAAAACACGACCTTTAAAAAGCAACCACATTATTTATTTTAAAATAAAGTGAGAGTAAATATGAAAGGGATAGTCTTAAAAAGAAGGTTGCGATTTATATTGACAAATATATCATGAGATTATGCAACACTTTACAACGGTTTAAAATGGTTAACGTCAATAATTATGATGTGGGGGTCGATTCTGATGTTGGCTTTCCTGATCTTTTTCTTGAAATTTTATTTGTGTGGCTTTAATATCTTTCGAGAAATATTTTTAAAAAAATGTTCTAATTTTATATATAAATTGCTGTGTGTTGATCTGTATGTCTATCTGTTTGGTTGTCACCATATTTTGTAACCCGTTCTCCTCCGAAACTAAAAGTTGCAAAGCGGCGCTAATGGCCACAAATGATTAGATTTATTACGGACCGTTTTTATATGTCTTTTGCCACTTTATATTGTTTGACGTGTCAAAAATAAGTTAAAAAAAAATTTTAAGCCATACATTTAGTGTGTTCATCTTAATTTATTATTAATTTATATATTGAATCACTTTATATGCCTGGCACGTTATTACATTGGTAACCTCACTAGTTCTGGCTGTTACAGATCCAATTTCGATTCTAACTGATAGCACTCAAAATACTTTATTTATAGCGTGTGTATTCTTTTGCGTGTCACGCTTTCTGGCAAATTTCATTGGTTGAGATTTAATTCCGGAATGCACAATAATTCCCTATTACATATTTACAAACGCTCCATTCAATTGGCTTGTTCTCGCCGGTATATTGTATTTTATTCTATAAAAGTTAGCGTTTATCTTTCTGGTAAATGCAAAAGCTGTAAAAAAAAAATACTTTATTTTAAGTTATTCCATAGTAAAAAAAAAAACAAAAAAAAACAACAAAAAAAAAAAAACATGACACAAATCTCGCGCCCGGCGGACGCTATGAGTTTAATAATTTAAAATATTGTGGACAAAAAATGATGCATCACTGCAATTGTAATAATATTATAATAATATCTACAGCAGTTATTGTTGTTTTTTTTATTGTTTTATCGTTTTATCTTTTGAGATATAGAGAGAGAAAGAAAGAAAGAAAGAAAGAGAAAAAGAGAGACAGAGAGAGACCCAGACCGACCGACCGACCGATGCCGGTGTTTCCGTTATTTATCTTTCTGGTAAATGCAAACAAAATTTACAGAAATAATTGATTTAAGTTATTCCGTAGTAAAAAAAAAAAAAAAAAAAATGATAACAGAAATCTCTCGACCGATGGAGCCTATAAGTTTTCATCGCTTCAGTTGTAATAATATCTACAACAGTTATTGTTTTTTTATTGCTTATTATTTTTACATTTTTAAGAGAGAGAGAGAGAGAGAGAGAGAGAGAGAGACTGATACCGAGACCGCCCCACCAACCGATTTTGATGTTTTCCTTATGTAAGATATTATTACTCCTACTACATTGTAATTTTGTGTGCTTGTGTGTGTGTGTATGCGTGTGCTTTGGGGGAAAATTGATGCGTTTCCGACGCTTTATTTTTTGTAATCATATCTATAGTAATTATTTTTTCATTGTTTAATTTGTTTACATTGTTTATTGTTTGGGTGAGAGAGAGAGACCATCAGAGAGAGAGAGAGAGAGAGAGAGAGAAAAGTGAGAGAGAGAGAGACTAACCGACCGACCAATCGATGCCGATGTTTTCGTTTATCTATATATTAATACGATAGCGTGTGTGTTACTTTGTGTGTCACGGTTACATCTTTTTTTTTTCTTTCGAGTGGCTGTCGTTTAATAATTGTTGGTCATTCCAGGTCTTGTAATAAATAATTTTTGCAAGAATTCTTCATAAGTTTTGATTTCGTTTTCGATTATAGATGATGCCACTCAACTTATTTGTTTTTATTTTTGAAATCATTACTATATATTGTTTTTAACGGCCATGATTACATGATTAAATGGGGAAAAATAAATAATTCGCCTCTTTTTTATTGTTCTACACGCTACTGTATTAAGTTGTTGAGACCTGCTTAGATACATATTTTACAGTTTTAATAAAGGAGTTAGAATAATATGATAATATAAAAATTTATCAACCTAGTGATCAAGGTTGAAAAGATTTGATCTTTGCAGTCTCTAGTAAACTATCTAGCAAATATGGAGTCAAAACATTTGAAAATTTACATAAAGGGTAATCAGAGCAAGTTTTTAATCAGTTTTAGGCAGACATTTGGCTGCCAAGAGGTCAAAACTAAAAGAGTTGACTGTGGCAGACTCTACTATATTCCTCCGCATTTTCTGGGTCTAAACACCTCACATTTTAGATGTAGGTTAACACGACACGAGGAAATATATATATATATATATATATATATATATATATATATATACATATATATACATATACATATATATACATATATACATATATATACATATACATATATATATACATATATATACATACATATACATATATATATATATATATATATATATATATATATATATATATATATATATATATATATACATGGTAGTTACCACGTACCAAGGCCTGGAGGCCGCTTGGAGATAAGGATTATTGCATGTACAGTAATCAATGGGATAATAACAAAATAATCATTAGTAATCATTAGTAATGGAGATTTGATAAAGTGTAGTCCTTACGGGGGCGGTTTATCAGGAACTTGTTTATGTTATACTTGAAGACATCCAAGTTGTAGTTAGGTGAGAAACAGACAAGCGGAAGAAAGTTCCACAGGCGTGCACTTTTAAGAAAGGAGCTGTGTTCATGGAATTAACGTTTTGATTTAAGCACAGATAAAGACTTCGAAAAAATATTAACAGTGGTTTCAGTAAAAGGGTGCTCCTCGTGAAAGACTGGCGACGGGAGACCAGGGATTAGTGCTCAGACGAGCACTTGCCATGGAAATAACGATAACACAGACAGTCTTGCAGCGTCTCTTCTGTGGGAGAGAGGTTGAAGAGAAGAGAAAAACGAATGTCCCACTTAGCTACGAAGTCTATTTTGTACTCTGTGAAGGCAGAATGAGCTCTTTTTAGCAGCTTCTGCCCAGATGTGCAGCAGAAGCCCATCCTTTGACGTACTTGGCGTTTATATAGATAGAGATTTGCATCAGCAGTGAGATATCTACTGGAACGGTAGAAGGATCCCACCATTTTCCCAGCGACCTTGACAACAGATATATATATATATATATATATATATATATATATATTTATATATATATACACACACATATATATGTATATATATATATATATATACATTTATGAATAGTATATAGAGTTCAGCCAAAGTTGATCTGAACTTCTAGTATAATTTATATATATATATATATATATATATATATATATAATTGTATGTATTAATAAATTGCACAATACTCGTAAGACAATACGAGTAGAGTGATGTCGTGCGTATAAATTATATTAAGATAGTTTTATGTTATAGCATAATATGCTTTACAGTGATCATGTGGTTAGAACAATAGTCTATATCTACAGTGCCTGAATATATAGTAACCATGTTGCGCCTCCAAGTGACCATTTCCGAGGTTTAATTCGAAACACTATTGTAAAAAAATATCTATTCTAAATACAACACACTGGTTCCAAACAATTATTACTTAAATATTCGGCACTCTACTGCCTTAAACTTTACACTCTACTGTCAGAACCTCAAGTGTAAGGCATTATGTTGCCTTAACTCCATTTACTGCTTTCAAAATTCTCAAATCCATAATATGATGCTCTGAAAAATCCCTGCTACTCGACAATTCACATTTAAAATCAACTCAGTTTTTGTTTAAGTCAATTATTGTTATATCGAATCAACAATATTTCATTAGCATATTAGGTGACAATGTTTATTATTATTATTGCTATTGTTGTTGTTATTATTATTATTATTATTATTGTTATTATATCTTTAATTTAATTTATATCTAATTCATTATAACCAACAGTTCCGAAACATTAGCATGTTCAGTGTAGCGACTCTGTAATATTTGTCTTTATAAAAAAACTATTATACTCTGCTCTTTTTAATAATCTCTTTAACTTAGTAATATATATATATATATATATATATATATATATACGTGTGTATATGTGTGTGTGTTTGTGTGTTTAATGAGTTTGTTTGCATAGGCATTTGTGTGTGTAAACCAAATCTTAGCGGCTTAATTTGCCATATGATTGGTTTTGACTCTGAACATATGAGGTCAATGATTTGATTAAGGTAATAGCCTTCTATGTCTCATCCTCTAACTTCATTTTCCGTTCGGCTATTCTTTCTATTTTGTGTAAACGATCAGTTCTACACAGGGTGCATATATTGAATTCATAATAAATTGGATTGATTCGAGCGGAAATGCACAGATGCAAACCTATTTATCGATTCAGTTCATTCATTAAAAAAAAATATTAGCCGCTTATAATGTCCGTACATAAAGAATTTGCACAGTCTTTGTGTCTCTGCTGCGTTGATTTTCTTTATTCTTATATGTATAATATAACGTGTTCTTCATTGTTGATAGCAAATAGATTACTGCGTTCTCTCTCTCTCTCTCTCAGACACACACACACACTATATATATATATATATATGTATATATATACATATATATATTTATATATTCTTATAAACAATATAGATCTTATTGTGTGAAAAGTAATGTTTTAGAGAATATCAAACCCCTTCACTCGACTATGTCGCTAAGTTTTATAGAAGCATGCTTGAGAGTCTATGCTTAGAATTAAGGTACTAGATATGCCTTGAAATTATATTCGTTTGAGTAGTGTTGAGCCACCTTTTGATTGCCAATGCTTCCAGGCCTACTCTGACACGCAGTGGTAGTACTTGTTGGGTTGGCAACTATCGATTAAATAAAACCCAACTTGAAAAAAAAAAAAAACATATATTATATTAAAATATTTTTCTTCAATATCACTGGTTTCGTTATTAAATAACCTGAAACGAATTGATATGCGGTAAAACAAAAACAACCAACCAACAACTGAGAGCGCTGGAAACGTATTTAAAACGTTTTTTTAAATAGTATAAATAAACTGTAGTCAGTCAATGATAAACGTTTTTTGGATTATAAACATTTTCGCAAATTACATTTGCTAAAACAAATACATACGGATTTAAAAACACCGTAATTCATTTCTATCTCATATTAATACTACAAAGGTATTTTCTAACAAATTTAGAAATATTTTTATACTCTTAATAAATCATTTGTAAAAATAATTTCACTTTCATAATTATTTTATAATTTACCGTATCTATGTTATACTGTTTTATTATACGGTCTGCTTGATTTTTCTTTGCCCAACTAACTATGTTTTACTTGGTTTTAATATTTGCCATTTAGTGTTCTTTTGATTACCTAAACAAACTCTGGGATAACGATGACAATACGCCAAAAATGCACCCCTGTCGACGATATTAATAGTTTTCCAGATGTACTTTATATTAACAACTAGAAACAACATTGCTCGATTTTTTTTGTGCTCATTTTAACTAATATGCGATTTGGTTATTTTTTGTCAACTAATGCTTAATATGATTTTAAGATAAAAATGATATATCCCGATACGGTTGGTCAAGTTATTTAAGCTCTGGTGTCTTCCCAGACGTACATACTCTCCAATAAACGAAAAACCAGCAAAATAGCATACGTTCACTGTTGATGCCGAAGATGCTGGAACGCTTTCTACTCTTACACATTAACTCCTAAGACTGCTCCCCTTTGGAATTTACTCAGTTTTAAAACTGTACTAAACTGCAGAAATTTTAATGAAATGAGAACAAACATAGCACTGCATAATTCCCCATAACCCGCTGTTAGACAAGATGATGAATAGTAGGTGTTTACTTTGCGAGTCCAAATATGTTTTATTTTATGATCAAACGAATAAAAAGCAATCAGTAATTATTTGTCAAGGAAAGGAGACGGACTTTGGTAAAATAATGTTCTCTTTGTATCCGCCTGTAAATTATTATTTATGGATTGTGTCCAACAGTATTGGTCCTGGATATAACCTTAAACTATATCCGATATTGAGGCCCCAGCTCGGGGGTTTTGGGTGTGTGTGGAGCCACCCTTTAATTGCCATTGCTCCCAGGTCCACGCTGACCAAGAGTGGTAGTACCTGTTAGGGTCCCAACTATGGGTTAAGTAGAAACCGAGTTGAAAACATATATATATATATATATATATATATATATTTATATATATATATGTGTGTGTGTATATATATATATATATATATATATATATATATATATATATATATATATATGTATATTCTATTAAAAATAATTCTTCAAAATAACTGGATTCGGCAGTAAATATCCTGAAAAGGGTGGATATGCCGAAAAACAAAAACAACCAACCAACAGTATTTTTACTTTAATTACAAGGTACTTACAATCATACTTAAAGCTAAAATTTAGTTTCCGATTGACAGATGCCAAAGAACCTGAAAAAAAGGCCATCTATTATTAAGTTATTTACCTGTACTAACATGGCCATAAAAAGGGGAGAAATATTAAAGCATGCAAAGAATATAAAATAGTATTAACTTTCTGATTTTTACTCAGACTTACATTTTTTTAAAGATTCTTTCTTAGATAATGAGGCTCTTTCTCTGTATGCCATTATTGAAATATTTTAAACGATTTCAATTTTTTTTTCGTTTTTATTCGTACGTATGCGTTTCTTATTGATTTTTTTTATATTTAAAAACAAAATTAAATTAAATTAGGACTTTATATTTCCCGGCAAGTCTCAGACATGGTTTGAAATCGAGAGTACAAAAATATTATTATACATATAGAAACGTGTACTGGTGAGAGTTTGCAGAAGAAATTAAGCATACAGGTGCTTGAGTTGGCTCTTGTAAAACTTACGGAATGGTAAACCAAGGAAACTGAGGAGTGATTGGTGTTAATGACATACTTTGTTCACATCACACCATTTTAAACAATGAATGATTGAATTTGTATTCTGTTGGACTTAATTTCACAATCACACCACACGTTTTAATAATATGGTTATATAATTAATTATTACCGATTAAAAAAAGACTCTATTCCATTAATTAATATATAATTGAAAATGATGGCGCATTTGAATTTTCTCTGCCCGTACACAAATAAATATATGTGAGTTAATGGGGCATTACTAATAAAGTTGAGGTTACTGTCTCAATAAGAAACTACGAATCATATACATATAAATGATTTTTAAAAGCGGATGTGCGTTTTGAAAACGGATTCACATTAAATTATTTTAAAAAAAAACAATCATTACATAGTCATTTTACGAGGAATGTGCAATAAGTAATGCCCCTGACCCACTTCTCATAGGGTAGAGCAACGAAACTAGGCACAGTTATTAGGCTTTCTCTACATAGGAAACACCCAGAGTTATGCATTTCACCTATCGTTTGATGCAGCTCTGGAGACCGTATTTGTAGAACACCACCGGTTTGTCCTCCAACCACGATGTGACTTGAGAAATCAAGCCTGCACCATCTGGGAAACGCTTTCCTTTCAAAAACAACTTCATGGCAAGGAAGAGGTGAAAGTCAGAGGGCGCAAAGTCAGAAGAGTAGGGAGGATGGGGTAGGATTTATTTACCACACGCCCGTGCTTCTGATCTGGCGACATGCGAGTTGTGGACCGGGGCGTTGTCCTGCAGGAGGAGGGGCCTTTGCTGATCTTGCCCCGCATTTTGATTTTGATAGTTTACCTTAATTTCCTCAAAAGCGAAGCAGAATAGGCTCTTGTGATCGTGGTACCATTTGACAGGAAATCTGTCATCACTACTTCGTCCTGGTCCCAGAAAATTGTGAGCATGACCTTGCCAGCGGAGGGCTGCACCCTTGCCTTCTATTGACGTGGTGAGTCCAAGTGCTTCCACTGCAGTGACTGGGCTTTGGTATCTGGATCATAGTGTTGGACCAAGATTTTATCCTATGTAATCAGTTTTTGGAAAAATTTAACTCATCTTCTTGGCAGATCTCTAACTTATTCCTCGAGCACTCGACGCGTTCTCGCTTCTGGAATGATGTGGGCACCCTGCGAATCAATCTGACAGACACATTATGCATTTGCAAATGGTCATGAATGATAGTTTCCACTGACCCTGTACTAATCTTGACATCTTCGGCTATTTGGCGAATATTAATGCTCCGATATTCCAAAACGGCAGCCTCAACTTGACGGACAGATGCCTCACCAATGGTAGAAGGTCTGGGAGCTGTTTCTACAGACTTCTAGCCATGCTTGAATTCACGATGCCAGCGTTTTACAAGGTCATATGATGGGACATTATCACCATACGTTTCTTTCATTTCATCAAAAGTATCCTGTGGTGTGCGTCCTTTCAAATAGAAAAACTACTCGACATTCAACAGGCTCCAGTTCACATCTGTCTCAGTTCAAACACCTGTAAAAAAGAAACCGCAATTAGTTCAGAGCTGTAATTTGCCACATAACCCGTGAAGATAGAAATCATTGCACATGCAAAATTTCACCTAGATCAGACAACTGAAAGTTGGCCAGGGACATTACTTATTGCACACCCCTCGTATTTTAATTAATATATCAATTCAATAAGACGCTAAACCGTATACAGAAATGATTTTCAGTCAACGTAAATCTTGTTTCTTCAAAACGTATTTGCAAATTACTTGTGCTAATAAAAACAATTATCATTTACAAACATAGTAACTTATTTCTCCCTCTTACAAATCATATAATCTTATATTTTCCTGTAAAAAATCCGTAATGGTTTTCCTTCATACTTGTAATAAATCAGTCAAAACTAAGTAAAGATTGGTATTCACATAATACTGTGCAATAAACATATTGATTAAGCAGTGGTTGTGTACTACTACAAAGATAATAATAATAATAATAATAATAATAATAATAATAATATTAATAATAATAATGATAACAATAATTGTAAGTAAACATCCTAACGCCCTACAGTCCATTCCTCCCCAAAATGTAGTGTTATTAAAAACTGACGCCACATGAAATAATCGAGGATGGTCAAAGATGAGTGAAAGATCGAAGAGAGAAACATCTAACCAGAATTCCAATTGATAAATGTGTAGCGGACTGGGACCTTGAGGAGGTGTATTGCCGCTCGAATTTAAGTGAAGACCAATCGTCTCTAGCAGAGAAAACTAAATAATGAACGTTTAAATTGAAAAGTTTTTCGGAAACGACGGTAAATACTGGCAATCTTGGAACGCTTGTTATCACTCAAACTCCTGGGAATACCACATGATTCCCAGAGTAGACAACTATTAGTGTATTATATAATAATAATAATAATAATAATAATAATAATAATAATAATAATAATAATAATAATATTTATTATTATTATTATTATTATTATTATTATTATTATTATTATTATTATTATTATTATTGGGACGAACCTTTAAAAGACTTCGTGGGATTGGAATAAAAAGATGGTTGAGAAGATACAAATAATAATAATAATAATAATAATAATAATAATAATAATAATAATAATAATAATAATAATAATAATAATAATAACCGATTAAATATTAAAAAAAAAAACCCTGAATTCGAAGACACATGTGCTACGAAAGCTACCTGAACACATAGTAACTGCAACCGAAGAAATATCAAAAATAGAAGGCCACATGGAATCAAGGAAGCTGAAACAATATTCTAAGTTAACTACTCCTAAAAAACTGTAGTGTCGTCAACGTGCGTTATCCTAAATATTATTGAAGAGTCAAGGAGGAGTGAAAGACCGATGAAATGGTATATTGAACACACTTCTACTGGATGAGTTTTTAGAAGACTGGGGTGTTTTGGAGGCATACGTCCACCCCAAATCCAGTAAAAGACAATAATTAGTGAAGGCGAGAAATGAATGGTAACGTCTCTAGTGATAATTCATACCCATTGGCAAAAGTTATCAAAAGAGGTTCAGAGTATCAAAAATCTGCGGAGATTTTCTATCACCTAGACTCCTGTGAAAAGCACAGGTTGTGAGACGTCTTTGATGATGGTCCCTGTGAAAACTCCGAGTGAATACAATAATTCAATGTGCAATTATTTAAGACGCAAAGTATCGATGAGAATATACAAAATCACACGCTATGTTGGTTTGTATAGTTATCAATATGTAGATGTTATCTCGCTAGCATGCATAAAACGTGATACATCACAGAGTGATTATGCGAAACGGATGAATGTGGGGGTCTGCGACCAGATAAGCCACCTTCCTGCTTTAATGTGTTTTATTTGATCTGAAACACAAACGTTGTGTTCCTAACTGATTCGTTTCTTATTAGTCGTTTTCGTGAGCCTGCTCTTGGATAGGAACGTTGTGTTTGCATTACAAAACCAACTTCTCTGCTGGATACCGAACGATAGGAATCTTGGAACGATATTATATGAGATTATTCTCGTCTTTGTAATTAACTTTGCTGTTCGATATAATGTCAGCAGACAGTGTATTAAGAGTTAAATCAATAGCGGTAAGAACTTTATGAACACGGATGCTGATTACTGAGCAGACCAGACACACTGTGAAAATCCCATGTTATTGTTTGTTTGACGCAATGGTATTTTTTATACTTTTTCAATTAGAATTATTATTAACAACAGAAACATTTATGTAAGTTTAATGGTGTGCTTACTCTATGTTTACGACATTGAAATATTCTTTACGTTTAGTTCGTGCGGAATCCGGTTGGGGCAGTTATTGCTATTTTACTTCATGTCGACTTTTGGTGTGCTATTTTATACCTAAACATTACACACAAACCACCTACAAACATACACAAACATGGACACTTGTACAGTTTAATCAAGACATTAAAAAATGAAAATATCGAAAATAACGTTATATTGTACGTATCCGTTTTGGACGGAAGATATCCGAAAAAAGAAACCCACTTCATTTGATCGCGTAGTATTTTTACAGCGGAAAACACGTTTTTATGAGAGCGCGTTGAAGGCAGACATCTTGGATTTTTTCTTAATTTTTGTTTGGAGTTTATTAGCCCCACGGGAGTTAACTCAAGTTAAATAGCCGGCACTACCCCCCCATCTTTAATACTAGTTTTTCTTCATAAAAATCGAACCTTTTGCTCAGCATCATATCAAATTGTTTTTTTTTTCGCTGTAAAACAAAAACTACTTGATGGAATTAAGTGAATTTCTTTTCGGAAAACTTCATTCCATAACACTACAAACTGTACAAGTAACTAAACATATTATATATATATATATATATGTGTGTGTGTGTGTGTGTGTATGTGTGTGGCTGTGTATGTCTGTGTTTATAGTGTATCACAAAAGTGAGTAGACCCTTAACTTTTCTTCAAATATGTATGTATATCCCTTCATAGGACAACACTGAACAAAAAATTACACAAGGAATGTCGTAATCGTTCATTTATATATATATATATATATATATATATATATATATATATATATATATGTATATATATATATATATATGAGACTGTCTTTGTACCCAAGTATTTCGTCGCGTCGAGTCAAATATATAAGTTATTCTCTCTTAAAAATAACTGAGCAACAAAAGGAAAGTAAAAACACTCACTGGTAAAACGCTTCTCGAGGAATTATGTATCAAATAAGGTATCTAGTTTACATTTTATGAATGTCATGTGTATAGTTTAGATTTGTTACAATTGTTCTCTTTTAATTTATATATTTCGTATTTTTCCATCGATCCTCTGAATTTGCCATTCAGAAACAATTTTCCTATCAATATTGCGTAGAAAACAGAGAAGCTATTACGGATACAATAGGATGGATGATGAACATTTATAGAGGAGGTTGCTTATTTCCCATCGAATGAAATGGTTAATTAATATCCCTTCTATTGAGAAATAGAAATAGATAATGTCAAGCAGTACCTTGAATAGGAGTTTAAGTATATGTAGCTTAAATTCGTGTTGCATTGTTGTAATCTACTGAAGAAATCTGACGTCTTTATTTTTTATTTAAAAAAAAAACAATAAAACAATACACTCAGCTACAGAATAGTTGATAGGTTCAGAAATGCTCCTGAATAAATCTATCTACGTTGTCAAACTACTTTAAACTTTGGCGTAGCTAGCCGAAGGGTATTAAAACACGTTATTGATTTTCATATTTCTTATTACTGGTTCGATTTAATGGGTTGCTGTAGCGTGGAATGTAGATGTATCTAACAGCTAACTGAATGCGATGCAAATGAAGAATCTGTATGTTGAAACATTCAGTCGAAAACGTGTATGTATTCTTTTCAAAACAGATAGGAAAGTGCCATAGATCTATTGAGAGATGAATATATGGAGACAAAGGTTAGGTGGAGAATATACGAGGCGATGTTTCAAGATGAAGTTCAGAAAGCATTAGAATTGTTATGAGATCAAAGTATTTTGGCACATGTCAAAGCTCAGACGTAAGACTAATATATTATTTCCCTAGTTCATCTTGACCGCTGTTCAGTGTTAAAGGGGGGGGGTGAAATAGAATAAAAGAACGATATACACATGCAAATATCATTCTTTCTGTATTGAAAACTTAGCTCTGCTTTCCTCTCTTTCTTCTGTTTTGTCGTTAATCGCTGTATTCGATTGTTGTAATCGCCAATCGATGAAAATCTTTCTATTTCCATACTTGTCTGAACGGTAGTTGACATTTGAAAGCTCTTTGTTGTTAAAGTAAATTTGGCAATTTCTAGAGGATTTTACGAGCGCACCGAGTATCAGATCATGTATATGCGACATCATGTAAGATATATTATTGTATAAATCAGTGTCTACAATTTCTCTCTTTGTACCATCGAGGCTGTTTTAGAGGTATGATCGCGTCCCCACAATTTTCGCCACGGATATTACCGATTAATATGTTATTAGTTAATTTATAGGAATAAATAAACACCCGGGAAAATGTATTTGAAAGCATTTGTTAAAATAAGAATAACACTATAACTTTGAACAAAAGTAAAATATATTTTATAGATTGTCTGCGCCTCGTTCTAATTTTTTATTACGAAAATTCAAGGAAATGGCAGATGAGTACTGTTATTATATCAAACATAAACAGATAAAATATTTGTTTTATTTTTCGTTTTATTTTTATTTTTATTTTTCTTCAAGAAACGCCTTTCTATTTGAGATGCAAGACTGGATACCTCTCTTCAGTAATATTTTATACATGTCTCATTGAATTATACTTCAGGTTTAAGCAGGTTTCAAAATGATAAATATGTTAACATCACCGGAGAGTATGTAAGTAGAATTATATATATATATTACGACATTGAGAAAGTAGAATACATTAGAGTTTTTATTTATATAGATCGTAGGTTTAACTGGGCAGTTAAGGACACTAAATTATCTATCTCATGTTATCATTATGCATTTTGACGCAAACACATTCGGCGACACGTTTTATTACGGGAATAAGGCTAAGACTTGTACACACGGGGCTGTCAAGAAAATAGAACAATTGTTCTAGAAGAACGTCGAAACGTTTCCAATAAACAGTGAAAAAACTTAAGATTTAAGGATTATAACTGCCTATGTTGAAAGCGTAAAGGTATTAAACAACTCCATGGCGTATATATATATATATATATATATATATATATATATATATATATATATATATATATATATATACACACATATATATATAATATATATATATCATATATATACATACATACACACACATATATATACATATATATATATATATATTTCTGTAGAAATATATTTTGCTATAATATATATCAATCCTTATTTAAGAAGTTCAATGTAATTACAGAGCAATATAGGGAATAAATGACAAAAGTTAAAATAATAATAATAATAATAATAATAATAATAGATTCACTAAACAATATAATAATAAAGCGATTGATTTTATCGCCACGAAGCAGATACTGTCAGAATTGTAGAAGTCAACTGAATCAAAGGAATAAATGATAAGATGGTTAACATCACGAGTGTTGGAATATAACTTTTACTCATGTATCCTACATATATATATATATATATAGAGAGAGAGAGAGAGAGAGAAAGAGAGAGACAGAGAGAGAGAGAGAGAGAGAGGGAGAGTTTTTTTTTATGTCTTATTTTTGATAAAATAACAGGCCTGGTCGAAATGAATATTTGTTTAGAACAAACTTGGCGCTAAACTTCGGCGTGTTAGAATTAAAAATATATAAAATCGACAATAGGTTATCTACGCTGCAATGTAGATTACAATGTTTTGTGGACAACTTACTACAGGAAAACATATAATGATTGAGAGATTCAAATCGTATAAAAATCAATTCTTGCATGAAACGCTAAGCGTACCAGCTATTTCTTGAAAATTGTAAAGAACTAATTTTGATGTTGAAACGTAAACATTGACGTTAAACTCGTGCGTAAGTATAGTATTTCACGATTAGCCCTATTACGTCATGAGTTGAAAAGTGATTGAACTCAATGATTGTGACCGTCGGAGAACATTTTGACTGTTGAGGTTAATTTTAAGAGGTCACCGGCTGCACAATGCCTAGGTGGGTGTGATTACTAGAGTAATGGTGTGGTGAACAACAATGTATGATCGGTTAAGCAAATTTTATTCAATGACGCAATAAAACCTTGTAATTTTTAATTCTTTTTTACGTCACAAACGACATTGCTAACATTAGTGCCTAATTTCAGAAAAATTTAAATCAACAACACAAAAATACTACACCACGAAAAACATCTACAGAAGTTAATGATCCTTAAAGCTATTTATATAAAATGCAAAAATCTACCTTTCATCACTCTACATTCCGAAACAGCACGGACGTACTTAAATGGCTCGCTTAACTCCACACCACTCGCACCCAACCCGTTCCTGCTACTGACCATAGAACTCGCATGCTCCTCTGTTTGCCATGATACAAACGCTCCCCCCACTACCACCGCCATCAGAGCGTCTGACATTCACTCGCATTTTCGCTTGTATCTTAACATGATTTCACTGATAAAAAAATGGTAGGCACTTAGAGAAGAAAGACATGGTTGGATCATACAAATATATCTTCGACGTATATACAAAAAAGATAATACGAAAAATTGAAAAAATATAAAAAGTATAAGAAAACAGAAACTTTCTGTTTTCTATAACAATGTCAGTTTAAATAATAAAATGGAGCCTTAAAATATGCAATCCAAACTATATGCATATATATATATATATATATATATATATATATATATATATACGTATATATATGCATATATATGTGTGTGTATTGTATGCCAATATATCTCTATATCTATCTATCTATCTCTCTTTCTCTCTCTATATATATATAGTAATTTATAAAATATATTTGGCGATTAAGCTAAAAGAGTGTAGCTTAATCGCCATATATATTTTATAAATTACGAACTAGCTCTTCCTACGTATGGAGCACTTTTGTTGTAAATGCTTAAAGTTTACGCATAAATCTATACTTTCGTATATTAATTTTATGTGAGTAAATTAATTAGTTATATATATATACATATATACAGTTGTGCCCGATATTATTCATACCCCCCTTGAAAATTGAGTTTATTAGGTGTAACTTTGTTAGAATTTATTGTTTACGTCCATATTGATACATATTCTTAATAAACCTCTTCTGATCATTTTCGTCATTTTAAAATCTCGAGATACTTGTAATAAAAGAAATATACAGTTATTTATAAAATCTGCAATGTTCAAAAATAATCATACCCCCTTATTTTTTCAGTATTAATCGAGTTTCTGACTGTTTGTTTCCTGTTTGATTCTTATTTTGAATGCTTTTATACAACCTTTGATTAATTTCATTTCGTTTTTTGCATTTTTCAGAAATTAAAATGATATCAACTGAAAACCAATAAAAGAATAAAAATTATTAGAATGGGGAAGAAAAAAGAGCTTAGTAATGATCTTAGGACTAAAATTGCGAATTCACATAAGGATGGTTTAGGTTAAAAGTCAATTTCCAAGAAATTTGAGGCCCCTACAGCAACAGTACAGAGCATCATCAAAACATTCCAGAGCCACTATACAACAAACAACTTGATTGGTAGAGGAAGGAAAAGGAAACTGTCTGCTAGAGCCACCAGTAATATTGTAAGAAGTGTTAATGCAAATCCAACCACCACTAATAAGGACATTTTAGAAAATCTGGAGTCTTCTGGCATAAAAATATCAAGGCAAACATTGCAAAGGACTCTGCATGAAAATGGTCTGAAAGGAAGAAGACCAAGAAGGACTCTATTGCACACCGGAAAACACCTTGCAGCACGTCTAAAGTTTACTAGGAACCATGTGAATTCTCCAGAGTCCGTTTTCTCAAGTATTTTGTGGACTGACGACACAAAAATTGAATTGTTTGGCCATATGGATGTTTCTTACGTTTGGAGGAAGAAAGGAGAAGCTTACAACCCAAAGAACACCATACCCACGGTGAAACATGGTGGTGGTAGCCTAATGTTTTGGGGCTCCTTTTTGGCTAGTGGTCCAGGTAGTTTGGTCAAGATAGATGGAACCATGAAGAAGGAGCAATATTTGGAGATACTCCAGAAAAACATTAGACAGGATGCGGAGAAGCTCCATTTAGGACCAAACTGGGTCCTTCAACAGGATAATGATCCAAAACATACTGCCAAAATAGTCAAGAAATGGTTTGAGGATAATCAAATTAATGTTTTGGAATGGCCTAGCCAGAGTCCCGACCTGAACCCTATCGAAAACCTCTGGCACATATTGACAACTGAGGTTAAAAAGCGGAAACCTAGAAATTTGAGGGATTTGGAGAACTACTGCATTGAAGAATGGTCAAAAATCAGTGTTGATGCTTGTAAAAACCTTGTTGATAAATATCCAAAACGGTTACAGGCAGTTATTAAGAATAAAGGGCATGCTATTGACTATTAGTAAGAGAGGTATGAATAATTTTGAACTAGTGCCATTATTGTTTTTCTTTGTATAATGTTTCAAACTTGCATAATTTATTTATTTGTTGAGTTTAAATTAAATGCTTATGCTTGATTTATTGTTTGAAATCCCTTTAATATTGTCTACCTTCTGGTTTGAGCAATAATCTTATAGAAATCTCAAAGATCCGAGGGGTATGAATAATATCGGGCACAAGTGTATATATATATATATATATATATATATATATATAAACAAGGAGTTCAACCGAAGAAAAACGATTAGTTTAGCTTGTTTTGATTAAAGCATTAAGAAGCTAACGCGTATATTCTATCTAAACGCGAACTTTTTTTTATTGAAAAGTAATAAAATTTAAATAATAAAACGTATGTTTGTTGTTGAATGTTTTACAACAAAACAGTTTATAGTGATAGTTTAATAATTTTGCGAATGGCGTAAATCGCGTCTTGTATTCGGAATATTTATATGTTATTGCCTGTCTTAATAACGAAGAAAAAGCGGTCCTCACAATAAGTATTAAAATATTAAATTTTAACAACTAAATTGTGTGCGATAAATATGGATTAGAGTCACATTTTCTAATATAAAATATATAAATATATTTTGATAACTTTTTAATTACATTTTTATGTTGTGGTTTTGTTCTTTGTATATTGGGATACAAAATTTCCACGGCATTTTTTTTTTACAGTGAATTAAATTTATCAAATAAATGGATGGTGTAGGGTATTATTTGTTGTTAAATTTTGTTGTTATTAAAATCCAATTTCAAAAGTTACGTTATATTAATTACGATGATTACAATTATCTGCAGTCACTTTAATTGTGTTAAATTTAATTTTCCTGCTTTTGTCTGTAAGATTGTAATATTCCATTTACCGAGGTTTTCATTAATATGCAAACTGGGGTACAACCGAATAAATTTCAAAAAACACTACCCATCTTGTAACATCTGACTACATAACTGTTATAAATAGGGATGTGATAACAGAATACATTTGTATTCTTTTGACTCTTGGGTATATATCCGACACAGTTAAATGCACTTTATCAGCCAAAAACCACATCCTTGTATATAAACACATAGAAGATATTAAAAGGATATATACTCAAGAGTTAAAACAATTAAAAGAATATGCTGTTGTCACAGCCTTGGTAAAACACGCACGTTAATATAGTGAATTCTTGTTACAGTTGGTTTGCTTCTTTTCAGTAAATTTATAAAAGAAGATTTTACTCTCATACTTTTATAAAATGCGAAAAAATATAATTATAATTATTAATTAAAATTTTATGTTGCTATCAAATATATCGATCATATTATCTTTAAAAATAGACATATGCAAGACTTTTAAACAAATCACTAAAAACGTATAACTGTTGTTACTCGTTCCACAAAAAAATATATTTTTTTAGATTTTAAAGATTTTAGAATATGAGAACTACTGTTCCAATATTCAGCTTAGTTCAGGGAGGGTTTTAGCTGATGTAATCTCTAATTTTCTGCAAGTGTATCCTGTCGCCCTAGTTATTTTGTCAATTACAAATTACTAACCGTACTTAGTTGGCAAGGATGAGGACATATGAGGAAGCTGCTCACTTGCATGGAAAAAAGTTCTTGTTCGAACTTCCGTACACATACCAGAGTGCATAAACATATGTATAAAGTTACATATGACGTACCTAAACTAGATCTTAGTTTACATCGACAGAAAAAGTTTACATCGACAGAAAAAGCGTTAAAAATAATTCAGGATGAGACAATGATTTTGAATAATCAAAATAATACAAATTATCAATCGTCACAAATAATAAATTCGGAAGGCAAAAATCTTCGTACGTGCCCAAGTTCGATTATTAGAAAATGACGAGTAATTTGCTAAAATTAAGAGTCACATTTGACCAATGATTCGAAAAATAAATACGCTATCTGATTCTCTCGATAATCTTTACGTGTTTAATCGAAAACGATCGCTGGCGTCCTTGTTTTCGCGTATTAGAGACTACTGGTCTATATTAGAAACTATTTGCAATTCATTTTATTGATTTTCGATTGGAAGTCGTGCTGATTAGAATTCTGCTTAAAAGAAAATATTGAGCGCGTTTGTACTTTTGCTTAAACAAATAAACGACTATCGAAATCTGTAAAATTATCAGAAAGAAAAAAAACATTGCAAATGTAATAAGAAATATTGTTGTCTATTCCGAAACAAGATATATCAATGTTCATTATTATTTTTTACGATTTAACAGATATAACTACATCTGAAACGCGTGGTAGGTCTAATACAGTTGGAAGCTATAGAAGTAGCTAGTGTAAATCTGAATCCTTTATAAACCTTTAAACCTTCCAACACAGTTAGTGCCATAACTTATATTGTACTGATCTTTGTATTCAGTGACATTTAACCATTTAACTCTGCTATAATTCTCATATTCTGAGCAAAAATTTATAATCTGAATTGTAGTACGGACTGTTAATATAATACATTAATAGAAATGCTGGTGGTGTTTATTTAATGTTAAGGAAAAATGACCGAGATTATTTGTTTGAAGAAAATTTAGACAAACTATGTGATATATTCGTTTGTGTGTACATACTATCGGTGACACTATAATTTATATCCTTGATATTCTTTTGCTAATTGCTCAATACATATTAAGTTAAGTAAGTAAGAATCGAAAGTTTGAATAATGTTTACCTATTCCAAAAATCGGCACCCAAACTAATATTGAATAGATCAGTTATATATTAGTATTAGGTTTGTGTGAAAATAATACCATTTTTATATGTATAGATTAACGTACCAAACGACACTATTTTGCACCAATCTAATAATAAATGTTTGAGCAACGTGAAATATATTAGATAACTATTATTAAAGAGTCCAGAACAATGCATTATTGTAATTTTTATTAGTTTCCTTGGTGTAATTATTGTGTACTAATATCAAACAATTTAGAGGTTCTTGCATTACATTAGATAAACTGTAATGATTATATTTTCAAGAGTTACATTCAAACACGTGTTTGCGTTGCCTCGAAACGAGTTTTGACTGCAGCTTTCCCGTTACGTGAAGTCTGGCATTCACTTTTGCAATCCCCTGGTTTGATTGTCTGCGAAATTACATATTATATTTTACAACTACAAATTCATTCTAACATTCTTACTGCTAAGTTATGATGAAAAAGAATTGATATTTCATAGAATGAGATCGACAACAAACTTCCCTATATGTAACAATCCCTTTTTACTTCTTTCAATCGTGATTAGATATTAGATGACATTCTCACAACAGCTGCTTCATGCAATATCCAGAGAAATGGTTTTAGTATTTTCTAGTATAATGGTCATCAGGAGTAGACAACTCAGTTTTCGTTCCTTTCATCTATCTAGATTCTTCATGGAAATTTTGGATGCTGAAATTATTTAGGTAAGGAGTAGAATAATAATGAAATGTAATTATTTTATGAATTCAAGGATTTATATATTTTTATTAGTTATAGTAATACAAGCATGGGTGCCTGGCGTTGCTCGTGTGTTTGGAGGTGTGTGTTGTGCAAAAAATAAAAAATAAAAATGGTAGTAATGTGAAGGAGGAAAAGAACGTGGAAAAACGTTACGTATTTGCTGTTACGACCACCACCAAACCGGAAATGACGCATGTTTAAATTAAGGTTAGACAATATAAAAAGAGGGGATGACTTTCGAAAATATCGGCAAAAAAAGCGCACCCCGCCTGGAAAAAAGTACCCAGTGAATGCTGAAGAAATTAATGTTTTAGCGAATACTTATGTATTTGTCGACTGTCTATATAAAAGCCAAGTACGTCCAAAGATGGAATACTGCTGCCATATCTGGGCAGGAGCTGTTAAAAACAGCCTACCTGCCTTGACAGAGTACAAAATAGACTTCGTGGCTTAGTGGGGATAGCCTTTTCTCTCCCTGCAACCTCTCTACCACAGAAGAGACGTTGCAAGCCTATCTTTGTTTTATCGTTATTTCCATGGGAGGTGCTCGTCTGAACTCCAATCTCTGGTCCTCTCTAGCCAATCTTTTACGAAAAACACTTGTCTACCTGAATTCACTGTCAAAAACTTCCCCCACTCTTTATCTATGCCTAAATCAAAACATAGATTCCATTAACAAAGCTTCTTTCTTAGAACTGCACGCCTGTGGAACTCTGTTCCGTCTGCTTACCACCTGACTACAACCTGGATGTCTTCAAGTCCAACGTAAAAGAATTCTTGAAGAACTGCCCCCTTAAGTAGACACTTTATTAAATCTCCACACTAACGTACTGTACATACAATAACCCTTATCACTGAGTGGCTTCCGGGCCTTGATAATTGGTGACCACCTTGTAAGAAAAAAGGGGGGGGCAAGATTCAAAACCACGCTAAACTTGTGACAATCCGTGGCCTATGTCGAAAGTTTCAGGCAGACATACAAACATACTAGCAGAGATGTATATATTTATAGCGCAGATTTTCAGCCCAAACTGATTAAAAAGCTTGCCAGATCTCTAAATACACTTTATGTAAAATTTCAAATGTTTAGCCCAGACATTTTTAAGTAATTTGGTTGAGACCGCAGAGGTCAATTTAAATTTTGTTTAGCCCTGTTATAACCCCTTAACATTAATTGTTCTTGGCTCAAATCAAGTTATTAAGTTAGATCCATGCCCAAGAACCTATAACAACAATGTCAAGGGTTTTATGCAAAATAGGCGCAGGAATTTGAAAGAGTTCTCAAAGGTCAAATAGTTGAATTTTGACCCTTTAACAGACAATTTCGGGCCGAAACTGATTACAAAGATTTTCCCAAATCTCACTACTTTTTATCTCAAATTTCGAGTTTGTCGAATGAAAATTTACAGAGTTATTGTGTAGGGCAATGTACACAGAGACACATGCTTACACACACACAGACACTTTCACTTTTATAGATATACTAGCATTTCAGACCGGCGTTGCCCGTGTGTTTGGAAGTGTACGTTGGGCCAAAAAAAGAAGCGGTCATTTTTTGTTAACTTTGACACTTATTATAACCCCTAATCATTTATCGTTTTGGGCTCGCCTTAAGATATTAAGTTAGATTAAAATAATAATATAAAATTAAAATAATAAACATAATTGCATTTTACACGGTAAGTTTTCTGGGAGCTCTCTCCCACTTGTATTCATTCTAGTTTTGTTTGTTTGTTTTATTTAAATCAATACTTGAGGGAATTCACGAGAATTCGGGTCAAATTATGCAGGACAACCTTCATGTTTTTCTTTTCTTTTCACTTTTACTTAACCACCTAAAAATGCTTTCTTAACACTCTTTCTTACGTTTTTCCCCAGATTTTGCCATTAATTCTTTCAATTTAACGCGCATAAAACACATAAAATAACATTATACATAGTTGAGTCCTTTTGCTTACCAGGGGGCAAATATAGTTTACTTTCTTCGCTAGATTAGAAACTAGCAGAACAAATTCAACATAAATCATTACGGGTGTATTTCGTTTACAAAATAAAGTCCGCTTTTTGCATTTACAGAAAATTTACTCCCGTCATTTATTGGCTAAACCGGGGGGTATCTATAAATATAAAAGCCAAACAGTGTGTGTGTGTGTGTGTGTTCGCTTCTTCTTGTGTATCCGCTAAAGATTTGGCTTGCAGCGCAAAAATGGGTCAGACTTTATCCAACCTGTTCATTTCGCTTCATACATCTTTATACAACGCCTTATCAGTTCCTCTCTCTCGTGGCACAGAGGGTTAGGTGACTGGCTTTTTTTTCTCTTTCGTTTCTACCTTCGCGTCAAGGTTTCGACCTTCCGACCCAAAACTTTATGTTTCTTTTACACCTCTTTTTAACACACACACCGCCTAACACCCGGGTAACGCCGGGTACCCACCGCTAGTATATTTAATAAAATGAATGCGACGCGTTGTGATAAGAGTATTATATAGAATTAGGTATTCATAATAAACAGGTATTGGTAGCGGCACGTCGCTAATACTCGGACTGAATATTCATCCCCAGTAATATACTTGCAATTTATGGGTGGTGATTGTAATGGTCTGAAAAACTTTAGTTTCAACAACAAATAATTTTATCAGAATGTAAGAAATAGTCCAATTAGAGGACGTAAATAAACTTGTTTATTTACTCAGAACTTTATAATATCTAATGTTATAACAACACCGTTTGTATTAAAGCCTTTAAAATCGAAATGACATTCGACGTAGCAGGATCTGTGTTTGAATTCAAATTGTGCATCCATAATTGTTTATATTCATTGAAGTAGCGAATAAATAGGCTACGGTATTTCATTCCATAATATTATTTTCATCCATGCGCTTTGAGTACATGGATAGAAATAATCGATATAAAAAGGCTAAAATCGTATTGAACATTCAGGTTTAATGTCTATGCTTCTTGTGACTAATTTAGCAAGACACCGACGGTTGACAAAATGCTAGTGATTTTGGCCTTTGGTTCCAAAACAATATACATGAACCAGATCACCCGGTAGACAGGAACAATTAATGTTTTATATGCGGGGCCATTTCTCGCCGACTGAGAAAAGGTTATGTCAAACTTAATCCGCATGAGACGATGAATATGCTGTCTAATTTAAACGTAACTTCTCAATGCAAATTTCACTTGAAATTCAAGATTTACAGACAAACGCAATTGTATTCATAACTTCAATCAGACATCAAACAGAATGTGATCTTCCGTAAATAGATCGGTGAGGACATCTAAATATTAAGTTACAGCATGATGCGTGCAATTGCCAAAGGTTAATCGAAAATGCCATTTGACACGCATACGAAACAGACTACCCTGAAATTATATTTGAAAAGAATAGTGACGAAATTAAGAAAATTGTTTGAAGTATATAGTCTTACAGGTTGGCTGAAATACCATGTTACACGTGCGTATAGCAAACAAACTGACGAATGTAACATGTTATAGAAATATTGATTATCTTCAAATTCTATGCCGCTTTTTAAAATCCATTGTCCAACGATTACAGACCAAGTTACATGCGATACAAAACTCTACCGTGGTGGTTCAATGCATTCAGATTAAGCATACAAATATGCTATTTGAAATATACTTGTGTGAAATGCAAAAAATACTATTCGAAGTTGTACATCATCATAAAAAGTCGACGAATCGAGGACTGTTGACACATTTATTATAACATGCTCCCATCAAATATACCGGGTTATCTTTCAAACTGCTTGATAAAACGCGGTAATATTTGGAGTACTAAAAATTGGAAGATATAACCTGGGGACTGTGTTTAAACATCGGTATGTAAATAGATTTTTGTTCGCTTGTAAAATTAGAGAGACATTTTAATAGATATTGAAACGATATTAATACGATTTTATATTCACTATTAATAAAAAAAAATGCTTGCGTAAA
The DNA here is from genome assembly GCF_053919585.1 of Euprymna scolopes. Lineage (NCBI taxonomy): Eukaryota > Metazoa > Mollusca > Cephalopoda > Sepiida > Sepiolidae > Euprymna > Euprymna scolopes. The sequence continues at coordinate 42,176,410 of NC_136501.1, forward strand.
TGATCGATCCACCAACAAAGACCTAAATAAATATCCGAGGATACATTAATGAATCAAGTTGATAAGTAGTGCATACGCCAAATAAATCTGTTGTTAATTGCAGAAAAAGACATTTTATTGAAAATAGGAAATTGCACCCTATAAACTGAGTTCTTTATGTTACTGTTTTAATTTAAAAAAAGATAGTGTTAAGTAGATTTCTTCAAACGCATGTGAGTTGTAGTTTAACTGTACGTCTCCACCAGCTAATAAAGTATATAGCATTTATAAAACAATACACATTTTTCCGTGTATGATTATTTCATATATCGTACATGTTAATTGTATACTTCCTTAGAATCATTATTTATTCTAATTAAAATCAATATAATATTAATCGATTTCGCAAAATTTAAAATATAACAATGAAAATGGATTACTGCAAACCTTATAAAAATAACAACAATCTATTGATTACAAGGAAAATTATTCAGCGCCTTTTTTATTTATATTTTTATCTTGATTTATATATTAAATATCGTATTTTGTGATGTCTTATTAAAATTACAAATTAATGGCTACTTCTTATGTGATTTAGTTTATTTACTTAAACGCTTTTTGCTGTGGGCATTTTCTTCTATTATTCATTCACATGTTTTCTGCACATAATACGTTTCAGATCTGATGGTGAAAAGGAACCCCCGAATAGTATGATGTCCTTATACTTGAAAGCGACGCCGCACTAAAGACTTTGAGTGGCTACATAATTACGGCCGGTGGTGCATAATTCTCGAAGTCAGATCATAATTGTAATTTCTCGGAAGACATTATTAATTCGAGCATATTTGTATGTTTTTTTATTAATTCTATTTTTCCGACTACATGCAATTGCCCTTTTAAATTACGATGGTTTGTGTGCAAATATTTATTTAAAAAATGGATATTTTAAATGATAAAATGTCTCATGTACTCAAGGAATCAAGTTACTTATTAAATAAGATTTATATATTTCTTTTCGTTTGCTTGTATTTTAATCATTCTACATCACTATCAAACAATAAAATATACATATTGATATCCGTGTTTTATGATATAATTAGTTTATAAAATTTTAGGCGACAAAAGTATATTCTATTTGTTCATAAACATGCTGGTCATCTATTCATTTTAAGGAAACGGTCGTTAGTTATGAATATACATATACATATACATATAAATAGTTTACTATTTGTTATCTGTATTGTCTTCTGAGTATCAGTAAAACATTATGTCAACCTAATTTATAAATTGATATATCTAAGGCTTTTGACAGGGTATGGCACGATGGTCTTTTGACAGGGTATGGTACGATGGTCTTTTGACAGGGTATGGCACGATGGTCTTCTAAGGAAAATTAGATCATATGGAATCACTGGAAGAATTCATAACGTAATTAAATCCTTCTTAAGTAATAGAAAAATCAAAGTTGTCCTCGACGGACGTACATCCAAACAATATGACATAAATGCGGGAGTGCCTCAGGGGTCTATCCTTGGACCTCTATTGTTCCTGATATTCATAAACGACCTCCCTGATAATATTGTTTCGGAGATGGGTATATTTGCCGATGACACCACTCTCTATAACAGATATGAGGGGAAAACAAATGAACACATATCCAAGAAAATGGCAGAAACACTAGAGGATGACTTCCAATCCGTAGTGGAATGGGGACAAAAATGGTTGGTCTCATTCAATGCTGCTAAGACTAAGCTTGTTTCCTTCAATAACTACAAGAAACCTTCTCTACCACCAATAGCAATGGCCAAGAACACATTGCCTGAAAGTACTTCTTTTAAACTCCTCGGCCTAACGTTTACAGGGAATATGAACTGGAATAGATACATTGAGAGCATTGCCAAGGCTGCTGCAAGGAAGGTTGGCTCCCTCTACCGTGCTAGAAAACTACTTACGCCTGCCAGTATCCTATACCTCTATAAGGCAACCATTCGCCCATGTATGGAGTACTGTTGTCACATCTGGGCTGGTGCATCTGCTGCTTGTCTCTCGCTCCTGGACAGGGTTAAAAAAAGAGTCGCAAACCTGATAGGTCCTGAACTGTCATCTAGGTTTCAACCTCTGTCCCATCGACGAGATGTTGCATCCCTCTGCCTGTTCTACAAATACTTTAATGGTGAATGCTCTGACGAACTGCAAACACTTGTACCTCCCCGACGTAACTACCCCCGACAAACCCGACAAGCTACTAAGTCTCATCCCTTTACAGTGGAGATCCCTCGGTGCAAGAAAGCCTTTTACTCCAATAGTTTCTTCCCCAGAACTGCGGGTCTTTGGAACTCCCTTCCGGGATTCTGCTTTCCCAACTGCAATGATATGCAGAAGTTCAAGTGTAATGTTAACAAACATCTTTCTACTCTTCTCCCTTCATAATGACCCGCTAATTAATTCCCTAATAGTAGCCCCCTGCTTCAAAGTGGCACTGTGCCTTGTTTGGGGTGAAAATTGAATAAAAAAAAAAATTATTGAACACTACACGCATATGCAAATACACGCACCCCCACACACACATACACTATATATATACATATATATATATATATATATATACACTATATATATATACACATATATACATATACATATGCAAATACACACAGCCACACACACACACATACACGATATATATATATATACATATATATACACACACACATATATATATATATATATATATATATATATATATATATATATATATATATATATATATATATATACATATACTAGAAAAATACCCGTCGTTGACTGGGTTCAAAAACAGCCTACAGAAAATGGACTTTGATTTATGAAAGTATGATAGGTTATGAAAAGTAAGGGTTGCAAATTTGGGTTGAATTTGGCGGTATCCAAACGAAAGCAAAATATGATGAAAGTAAAAATAAAATAGATAAACCTCATAATTTATTATACCATACCTGTTCACACTGAAAAACTTATCACAATATTATGTGGATCTATATTAAAGAACCTTGTTAAGGTTTGTGACATATTTCCATTCTATGGGATCAGGTGCGAACGAGCACACGATAATTGTATTATACCATATTTCTCAAACAGAAACATAATTATACAAAGTATACTTACACAGATAAATATGAAAAGTCTTTATTAAAGTGTGTGCCCATTGCCATTCTATGGAGACCAGGCGCGAACGCAGAACACGTAATTTTATTATACCATCCCGATTTATGTTAAAAAATACTTATCAAAGTATGTTTACGTACATCTATATCAAAGACACTTGTAAATGTTTTTTTTATTCTTAATTTTTTTATTTCCATATGTGGATCAGGCGCGAACGCAAACCTCACAATTTTTATGAACCACTGTTCTGCCAGATCAAACATACCCATTGCTGTGTCTCGATACATCTTCTATCATCATATGTAATCAGCTTTTAAAAATAGTCAACCATATAGGAGCCTATTCGTGACCAGACAAACGCATACACGCACAGCCATTCAGCTTTATATATATATATATATATATATATATATATAATTATTTTTTTACTATAATAATTAAATACCTACAGACACTAGTGTTTCATCCTTTCGGGATTCTTCAGTGCAGGGTGTCACGATTACTACCAGTCGAACGATTCGAACCCCGCGACACGAGACATCTCTGGCTCGATTAGCGGAGGCCGTATCCATTCGGCTACCATTAATCATGTGAAATAGCGTTGAATTTTAAACATTTTAATTTTAAATGTTCATTACGTCAGACAAACAGTGATCAAATCGTTATACGATGATCTACGCATAAGAGCTACATTGACCGACTTTTTTAATTCAACAGAAAGTGCTCAACGATAAGAAACGTATTTCTTAAAGGGGCTGTCATAATTATTTTTTTACTATAATAATTAAATACCTACAGACACTAGTGTTTCATCCTTTCGGGATTCTTCAGTGCAGGGTGTCACGATTACTACCAGTCGAACGATTCGAATCCCGCGACACGAGACATTGTTACGAACACCCCTCCGTTGGGACTGACGAAGGAGGATTACGTAGCAAAAGTAATAAAACAAGGAAAATATTGTTTAGTCCTCTGGTTCGAATGCATGTGCTTATCGAAGAAGAGGGGAGGGGAACAGCTTTCTCAGACCAGTGAAATAAAATAAAATAAGCACAAAACAGAGTGAGAGAAAACGGAGGCAAGTCTTAAATTTGAAGTCAACTTTATTTACGGAGAAAATAATAAGCTAAGGAAGGGTGGGTGTCAAGGGGAATTAATTGAACAAAAAAAATCATGAGGATAGCGGGGGAGGGAGTCTCATTATAATGTCCAAAAATGCCAACGGAAAATACATCAATAAATAAAACAATAAAAAATGGCAAAATAAACAAGTCGCCGATATGTCGTACGAACAGGTATATAGAGAGGGAGGACTTACAATTTATATTGTTTTTCCTATGTGAGGTTTCTTGGCAGTCTATCGTTTTAGGGTTCCTTTCCTTTTTTATTTTGGGTGTTTGGTTTCGGGAAGTATGTCCACAATTTGGTTATTAATTTATAAAGCCAGCAAGCCAATCATTTTTTGTGCAGAATATTCTATTGTAAATTAGTTTCCTGTTTAGTTTAAGTCGACGAGTGTCAGCACCCGTCCAAGGCGTACACACATTCTCCACGATAACCCGTAACAGGGTACATCGTCTGTTCATCATGATTTTTTTTTCAGAAGAGTCTCTATAAAAAAATATTTTTTCTTCTTTCTCATTCTCTCTCTCTCTCTCTCTCACACTCTTCCCTATTTCCATCCATAATCCGCTTGTCTTTCCTTTGTCCTTCTTTGTTCACTTTTGGCGCTGAGATACCCGAAATCATAAAGTGCATTGACCGGATGACCCGTCAAATCGTTCCTAAACTGAAGGGATGGGAGGTGTGAATATCTGTTGAGCGTATTATTCAAATATTTACTCCTCTCCCTGTTTTTTCCTACACTATCCCTTTCTCTCCTTTTGCTTCGGCAACAATTCCACAAGAACAAAAAGAAAGGTTAAATGCATTTTCGTCGGCCCAAATAAGTTAAATTTAAAGTTTTCTCATAAAACCACATAATCTGTTTTTAGGATTATGTAATATGTCCCCACTAAAACAAGTGAAACAGGCTCAGCTCACATGTGAGATTGTTTCACGTAATCTCGGGCAAGCGGCGTAGGCAATTATCACAGGTATTCTTATGGCTTTCATTATCCTTTGCATTGTCTGTAATTGTTTTAAAATGATTTAGTATATTTCTGAGGTGTTCAAAAGAAAGATAGAGATAGCCTCTAACAAACATTCCTTGAATAACTATTCAAGGAATGTTTGTTAGAGGCTATCTTTATTTTCCTATTGAACACATCGAAAATACACTACAAGGAGACGCATAATATAATCTTTATTTATTAATTAATATGGGTTAATATTAAAAGAATCATCTAATTGTTTTTTTATCTGCTGGGGATTATTGTTTTAAATTAGGAAATTTTACAATAGTAAGACTTGTTTTCAGCATTTGTGTATAAGTAATTTTATTTATATATAATTAATCAATATTTTATATCATGCAAATGGTTCAGGAATAGTTGGAGGTGTGATATCATGTAATATCGAAAGCCGACATGCATTGCATCAAAAAAGGAACAGTTGCTATGTATAATTTTGCTTAATCCTAGAAGCTATAGTAACTAATGTTTTTTGTATAACTTTGTTAACATAGTATACGAGGATTAGGTGTCAGTTATTCCAATTTTAAATTTTAGCAAAATATCCGCGTCCTAACATAATGCTCGAATTTTCCTTGTCCATTATTTGTTAAGCAATAGGTTCATGACACACGGGATATGGGTGAAAGCAATGGGGCGTGATTGATTAAAATTCGGGGAAATTTTTTTAATACATATTTTATAGGTAAACCAGATAAAGGAAAATTACAAATTATTATTTCTATTCATTTAACTGGAACGTTTTATTTTCATCTTTTAAAGCAGAATCCATAACGTATCCTAATTAAAATGCAACATACGTAATCTAATCTACGTTTTCAAGAAATTAATTTTTACATGGAAATTGTATAGAAAAAACAATTCCGAATGTTTCAGTTGTAAATTAGATAGTTTTCCTTGCAAACCATACAATCATATTCACAACAACCTAATCATAATCGTATAGCAACTGAGGCGATATCGTAAATCGTATATTTATGACTAGCATCTGCCAATATTACTAGCAATAGTCATGCAAATAACTCCATGAAATTACAACAAAAATGAATAATAAACTTTCTACTTCGACATAATGGAATGATGGGTCATTTAATTATAATAAAAGAAAAGCATTCATGGAATTTCCTAAGGTAGGATGACAATGGCATTGATCAATATATACAAAGAAATAGCTATATGAATTATATATTATAATATTAAAATATCCACATATTTTTAAAGATTGACGCCAGAAAACATGAGGCGACTTTAATCTAATTAAAGGCAATTATATTTTAAAGTGCATTTCTATCATAAATAGCACATAAGCATTATTTTTTTTACGATGGTGATATATTTTCTATATTTTGCATTCAAATGTACCATAGTACATATTTGTGGATAAAAATCTGTTAATAGTCGACATTATTAACAAAACCGCTTTTAAAAAAAAATAGACTCAACCATAAGAAACTATAGCAAAGGATTTTCGTCTTTATTTGTAAAATTCAAACAAATTGTTTGCTACATTGTAGGTTTGTCACATTTGTAACATAATGCACTATAAGTAGTATTATTGTTGTCATTATTATTATTCTTATTTTTATTATTATCATTATTATTATTATAAGAAGTATTATTATTACTCGTGGTAGTAATAGTAGTAGTAGTAGCAGTAGTAAATAACTGAATGCTATTAGTGCTTTCTCAATGTGCATGAAACCCAAATGTCCAAACTTATCCTCCTCTTTCGATAATATTTATGTCTACCATGCTATGGTAAAACGTGCTACATAAAAAGACTAGTATAAAAGTTGGTTAGTTTCTTATTTTCTAATCGTATTTAGAAGGCAATTACAACTAAGATGAGATTTCTACACGTTCATAACTGACAGAGTGAGAGCATTCTACCGTCCTGAATTTAATAAACTGCTATATTTACAATTCCATACAGATTTCTAATTCGGGGAAACATTCTAATACTAAGAACTAAGCTGAGAACGGTAGTCTGATTTATTCAAAAAATAAAATATAGCAATCTCATCTCAAAGATCCAGAAACGTAAATAGCATACGAATAATATATCTTTATACACAAATAAGTTAGAAAAAAAGTGATTATTGTCATAAATATTTACTATTATATCACAATAGAATTTGTAATGCAAACATACGAACAATATTCAGCATTATTCACAACTAAATTAAATTAACTTATTTCTGTGCGTATATGTATATTTTGAATGAATTGTTATTGGCTGTGTTTATTTGTGTCACATTTCTATTGAATTCAGTCCTAAACAAACACTTATTCAGCTGACTTTATTATTTTCTTCTAAAAACGCCTGGATATTAATAAGCGCCATAACGATGTAGTGACAAAAATATATTTCAATTATGTTTCTATAAAAAAAAAAATACAAAACACCTAGAATTACTGTTTTCTTTTATTACCCTCTATTCGACACTTCAATGAATTATGAAGTAAGCAAGACTAAGATGGCTGCAAGGTGTTGAACATTTATGTCAACTAAAATGTTAAATAAAATGTCAGTGTTTTACTGTTTTCTATTCACTTAGAGAAAATTGTAAATAAATAGGTTTATCCATTTGCAGGTGTATTCTCCATAAGTATATATATATATATATATATATATATATATATATATATATATATATATATATATATATATATATATATATATATATATATAGTCATCCACATGCACTGCTGTTTCACTGTTTCAGAGCTTATCAGTGTGGCTAGACAAAAAACTACCTCAAGCCAGGATCAAACCTAATCGCCCAACAGACAGTCGCAGCTTCTAATCGTTGCACTATACGACTTGTGCTGTGCGGGCAGTGAATTAACAATGTTCTGACATTGGCCAAAGACTAAAGTTCAACTTGTTACAGAAACAGCATCGTTTCATACGCTAATGATTGTCTGTATATCACTTCTCAATATTCTCAAGCCATATGTGCTTATATATATATATATATATATATATATATATGTATATATGTATATATATATATGTATATATATATATATATATATATATAAAGTGAACGCGTCTGTGTGTGTGTCTGTCTGAGTACATTTCCCTACGCAATAACTCTGTCAATTTTTAGTCTACAGACTCGAAATTTTATATACAGGGTACTGCGATTAAGAAAATCGTTGTGACTGTTTTCGGCCAGAAATTTGGCGGTTAATTTGTCAGAGTTCAACGATTTGACCTTTGAGAATTCTACCAGCCTCTTCTTCCAATTTTGGGTCTAAACAAGTGAAATTTTAAATATAGGTTCCCTGGACATTGATCTAACTTAATAACTTTATTTGAGCCACAAACGATAAATATTAAGGGACGCTAATAGAGGTCAAAGTTTTAAAAAATTGACTCCTGCGGTCTCTACAAAATTACTCAGACAATTTCTGGTCTAAACATTATAATTTTACATAAAGGGTATTCAGAGATAGGACATTCTTTTTAATCGCGTTGGGTAGAAAATTTGAGCTACAAATATATAAATGCATATAAGTATGTTTGCATGTCTGCCATAAACTTTCGACCGAGGCGAAGGATTTTCACAAGATCAGTATCGTTTTGAAACGGGGCCCTTCAGACGAGGAATACCGAAACCTGACTAAAACCATTCATTTCTTCACCCTCAACTGGTTACTTTTCTACAGGAGGGGTCGCTTTTTTCGCCGATATTTTCGAAAGTCATCCCCTCTTTTCGATTGTCTAGCCTTAATTTAAACCTACGTCACTTTCAGTTTGGCGGTGGTCGTAACAGCAAAGACGTCATATTTTTCTCCGTTATTTTCCTGTCTTTGTGGTACGGGTTCGAACCTGCCTTCCTACTACCACTTTTTTTTTTTTTTGCTCAATATGAACCTCCAAACATCCGGCAACGCCGGGCTGAAATGATAGTATATATATATATATATATATATATATATATATATATATATATATATATATATATATATATATATATATATATATATATATATATATATATATAACTTGATTTGTGTCCAAAAGAATACACGTTAACAGGTCATAATAGGGGACAAAGTTTTAAAAAAATACTATTTTTTATACTCCGCGTATACCCCCAAACACCCGGGCAACGCCTGGCTGAAAAGCTAGTATATATACAAAAATGAAAGTTTCTGTGTGTTTGTGTGTGTGTATTCCACGACACACTAACTCTGTCAATTTTCAGTCTACACACTCGAAATTTGATGTACCGTGTAGTGAGATTTGGGCAAATGATTGTAATTAATTTTCGGCCAGAAATTCTGCTGTTAAGGGGTCAAAGTTCAACGATTTGACCGTTGAGAACTCTATAAAATTCTCCGCTAAGTATGGGTCCAAAACTCTTGAAATTTTAAATATAGGTTCCTTGAACATGGATCTAACTTAATCACACGATTTGACCCTCAAAAAATAAATGTTAAGTAGTCATAATATGCACCAAATTTTGAAAAATTAACCTCTGCGGTCTCTACCAAATTAGTCAGACAATTTTTAGTCTAAAAATTTACAATTTTACATGAAGGGTATTCAGAGATGGGGCTAGCTTTTTAATCGTTTCGGGTAGAAAATTTGAGCTACAAATATATAAATCTTTGTATGTGTGTATGATTTCATGTCTGCCTAAACCTTCCGACAGAGGCGGCGGATTTTCATAAGATCAGTATCGTTGTGAAGCGGGACCCTTCCGACGTGAAATACCGAAAAATTGGCTACAAGCATTCATTTCTTCACCCTTAAACTGGTCACTTTTCAACAGGGCGGTCGCTTTTTTCGCAGATATTTTCGAAAGTCATCCCCTCTTTTCGATTGTCTAGCTTTAATTTAAACCTACGTCACTTTCAGTTCGGCGGTGGTCGTAACAGCAAAGCCGTAATGTTTTCCCCCGTTATTTTCTTATCTTCGCTGTACGGGTTCGAGCCCGCCTGCTTTCCTACTGCTAATTTTTTTTTCTTTGCTCAACATAAACCTCCAACTTAAAAGCTAATATATATATATATATATATATATATATATATATATATATATATATATATATATGTATATACATATATATTTATGTGTATGTATATATATATATGTGGGTGTATATATATATGTGTGTGTGAATGTTTGTGAGTGTAAAAAGAACAAAATACCAACAATGACATCAATATTAGTTTAACTACTACTATTGCTACTACTCTTAATAATAATAATAATAATAATAATAATGATGATGATGATGATGATGATGATACTACTACTACTACTACTACTATTACTACTACTAATAATAATAATAATAATTTCACCGCCCCAAAAATACAAAAATGGCATCAAGGAGACAGTGACGTGAAGTAAATATCCTGATCTGGACAATTTTTATATATTTACTCCTTAGCAGTCCTTTTTTTGTGGAGGACAGTCGTTAAAAATGTTTCCACGGTTCTGAATACCCTGCATATGCAACATATAGTTATGTGCAATATATATAGTTATGTGTAATATATATAGTTATGTGTAATATATATAGTTATGTGTAATATATAGTTATGTGCAATATATATAGTTATGTTCAATATATGTAGTTATGCGCAGTATATAGTTATCTGAAATATATAGTTATATCCAATATATAAAGTTATGCGCAATGTATATAGTATGTTCAATATGTATATCGATATGTGCAATATATAGTTATGTGTAATGTATAGTTATGTGCAATATATATATAGTTATGTGCAATATATAGTTATGTACGATATATAGTTATGTGTAATATATAGTTATGTGCGATATATATAGTTATGTGCAATATATAGTTATATATATATATATATATATATACACGCCAGCTCAATACCGAATTAAAAGAAGCATATTCTGTTCTTGCTTTCGTATGAGCTGTATCGGTTAAAGAGGTATCTTGTTATTAGTAACTAGCTAACCGTAACATGCTGATGACTTTGTCGCAACATATTATAGCTCATGGATGAACAAATACAGAGTATATATATATATATATATATATATATATATATATATATATATATATGTATATGTATATGTATATGTATATGTGTGTGTGTATTAATCTTGTCTAAAGCTTTAATCTGAATTTATTTGTAAACATCTCGACATTAATCGCCATGACATCATTTCTATTACACCTTCTTAAATTTTCGACTTAAGATGGTACGCTATATGTTTAGGTTTCGATTCTAGACGATGGCAACGAAGTATTTATTTTTTATTTTTGGAAAAAAAACTACTGTATATTGAGAAAAAAATAGTAATTAACGGAATTTTTGCTCCGTTATAATACATGAAACATCGGCACAGACTAATATATTTAATCGTATTTTACAATCAGGTCTCGCGGGGGCTTATGTATATAACTATAAGGTATATAGATTTTTTTATGTATGAGCGTGACACTTATGACAGAAAGAATATAGTCTTTTTGTGAAATAACAGAAACATTTATATAAAATATATTCAAATGAAAAAAAGAATATAGATAGATGTCTATGAGTCATTTCGTTTATTATTGTTAATTTTTGGAAAAAAAAACTTACAGCTATTGAATTATAATGGTTTACTGTACTTATAGGTAAATGTGCAATGAACAGATACGATAATAATCCAAGTTACATTCAAATTTTGATATATGTTTAATTTAAACGAGAAACAAACAATTGGGGCGCTGAAAACGTACACAGTGAAACAGTACGTTTTATTGTCGCGTTGATTACCTATTTGTCGCAAATAATTAATAAAACATATTTTCGGGGGTATTTATTTATGCTGGTAGTGTAGAAGAAAATGTATCAATTATTTTTAGATCGGTGTTTTTAAAAGAGAGAAAATTTTTACAAAAAGGAAGGCGGTGGGTAAATCGCCGTTGTAAAATGCTGTTATGGTTGTCAACGGGTTACAGTAGATTTATGTGTAAGAAAATTGCGTTAAAATAACTTAAACCGTATACGGAACTGAACGATATAGAAATGCAGAAAGTATTAAAAATTGTTTATTTAGATAATTTAAACGCGAAAAAAATAATTGGGACGCTGAAAACGTGCACATAAAAACAATACGTTTTATTGTCGCGTTGATTATTTATTTGTAAATAATTTCTTTTTATTTGCGTTACAAATAAAAAAATTAACGCGACAATAAAACGTATAGTTTTACTGTTTACGTTTTCATCGTCCCAATTTTTTTGTTTGCGTTAAAATTATCAAAATAAACAATTGTTAATACTGTTTGCTTTTTTACATTGGTTATTTGCGTATTACGTTATGGGTTTATATTTATATACACATGCGCAACCGGAAATCGTAAACCGGATGTTATGTTACAATACCGGTTTCAAGGTCATTTGAGATTTATAATTCCATAGATAACACGGACATGCACATGAGTTAGAAAAAAGATATTTATATTGGCAACAGAACAGAATATACACAGAACGCCGGTGGCAGTAATTCATTACTGACATGTTTATTTATAAAATCATGATCGTTTGTGTGCATTAATGTTAAAAGTTTCAGTTGTGTATATACAAATTTTGCAGAAATGTTTCGGCTCCGATGAAAAATAAAATATGATTTTCTTATGACAGAAAATCAATGCTTGTTTCTCCTTTCAACGGAATTTGATAATAACTCGTTTTGATTTGTAAATTGATTATTTATTTCGAAAAAATGTGAATAAATATGTGCACATCACATCCCATTAAACGTCATTAATGATATATGTTTTCCCATATGCGTAGTCAAATCCATATAAATGTTTATTTTATCTTGTGCGCAATAACACTTAAACTCGAATTACGCTTACTATTTTAGCAGCGACTAATATATGCTACAAATGACTCCGAATCTGTTTCAGATGTTCACATTCCTTCTAGATGAAGCTTCACATTTGTAGAACAGTAATTTGTGGATTAATTCGTTCGAGACTGTCACGGGACAGATGGGCCGACAAACAAAGTCACATACACACAAACACACAGACATACATTTCTTTAAATATTATATATATCTTTTCATGGAAAAACACTAAAAAATTGATTTTTAGACAAAATAAAAAGTCGTCTGTCCACAGCTTATATAATATTGTGAATTAATTTTTCCCTCCAAATAACTCATAATACAGCCATCCAAATCTCTGGCAAAAAATGAGTACACCTATTACGATCAGTTGTCAATATTAACACACAACTCTCAAGATGTTATGCAGCCACCATTATTATCCAAATCTGCTTTTACTCTCCCAACCAAGGAGTTAACTAGTTCTTCGTATGTAGCCACTAGAATGCTCTTCCAGTACTTCAATTACAACGTCGTGAAGTTGGTGACTATTTGAGACTGTACGCACCTCACCCTTCTGTTTTAGGAAGCCTCAAAGATGTTCTATTGTGCTTAAGCCTGGAGAAATCTCCTTAGCTAGTCGATTAACTTTACCCTGACCCTTGTCTTGGATGTGGGTTTTGGGTTATTGTCATGCTGGAATACTGCTCTGCAACCCAGTTTCTAGAGGGAAGGTATCATACTCTGCTGCCGTATTGGACAGTACATGTTGAATTTCATGTTTCCCCCAATGAAATGTAACTCTCCACAACAATGCAGCACGCATGCAGCCCCTGGCCATGCTAGACTGTAGGCATGGCACACGTATCTTTGTATTCCTTACCTTGTTACCGCCACACATGTTTATCAGAACCAAACAAATTGAACTTCGTGTCATTAGACACTAGGGCTTTGTTCGAGTAATAAATGGGCTTTGTTGACATGTCATCAGCAGACTGCTTGCGGGCTTTCTTCTGCATTGCTTTCAGAAGAGGCTTCTTCTGAGGGCGAATCCATGCAAACCAATTTGAGGAGGACGGCGTGCACTCACTTTGTTGCCAAGGATTTAGCTTCTAATGGCTATATTTGGAGTCATTTCGAGGGGATAATACTATGTTATACATGATGCAGAAAAACTACTTTTTACTGTGTCAAAAGTTATTTTTCAGTATTGGCTGATGAAGAGATATACTTAAATACTTTAAGAAATGTTAGCGATGTACCAACTTTTGTGATACACTATATATATATATATATATATATATATATATATATATATATATATAAAGGGTGCTCATAAAGTTCGTGTGCACTTTAAAAAAAATTATAACTCTATTTATATTTGGTTGAGAAAAAATCTGTAAAAATGTTATAAAGTTGCATGTATCTAGTTTTAAGTATAGTTATTGAATAATTTTTCACAACAAAATTTGTAACAATTTTTAGATAAGTAAAAAAAAAGTAAACTGTTTCCTTTGGTTGGCTGAATTGAAATCTACTATTGCTGTACAAAGAAAGTTTAGAATTGAATACAATAAAAAAGCGCCTCATAGGAACACCATTGTTAAATGGATGAAAACATTTAATGAGGCATGCTCTGTCCATGATAAACCACGGTCTGGAAGGCCATGTGTCAGTGACGAAAGTGTTGCTTCCATAGAAGAGTCCTGAAAGCTTAAAAATATAGATATACTTCTTTCAAATCCATTTTACAGATTATTTCTATTGCAAATACAAATAAAGTTATATTTTTTTAGAATGCACACGGACTTTATGGATAACCTATATATATATATATATATATATATATATATATATATATATATATATATATATATATATATATATATACGAGCAAACAGTTAATAAAATATGTTAAAAACACTTATTTTTTATTTATTAATTCATTAATTTATTTATTTATTTATTTTCCATTTAGTGTCTTTTAACAGCTCTTGCTGACATATTCTCAAGCAATGACCTGTACATTTCAGTTGACCTGTATTATTTTGCCCTATATATTTTTTCACGCTTTTTAACATTTCCTTCTGGGTCATTTTGACGTTTGTTTTTCTATTTTATATTTAATTCTATCACCATTTAATTGTTTCCCTTCTTTTTCTTCCCTGATCCTTCTTATTTATATTTATGTCTCGGCTGCAGTGTGAAAATCATATCTTATTTTTCTTTTATAAATATTATTGGAATTTCCCCCCTTTTCCCTTGTACATATTTGTGAATTATTCCATGGATTTCGGCCTTTGGATCATTTTGAACCATCTTCCAATTACGGGATTTCCTTGGATTGTACTTGTGCAAATAGAAATTCAATTAATTTTCTTTTAGTTATATTTTTGGATTTTACCGTCATTGGATAATTTACCTTTCACCAGACTATTCACGTGTAATCAGCTTTTTTTTTCACCATATTCCTTCTGCTCCACTTTTTGTTATCAAGTAAGATCTTTGACTTACTTGCTGTTTCATCAAATACTTTTGTATGTAGAATTCGTCCTGCATTTTCTTAATTCCTAACCTCTGATGAGAAGGAGAGTATTTCTTCGAAACTCCGCGGATTAAAGACTATCCATTTATCTAGTGTTTCCTTTTCAGATTAAATATGTTTTAACTCATTTTCAAAGTATTTTTAACATGCTTTATTAACTGTTTGCTCGTATTATAAGCTCTATATCCTATTTGGTTTTATCGAGCTTTTAAATCTAGTTGAGATAACTTTATACATATTAATTCTTTAATATTTAAAATATACGTTAGTTTTACCATCTTGGATCATTTTGATAAATTTAGTTGTAATTTTTATTTCATATATATATATATATATATATATATATATATATATATATATGTATATATATATATAATGATTATATCGTTTGGTTTCCTAGATGTAAATCCAATGAAATCCGCGTAGTTATTAAAAAGTTATCGAAACACAGAGGTGGTATATAGTATGTTTATTATAAAACCATACATTATAAGGCCTCGCTCCTTTCAAAACCTCTAGCCGTAACATTCACAGAGTATACGACCCAGTTTCTTTCTGTGTGTAAACCACATATGAGTATATTCCATAAAAAAACGAGCGTTTTCTTGTCTAATATTTTATTATCGCCCATTGTTTGGTCTGATTTGGTGGTCTTTTTGAATTGGGATTCAACTGAAACATGTATGCACATGTGTAACCAATACTGTTTGTATAATATATATATATATATATACATATATATATATATATATATAAATTCGTATTCCTGTCTGTAAGCTTGATTGTTTTTTTTGTTTTGTATATATCACTATATATATATATATATATATATATATATATATATATACTGTGATCCTTGCAGATTATATAACGCTAAAGGTCATCTCATTTGCATATTACATTAAGAAGAATCGGTTTTATATAATAACGGTATCTTATTTAGTGTTTCTAGCGAGAGATATGTTACTAGTCTTCTATTGAAAATTGTTATTTAAGAAATTTTAAACAATAATTATATTGATAACATATTGAATTAAATTTATTTGAAATTATCATTGCAACATAGATTTAAAAATATATATATATATATATATATATATATATTTAGAGTTATTTGCCGTTGGGAACACAAATAAAAACAAAATTATCACCAAATAAAATTTGGTAATCCCAATAAATTTCTAGCTTGAAAAAATAATTCCGAGAAGATAGAAAATGTTTAGCTTTTATTGTTCTTTAAATACTGAACCTAACAAAAAAAAAACACTTACGAAAAACTGAAAAGATTTCATTAGTTTTTTTTTCTTGTGTTTTAAACGGCTATACAGAAATCGGCAAATGTTTACGATGGGAGCAAGCGTCAAAAAATACTACCCCAACCCCAACCTTCTAAATACCACAATTTACACTTTTCCTTTTTCCACGTTAATCTCATCAATTACAAGCATAATTTCTAATTAAAAAAGGTAATTTTTACGTAACCCAGCGTCGTTTAACCCCTAAAAAAAACAGGAATACCTACATGTTTGGCCTCATACTTTAAAACAACCTTTATATGAAAGAAATTTAAAAAAATAAAATAAAATTAACATTTTCGATGTGGGGGAACACTTCTCCATATATATTTTACGTAAAATGAGCACTCACTTTTTGGCCACCAAGCTTTCATCGAGAAATGCTACCTGTAGCGGCCCTGTCGGTGGGGCATTAGAATATAGCGACTGCCCCCTGCAGAGCGTAAAAGTCCCTGAATGGGGGTCCTGGATATGACCTTAAACTATATCCAATGGTGAGGCCCCAGCTTGCGGGTTTTGGGGAGTGTGGAGCCACCCTTTAATTACCATTGCTCCCATGTCCACTCTGACCCGGAGCGGTAGTACCTGTTAGGGTCCCAACTATATATAGAAACAGATGTGAAAACAACAAATATACTCTATTAAAAAATGTTCTTCAAAATCTTTGGATTCGGCATTAAATAACCCGAAAAGGGTTGATATGCCGTAAAACAAAAACAACCAACCAACCACCTGTAGCATTTTTTCAAGTTTGGCGAACTACGGGAGGGGGCAACACATGACAAATACAATTTTTTTTTTTTTTTTTTTTTTTTTTGTAGGGCGGGAATTTCATTTGAAACAAAATAACGTAAATGCAATTAATTTTTATGAGACCACTCTGTACTTTCACCTAACAATTTGATAAAGAAAACGAAATATGACAACATTTGGGCGGGGGGCATGATTACATTAGGAACATAAAATAACGCAAAATTTTCATTTCGTTTTTGGAGTTAATTTTTGGTAGATCTGCATTTTTTTTAGGGGTTCTACCTACTTGGCTAATTTCTCTTTTTGTGTGTGTGATCGTACGCCCATTCACGGCTATTTTATTGAACCAAAACTTGTAATGATTTATTTATTTATTTTTTGGGGGGTGGGGGTCTTTCCAGTGCTTAATATCCGGAAAATAGTTTCTTCTATTTGTATCCTTCTGCGAAATATCTGCTGGAGAGAGAATCACGTATTCTTCTTTTTGGAGGCGAGTTCATTTTCATCAAGCGAAGTTTAAACTCGACCTCCTAGAGGACAGTTACGCTTTTCAGCTCGAGAGACATGAAAAAAGAAAAAAAAAAGTTAGATTTTTTATTCGCGTGGCCTCTATATTGTAAGACGTATTCTGTATGAACGAAATTTTAAAACTCTTATACCTATGAAAATATATATTTGGTGTAATTTAATCTACTTCAGTATGAAAAAAACAATTAGAAATTTTAAAAGTAATATATCTGTGAAAAAGAGTAAGAATTTTACAACATACAGTCGTTAAAATATTTAAAAAGACATACAGCAATACATAATATTATTTGAATAAATGTCCGTTATAATTTAAATATTGATGCGTAACTGAAATTGAGTAAAGGTATATTTTTTATGTATGTAATTTATTGACTGATTATATATATAAATTACTATAAATGGCATTTTCTATAGTGTGAGATAGTTAACCGGTATCTAAAATAAAATCATGGTCTTTTAAAAGGAGCTGACTTACTAATGGTGATACATTATAGAAACCTCAGCGTTGTTAAAATCTGCTTTAATTTGCGATAGACGCTGATTATAGAAGTTTCCGACGCGGTGAATTTGAAAAAAAATTAACGATATTTTTCTTCTTTGAAGTCAAAAGTTTTATTATGCTGCAATGAAAGAGAGAAGAATACATTCAGTAAATTGATATTATTTTGTATCTGCTTCAGGTTTAGAGGGCATTATCTCTAATTTACTTTATGTTTAAACAATATATGCATGATGGCATTGTTTTTGTAAGAAAAAAAACAGCGTATAATAGTGCATTAAAAATAGGTTTATTTTCGAGATGTATTTTTTTTTTTATAATTTGTGATGTGGTTTTTATGACAGGAATTCGTAGTGTGTATAGAGAGTAGCAAATAATTGTATTTTTTGTTTATATCCGTAAACGATGTCTGTTTATTAGAGAACTGTCTAGTGTATATGCTGTTAGCTTATTTATCCTGGAAAAATATTTGTGTTTTTTTTTTCTTTGCATTTAACATAAATATATGGGATATTGCAAGGAATTCAAAGTATTTGTGAGGTATATCGAATCTTCCTCAATATATTTAGGACTGCAAATTCTGCCTGCACGTAGGACGAATCTAGTTATTATACCTGTATTTATTTTGTAATTATGGTATGAGTAGAAATGTATGTTATCAGTTTTGCCTGTAGTTTTGCTGTAGCATTTCTGTACTACACACTCTTTTGAATTTCCAACGACGTTTTTTTGCGTTTCGATACAAAACATGGTCGTATTTTAATTGCATCATAATATATTGTATTAGCATATTATGTTCTTTGTTTCATTCATCCAGAAGAAGTTTTACAATTTAGAGAAAAGGTTGATGAAAACATAACCTATTATTATCGTTTTTATCTCTCTATCCTTTCAGAATGCTATTTCTATTATCTTCATCAAATATATACACGCACACACACACATATATATATATTATCTTCATCATATATATACGTGTATATATATATATATATATATATATATACACCCAAACACACACCCATATATATATATATATATATATATATATATATATATATATATATATATATATATAAAATTAAATTATATACATGCCAGTCTGGTTATATGTAACGGATTTTGGATTGTTTAATGTTTTCAAATTTCTTTCGAATATATATATATATATATATATATATATATATATATATATATATATATATATATGATTATCAGAATATTTTTATAAAAATTAAAGTAATTAACGTTTCATTTGAATTCCAGAAACTGTAAATTGCACATTGCTCATAATCTTTGAAAATTTTAATATTTACAACACTTGCTGTTTACACTTGAACTATATGAATGTATTTTATATAGTAATCATTGTATCTCTCATATTTTTATTATAGTTTTGCTTGACCATTTAAACGTCAACTGTCTGAGACATTCGATTCTATATTGGCTAGCTTTGAAACCTTACTGTGCTATGGCAATATTTCAAAAAGCCACTACATATTAACTGCGAAATATATACATCTGTATTAAACTGCACCAGATGTCGGTTGGCTATTGTCCAGGTATTGGTCCACCTTTATTCCTATGTAGAACCTTGAGAACGTTATGTTACTTGCACTTATGGCAACGGCGTTTAGCTTTGTTACTTGCGTTAGAGCAGCTCTTCTACATTTTGCAGAGCGAATACCTTAATTATCTAATATTTATGTATTAATTTATCGCATGAAATATCCAATATATGTTGTAAATACGGAAACATATGATGTTTTAAATATACTAACGTAAATATTAGTATTACTTGGATTATTTCTGAATCGGAATGTTCACATATTAACGCATTTCCCTATGAGAATTATGTAATAATTAATCGGCCATGTGTATCACTCTATACGGAAGCTATTTGCGGCGAAAATATTTATTAACTATATAATAATTAATATCTTTTTTAAAAAAAGCTGAATTGTTTTATTAGATTCTCACATATCTTTTCATGCTGATGCTTTTTACGTATTAAGATTGGTCTTAATATTTGTACACATCTCCCAGCGCATCTCAGGACGACTATAAGTTATCAAAAACGATTACAAAACGTATTTAAACAAATCGATGATCTTCAGCAACTGTGAAAATCTGGACAACGAAAAATGCACCCACCGGAAGAAAACTTACGTAGCCACAATCTGGATTAAAATAAGTCAATAATTAGTCAATTTGAAAAAAAAAGCCGTCGCGTGTTATCTGTTTTTTTAAAAATTTACAAATTTACCATGAGGATTAATTATGTATTCGTGCAATAATCTTGCAAATTCTAACCATAAATTTAATTAATCGATTAAAGTATGAATATTTTATTTCGAACCATATAATTGTATACGTGTGATATACACTGTAAACCTGTATGTTTACTTTTCACCTATATATTCATAATAATTAACATATGCATATGTATACACAGCTAATATAAAAAAAAATCACGAGTCTTGTTTATGAATCTACAATTATACAGTTTTATAGATATTTACTAAGGCTGTTCATAATGCATACATTTTATTCAATTTAGACCAATGAGAAGAGTACACGCTTTTAAGGTAAATTCAATTTAATTGGAATTCATTATTAAGATGAGTATTTTAATGTATATTTATTGCAGACTATTATTCTCATCTTTTGTGTCGTGAAACAACAAAACTAAAAAAAAACAACTAAATAAAAAAAAATAAGATGAGGATAATAGTCCGCAATAAATAAAATTTATTAAAATTAAATAGTTTGTTATTTTATAAACTATTTAATAAGCAAAAGTTAATACATTTTAAAAAAATTTTTCAAATTTATCTCAGAAAAAATAATTTAAAGAAAATAATATCGGCAGAAATTCCGATTCCAAAATTAGAACATTTTACCTTTCTATACGAGGTGTTCAATGTTCTAGATATATTAATTAAAAAAGAATTCTGTTAAGCTGATCATATACAATGGGCATCATATAGCATGCATATAGCTGATACATAACACGATATACCAGCACAGATATATGGTTAATTACCGTTGACCTATTGGTTAACGTGATATAACATAACAAAAGCAACTTAGGGCCTGTTAAGGTACAGTCACGTGGTGATTAAATATGCAGAATATTATATTTAAGCACTCCAATCTCTCTATATATAAAAGTGAATGTCCCTGTGTGTGTCCGTGTGTGTGTGCGCGCCTGTGTACATTTCCCTACGCAATAACTCTGCCAATTTTAAGTCTACAGACTCGAAATTTGATATACAGTGTACTGAGATTTGGGAAAACTTTAGTAATCCGTTTTCAACCAGAAATTTGGCTGTTAAGAGGTCACAGTTCAACGTTTTCACCTTTAAGATGTCTACCAAACTCCACCACCAATTTTTGGTCTAAACACTTGAAATTTTAGATATAGGTTCCTTGATATGGATCTAATTTAATAACTTCCTTTGAGGTCCAAACAATAAATGTTAAAATAATAAATTAAGCACATAATATACAAGTTTTAAAAAGTATCCAGTCAGAGTTTCCTGGACGATGTGACATTCCGTCTGAGAAGGAAAACTATGTACAGCAGTGACACTTTTTGCTAACTGATTATACATGCCATAGATGGCTAGATAAGACATAAGCAGGATAACATCTATGGAACTCTGTTCTGTTTTCTTACTTTCCAACTGACTACAATATAGCAGTCTTCAAGTCTAACGTCAACAAGTAATCCAATTCACGAAATTTCCACTGCTAACGATTACTACGATATGTTCCTATTTAGTAGCGTACACTAATAAACACTTTATGTCGAGTGACCTCCTGACCTTGATAAGTTGTGACTCATTTGTAAAAAAGAAATAAACCCTTATTGTGACAAAAAGGGAGAGGTTGAAGGCACAGGGACGTTAACTTACAATTATGCTTTTTCAGTATTCATGATCACGTGTGGTGTTTCTTTGTTTTGTCATCTATAGTAGTTTTTGTGTGTTTGGCCAACGTCCATTAGCATAGGTATTGGCCTCCGCATTCAAGGGTTTCCCTTAATATTTCAGCCGTTTTCATTATTGCTATCCATTGCATCTTATCAGACATCCTTCTTATTCCAATCTTGTTTATTCTTGTTTCGATTTTTGTATTGTTCCTAGTGCTACTATATATACGTAAATATTGCTAAATGCGTAACTTAATATTGTTGCGCTAAATAATAGCCAGTTTCATATATACTAAAGGCAGCGGACCTTTCCGTTACGAACCAGACTGCAGTTTTTGTTTATGACATATTAAAGGTAATCCCGGTCAAATTCGAATATTGAAACTATAGCGAAACCATATATTCTGCTATTCTTTTGATTGCGTTTTTTTCTTGGAGAATCAAAGTTAATTTTTTTTATTTAAACAGGTGTATAATGATACAATAAATATACATAATAACATTTTGTTCGTGACATTTGTAAACATATTCGAAGTCGTTATCACGATCATCATCATGATGATCATCGTCATCATCCCTATCACCATCATCATCATTATATTAAATTGAGTCATTAAATTTCATTATTAGCATAATTATCATTATATTCCTAATGGCGTGTATTACACTTATTGTTATCATTTAATTAATTTTAATATTAGGTGTATGTATACTGCTATTACTAATGTTACTCTGAGAAAAAATTAGAAAACAAAAATTACGAGGAAAAAAATATTTTAAAAAAATACAGTGAAAAGAGCAACTAAAATTTGTGATTAGAGCCCTCATATATTTGCAAGAATGGAAATCAAAGCTAATTATAAAGTAGAATGGCTATGGTTATCAATGATTGTGATTTGCTATACAGCTGTTGGAACCGTCTGCTTCGATATAAATTATTTATCAGAAAAAAAATGTAAGATAATGAAGAAAATTTTGCATTCATATTTTTATGCTGTCTGATTTAAAGTAGAAATTAATTGGAACGTTGTCGTTCTTATAAGTCGTTGACCCATAATAAAACTGAACGAAATATAACAGTATAAATAGAGCGTCTATATTTATATATCTATAAAAATGAAAGTACCTGTATGTCTGTGTTTCCATACACAATAACTCCGTCCATTTTCAGTCTACAGACTCGAAATTTGATATACAGGGTATTAAGAGTTGGTAAATTTTTTAAATCAATTTTCGGCCAGAAATTTGGCTGTTAAGGGGTCAAAGAACTCTACAAAATTTATTCGCCAATTTGGCTTCTAAACATTTAAAATTTTAGATATATGTTCCTTCGGAAAGTATCCTAATTAATAAATTGATTTTAGCCTAAAAGCATCAATTTTTATGGTCAAAGTTAAAAAATACCTCTGCGGTCTCTACCAAAGTACTCAGACAATATCTGGTCTAAGCATTTGAAATTTTACATAAAGCGTATTCAGAGATAGGGCTAGATTTTTAATGAGTTTAGGTCGAAAATTTGAGCTATAAATATATAAATCTATATATGTATGTTTGCATGTTTGCCTATCCTTTCGACAGGGGCGACGGATTTTCACAAGATCAGTATCGTTTTGACGCTCGACCCTTCAGACGACAAATACCGAAAAATTAGCTAAACACACTACTTTCTTGACCCTCCACTGATAACTTTTTTACAGGGAGGTGTCGCTTTTTTTCGCCGATATTTTTGAAAGGCATCCCACATTTTTTTTTATTTTCTAGCTTTAATTTAAACCTACGTCACTTCCGGTTTGGCGATAGTGGTAACAGCAAAGACGTTACATTTTTATTCACGTTCTCTTCCTCCTTCAGGGTACGGTTTCAATCGTGCCTTTCTACTACAACTTTGTGTTTTTTTTTTTTGCTCAACACACATCTCCAACCAGCCGGGCAACGCCGGCCACCCATGCTAGTATGTATGTATATATGTATATCTATGTATATTTATGAATGCATAAATGAATGCATGCATCGTTCGCACTATTTAAAAAATAAGTCGGTTTGAAAACACGTTTTAAATAAGTGTCAAACAGGCTTAAGGATCACCGTACTTGACTCACTGTCTTTAGGTTTTGGTTTGGTCTCCGCTTGAGTATTCTTTTTACTTACAAGAATTGACCTGTTTAGCAAGAACATGATACTCGCTTAGTTTCTTTCCTTTTTTGTTACTTCATTTTTTTAGGTATTTAACGTTACGTTTAATACCGAGCAACACCGAGTACATCTGCTGGTCAAATATATTTTTGCGATTGGTTCGACACAATAATCAACATAAAAATACTAATGCCACGTGCAATTTATTACAATACTGACACCGGGATAACTGCAATATTCTCATAATAGAAAACTGACGATGAACGTAATATAATCGCAGATCACGTGTTCCGATTTTTTTTCCAAATCCGTTTCACTCCAACCCAATAAAAAGAAAACCTTATGAATACAAAATCAGGTAAACTGTATATCTGACATGATAAAACACATTATTTTTAACAAATACTATTTAATTACAATTAAATTAATTATCAATGTATCATTTACTTTGAACACCTCTGTAATCTATAACATCTTTAATGCAAAATTAATTGAAAGTTACACAAATAGATGTTATTTTAAGTAAACTATAGAATAAGACTTAGGACCTGTTTAGTAGCAGTCACGTGATAATTAAATACGCAGAATATGTATATGTAAACTCATCCTACACGTTCTTACCCATAAACTTAATTCTTACGTGCAATATCTACAAAATTAATAAAAAATGCATAACGCACATATACATGCAACCTCATATATATATATATATATATATATATATATATATATATATATATATATATATATATATATATATATATATCAGGTTTTTGCAAAAATAATGTCGTTTTTATATCCAGTGGAACGTCAGAAATCGGCATTATTTTTAACCAACCTAATATATATTTGTATATATATATATATATATATATATATATATATATATATATATATATATATATTTGTATATATATATGTATATATATGTGTATATATATATATGCAGTTGTATATATATATATATATATATATGTGTGGGTGATTTTGTATACATATATGTGGGTGTGCATGTGTGTGTGTGTGTGTGTGTGTGTGTGTGTTAATATTAATCACTTATTTTCAACAGTGGTATTATATTATCATGAATTTTGATATTGAGTTTATCTATCTGCATCTCAAAGCTAAAGAAAGCTAAATGATGTATTAAATGCATTGATTACAAAGTTAGAATTATTTCTCGTACTGTGAATCGAAAACATCTGTTTTTCATAGAATTTCAACGTTACGCAGTATGTAGCTCATATTTCTTCGATAATGTATATGCATCTCTATATATGTTGTTTCCTGCGAACTCATGCCGTACAAGAAATCATAGTAAGTGTTCTCCATAAACTTCGTTTATTTTGTGTCCGATTCTTCTGAAGACATCACATGATTTTAACTTGCCAGAATACATGGAGTAGATGGGCATTACCTTCTCCTGCACAGTGGTATCTGACTCGCCTCTTTGCACTATCTGGTGTCCTCAGATAATTCACATAACTACAGTCGAATAATGTAACTCTTAATACCTGAAAACGGTTGATCTGCGAGAGATTCAACCTCCTCCAGGATCATCTAACGCCCTATTGCCGACGTCATTAGAGTTACATTCTGCTAGATGCATCTCTTAACTGACTAGTGGTGCATCTCTCCCAGAGAATTAATGCGCCTCTGTATGCTAACCTGGAAATTTCTAGAGACGGCGAGGTACATACAGCGCCTAGCTTACAAAATGATCACTCATCTGGTACAAGACAGGCTTATCGGTGCTTAACTTCGGTGATCTGGCGGGAACCGGTATGTCAACGTGATTGTGCCATTTATGTATAGGTAATATCAATTAACTCGTTTGAATAATTATTAGAAAATAACCTTCACTATAATTTATTATCAATGTTTAAATTGATTTTGGTCTTTAAGCTTTATGCTAAATATATTTGTCAT